>NC_040037.1:6525039-6859649 GCF_003713205.1 Coffea eugenioides
TTTTTAATTTATATATATATATATAATAAAATTCCCTCTAAGAATAATCATGAGAAAAGTATGACACTTATTGACCATATTAATTTCTTATCTTATAAAATCAGATAAAAAGAAGAATTTTTATCAAAAATGCAAAAATATAGGCATAAGTTTCTCCACTTTACTAGATATACTTTCCTATAGATAAAAATTATAATCACATAAAAATCATTTCCAAATTTCATGAGAAAAGAAGTATCAAAACCGCATATATTTATTTTAAAAGGATAAGTGACAATATTTTATTTATTTATTATAGTTAATAACATATATGTGTATAAGGTTTTGGAAAAATTTTGACAGAGTCTCCCCTTAAAAGTGGACTAAAACTCCCTGCCAGCAACCACAAGAAACATAATTTAAGCACAAGAATTATATCAAACACAACTAAAACCACAAGTACCACACATATTTCTCCCCCCCACACTTAAATTACACATTGTCCTCAATGTGTAGGGAAGGAAATAAACAAAAGTAGAAAAGAAAAGAAAGAAGTACTCCCCAAGTCAATGGCTGAGATCCGTATCAGCCACTAATCACGGACCACTGTCAAAATACAAGTACCTACCACATAGAAAACAGAAAAATAAAATGAAGTTAAACATCTTAAGTTCCACAAGTTAAGATAATTAGGCAAGCAAGTTCATCAACTAAAGATAGCTTCTGCAGTGTGCCAAGTCAGTCATCCCCCTCGGCATCATCGTCATCCTCTGCATCACGATTGGGCGGTGGATGAATGCCCAAATGATCTTCAATTCGGCTTAGACGATTCCTAACGTCAGCGAACTGGAATGCAAAGTCCTCCATATGGTCAAAAAGTCGCTGCCAATTAGTTTGTGGTGGAGGAGGAGGTGGTGCTGCAGTAGAAGGTCCAGCTTCATCCCGACCATGTCTAGCCTTTTGTCTCTGCTCCTGAACAGGGCGTGGAATGTCTCCCGTGCCAATACCAAGGCGGCGAAGAGTAGTGATAGTCATCTCAGCACGTGGTGGAACATACTCCCGCCGCATGCCTTCCAAGGGAACCTCAAAACGGGGGAAGATGAAAGTCAGTAGACGAGGAAATGAAAGTTTGAAGGAAGTTGTCTTACGCCTCGCCGTAGACCTAATGTGGCTGATGATGATGTTAGGCAGTGAAATCCGAGCATATGGAGATGTCCGGTTATGGAACATGTAATCCAAGAAGTAGATATCGCTCTTGCGGACCTCCGTGTGCCCCGTCTTCTTTGGGATGACATTGTGAGCCATCATGTAAATGATAAGACGATGACGAGGTTCGAATACATTCGCCAATATAGTCTCCTTTCTGGTAGAGCGAAAAGGTTGGTACTCGAGACCAAACCTAGCCATGGCCAATGAGGGATCCCACCTCCTATTCGGGGGAACAAACTCCTTCTTCAAATCTACTGGACGTCCGTCATCCATACACCCCAAAATAGCAGCCAAATCTTGCCGTGACAAGGTGATTCGTCTTCCACGCACCCAGGACTCAACTATTTCTCCACTATGGCGCGCCTTACTTTCAATGTTGGCGTAAAACTCGCGCACCAAGTCTGGGTAGTCATGGTTTGGAAGGGTGAGAATCGGAGCCCATCCTAGCTGAGCAAAAGCCTCTGAGATGTTGTACATCATCTCAACTGGTGGACTGACGTGCATCTCAAACAAAAACTCCAAATTAGCACGCGCCTCATGCCACTCCTGATTCCTGCGAGTGTTGAACCTAGCACTGTCAAATACCGATTTTTCCGCTCCACGGGAGGTGCCCTCACCAGGTCGACGGTTAATTGGCGGAGGAGAAGGTGAATTCTCCTCTTCAGTCACCTCCATCTCTTCATTAACCTCCCTCTCCTCACTGCTAGAGGACGAGGTTATCACACGTCTTCCCCTTGGCATAGTACCTATTAGAAAATATTGCAATTAACCACATGTAATTGGACACAATTAAAAATTTAGCCATGAATATCCTAAAATGATCCAAATAATCTCCAATTTATTCCTTCAAGTGATAACACGTTCAATAACTAATATATAAGACCAAATAAGCAGAACCAAAATTTATGCCCAAAAATTACTCAAAATCACCAATTGAAACAAGATATGCAATAATTATAACCCAATCGGTGAAATTAGCAACAATTATGATTATAACTATTGAGAATTTCAATAATAATATGCTTTTAGCTATAATCATGTTTAGGCAAAAATTAAACTAATTAACTCACCAAATCAACCAAATTACTCACTATACACAATGCACATGCTTAAACATCATCAACTAACCATTTTTAACCATAATTTAACATCACCAATGGCTCAAAAACATCCTAGTTCCTTTTTCCAATTTCATCTAAATATAGCAATTGTGAATTTTAAAGTACTTGAAAACCAATAAATTGCTACATTTAAACATTTAAACATGCTTAAACAATCATAATAATCATGAATAAAATCAAAAATAACCATGAACCTCATCAAATTTTCGAAATTAAAAGATGTCAGATAGCTCAGGATAAAAAATATGAACTTCTAAAATCAAAAGATTTGATGAAGAAACTTACCTCAATCACGTAGAAGGATGTTTGGTGATGCTAAAAATGCAAAAAGCCCTATGAAACAACCTCCAATTGACCTCCAATTGAAGAAATTAGAGTTTAAGAACCCTAACCTTCAATCCCTCAAAAACCTGATTTTAGGTGTTTTTCTTGGATTTTAATCGGTTAAAAAGGTTGTATGAAGCTCAAAAGGTGTTGGGGTGATGCTTTTTAGCAAGATTATGGAGTATAAATGAAAATTTGTGAGTTGGGTAGAAGGAAGAGGGAAAAACGCGGCTGGAAAAATTGGAGAAGTGAAGAAGAAAGGCTGAAATCGCGTTTCTGAAGGCCATATTCAGACACAGAAAACGCGACTAAAAACGCGCCTTCAACTCGCGTTTTTGAAGTCGCGTTTCCTGCACAAATCTTGCAGGAATGAAAACGCGACTGTGTTGGAAAACGTGACTTCGAGTCGCGTTTCAGAAGTCGCGTTTTTGAGTCTTGATCCAGGCTTGAAAACGCGTATTCCATTAAAACGCGACTTTAGGTCGCGTTTTGAAGGCGCGTTTTCTTTTCTGCAGGTGCAGAATTGAAAACGCGGTTCTGAGAAACGCGACTTGTAGTCGCGTTTTCTTGGAAAACGCATTTTCTGCTTCGATTTTTAGCAGAATTTCAACTTTTGAAAAATTACAAAAGGTACCCCAATGACTCAAAATGCATCATAGATCATTTGTTTGCCAATTTTAATGGCTGGAACAAATGTAAAACATTAAAAACATGCATTTTACCCCTTTATAATGAATCAAAAACACCTTTAACGCAAATCGAGGGGTTGAGTTGTTTGATCAAAGTTCGCCTTTTTTGTACTCAATTGGTCATCCTTGCCTTCAATTGCCAACCCTACATTATAAAAACAACAATTTAGCTAAAACATTTATTCAAACCACAAAATCACACCAAATTAACAAATATAACCTAAATATTCGGTTGCCTCCCAATTAGCGCTTTTGTTTATAGTCGTTGGCTCGACTCACACATTCAGTTTCTTAAATTGAAGAAGAGTCGCCCAAAAGACATATGAGTCCTTTGGGTACGATTTCACCTGCCAAGTAGGGTTTCAATCGTTGTCCATTGACCTTAAACCTTACATTTCTTGAATTTGCCACTTCAACCGCTCCATAGGGAAATACTTGAGTGACTTCAAATGGTCCAGACCACCTTGACTTCAATTTTCCTGGAAATAACCTCAGGCGTGAATTGAATAAAAGCACTTTTTGCCCTACCTGAAATTGTTTAGGAATAATGTGCTTGTCATGCCAATATTTGATCTTTTCTTTGTAAATTTTGGCATTTTCATATGCATGTAACCGGTGTTCCTCCAATTCACTCAGCTCAAGTAATCTCCTTCCACCTGCAAGATTAAAATCTATATTAATTGCTTTAATAGCCCAATAAGCTTTATGTTCAATCTCTACAGGTAAGTGACAAACTTTTCCATAGACTAAACGATACGGCGACATCCCTAAGGGAGTCTTAAATGCCGTTCGGTAAGCCCATAGTGTGTCATCTAGCTTTGTAGCCCAATCCTTGCGTGATTTATTCACAGTTTTCTCCAAAATGAGCTTTATCTCACGATTAGCTAGCTCCGCTTGTCCATTGGCTTGAGGATGGTACGAGAGTGATGTCTTGTGCCTACAGCCATATTTAAACAATAAGGAATCCAGTTGTTTGTTACAAAAATGTTTTCCTTCATCACTTATTATGGCCTTAGGTATACCAAATCTACAAAAAATGTTCTTTTTAAGGAATCGGAGTACAACCTTAGAGTCATTAGTAGGTGAAACGATTGCTTCTACCCATTTAGAAACATAATCCACTGCTACTAAGATGTACTTATTATTAAAAGAGCTTGGAAATGGTCCCATAAAGTCTATACCCCATATATCAAATAATTCAACTTCTAAGAAGGTAGTTAGGGGCATTTCATTCTTTCGAGATATATTTTCAGTTCTTTGGCATGCATCACAACTTTTAACATATTCCCGAACATCTCGATACATAGTTGGCCAATAAAACCCTGATTGCCATACCTTTGCCACAGTTTTTGAGGTGCTAAAATGTCCACCTGTTTCAAGGTTATGACAATGATATAAAATATTATGTACCTCGTTTTCGGGAATACATCGACGTACCATACCATCGGCACAATGTTTATACAGCAATGGTTCCTCCCAAAAGTAACTTTTGACATCATGTAAGAATTTCTTCTTTTGATGGTAATTAAATCCCCTTGGAATCTCTCCACTTACCAAAAAATTAGCAATATCAGCATACCATGGAGAATTGATAATTGCTAGGACAAACTCATCCGGGAAATTCTCTTGAATAGGAACTTGATCCTTGACTGGAATATATTCTAGGCGTGATAGATGATCCGCTACTAGATTCTCTGTTCCCTTTTTGTCTTTTATCTCCACATCAAATTCCTGCAATAAAAGAATCCACCGAATTAGTCTTGGTTTTGCATCTTTTTTATGTAACAAATATTTAAGAGCCGCATGATCCGTATATATAATAACTTTAGATCCTACTAGATAAGATCTAAATTTATCCAAAGCAAATATCACTGCCAATAGCTCTTTTTCTGTAGTTGCATAATTGAGTTGTGCCTCATTTAGCAACTTGCTAGCATAGTAAATGACGTGCAACCGTCCTTCTTTCTTTTGTCCCAAAACTGCTCCAACCGCATAATCACTTGCATCACACATCAATTCAAATGGTATTGACCAATCAGGCGAAATTATAATTGGGGCCGAAATCAATTCCTTCTTCAACCTTTCAAATGCAACCAAACAATTGTCATCAAATTGAAAAGGAGTATCTTTACATAATAAATCACATAATGGCTTTACTATTTTAGAAAAATCTTTAATAAAACGTCTATAAAAGCCAGCATGTCCTAAAAAACTCCTTATCCCCTTGACATTGCTTGGGGGTGGCAATTTTTCGATGACTTCTATTTTGGCTTGATCCACCTCAATTCCCTTGGAGGAAATCTTGTGTCCTAAAACAATTCCTTCTTTTACCATAAAATGACATTTCTCCCAATTCAGTACAAGATTTGTTTCCTCGCATCTCTGCAAAATCAATTCCAAATTATGAAGACACTGATCAAAAGATGAACCATACACAGAAAAATCATCCATAAATATCTCCATAATTTTCTCAATATAATCAGAAAAAATAGCCATCATGCATCGTTGAAAAGTTGCGGGAGCATTGCATAACCCAAATGGCATTCTTCTAAAGGCAAAAGTGCCATAAGGACATGTAAATGTGGTCTTCTCTTGATCCTCTGGAGCTATAGCTATTTGATTATATCCTGAAAAACCATCAAGAAAACAGTAAAATTCATATCCGGCTATTCGCTCCAATAATTGATCAAGAAATGGTAGGGGAAAATGATCTTTTCTTGTTACCGTATTTAACTTACGATAATCGATACACACTCTCCACCCTACCACAAGTCTAGATGGAATTAATTCATCATTTTTACCCACGATTGTAGTTATTCCACCTTTCTTTGGTACCACATGAATTGGACTAATCCAAACACTATCGGAGATAGGAAAGACTATACCTGCATCAAGCCACTTAAGAATTTCATTTCTTACCACCTCTTTCATGTTTGGATTGAGTCTTCTTTGTGTTTCCACCACTGGTTTGCAACCGTTCTCCAATAAAATTCGATGCATGCATATAGAAGGACTTATACCTTTAATGTCTGAAATTGTCCATCCAATTGCCTTCTTACGCCTTCTTAGAACTCTTAACAACTTTGCACACTGTTCATCATCAAGGTCAGCACTAACAATTACAGGTAAAGTTTTATTTTCTCCAAGAAATTCATACCTTAGATGAGTCGGAAGTGGCTTGAGCTCTAACTTTGGAGGTTCAATTTCTGAAGGTTGTGAAAACCCTTTTCCTTGGCCAAGACTTTCATACAAATTACCCCTTTTATAAGGTGCTTGAAAATCCAAGTACTTGGCCAATTCTTCAATTTCTTCACAAACATCTTCTTGCTTACCTAAACTCATTAAACAATACTCAAGAGGATCTAAGTCAAAGTTGACTTGACTCATCTCTTGGGTTAGTTTATCAATTGTGCCAATAGAATAAGCATGATCGGTAAAAGAAGGGTATTTTTCCATTTCATTCAAATTAAATTCTACCTCTTCTTCACCTACTTGAAACTTAAGCTTGCCATTTTTGACATCAATAATAGTACCTGCAGTAGCTAGAAATGGTCTACCTAGAATAATTGGCATAGATATATCTTCTTCCATATCTAATACCACAAAATCCACTGGAATGATAAATTTTTGAACTTTTATCAATACATTCTCCAACACTCCCAATGGATATCTAATAGACCGATCTGCTAGTTGCAAAGTAATATTAGTGCGTTTAAGCTCATGCAAACCCAATTGTCTAGCCACCGTTAAAGGTATTAATGATACACTAGCACCAAGATCACACAATGCCTTAGAAAAATCAACGTTACCTATGGTGCACGGTATAGAAAAACTCCCCGGATCCTTCAACTTTGGTGGTAGCTTATTTTGAATAATTGCACTACATTCCTCCGTTAATGCTATTGTTTCGCAGTCTTCCAACTTTCTTTTTCTAGCCATGATTTCCTTGAGAAATTTCGCATAAGACGGAATCTGCAAAATAGCATCGGCAAAAGGAATGTTAATGTGCAATTGTTTGAAAAGTTTAACAAATTTTTCAAAATCTTTATCAAACTTATTTTGCTTTAATCTTTGTGGAAATGGAACCGCAGGAGGTATTGGAATGGTAGTGGAAGATGATGGTTGCTTTTCTCTTGGATTCTCCCGACTATTTTCCTCCACAATCGCCTCTTGGTTCCTCTGCTTTTCTTCTTGTTTTTCGTTCTCATCTTTCTCAACTTCCACCACTGGAGGATCTTCTAATTGTCTACCACTACGAAGAGTAATGGCTTGCACCTGCTCCTTAGGATTGACCTCTGTTTTGCTAGGTAATTCTCCTTGATTTCGATTATTCAAAGAACTAGCAATTTGACCAATTTGGACCTCTACATTCCTGTACATTGTAGTGAGTTGATCCAGTCTCCCTTCTACTCGTTCAAATCTGTCCGAAGTCACCTTAGCAAGTTTTTCCACCGCGATCTCCCAACTTGGTTTAGTTTCAGCCTGTGGTTGCCTTGGTTGAAATCCCGGCGGATTGGTTGGCCTTTGTTGATTGCCTTGATCTTTCCATCCAAAGTTTGGATGATTTCTCCACTCCGGATTGTAAGTATTCGAGTAGGGATTATTTGGAGCATTTCGGTTGTAATTATTGACAAATTGTACCTGCTCAGAATCAACACACTCATTAATATCATGTTCACCTCCACAGAAAGAGCAACATGTTACATGTGCATTAGATGAACTTGTACCAACTCCACCTTGTCTACTTAGCAACTTCATCACATTATTCATTTGAGCACTCAGCATATTGAGAGTGTCCATTTCTATCATACCTGCGTGACGTCTTGTATTACCTCTCTCATTGGCCCATTGGTAGTTATTTGCTGCCATTTCTTCTATCAAATTATGAGCCTCTTGGGGTGATTTACCCATTAAAGCTCCACCTGCGGCTGCATCAATAATAGTTTTAGTGGAGAAAGATAAACCATTATAAAAGGTTTGTATGATTAACCATTCCGGCAGTCCATGATGTGGACATTTCCGAAGCAAATCTCTAAACCTTTCCCATGCCTCATATAATGATTCTCCCTCCAATTGACTAAAACTAGTGATATCCATTCTAAGCTTAGCAGTCTTTCCTGGTGGAAAATACTTATTTAAGAATGCTCTTGATAAATCATCCCATCCGGTGAAAGTATTAGGAGCATGAGAGTGTAGCCAAAGTTTGGCCTTATCTCTCAATGAAAATGGGAACAATCTTAACCTTATAGCATCATCACTAACTCCATTCATTTTAATTGTATCACAAATTTCCAAGAATGTAGCTAAGTGTGTATTAGGATCTTCTACAGCATTACCTCCAAATTGAGATTGTTGAACCATTTGGATAAGTGATGGTTTAATCTCAAAGTTGTTAGCATTTACCGTAGGCCTTGCTATGCTCGTTTGAGATCCTTGTGTTCCCGGTAGAGCAAAATCTCGTAGAACTCGCCTATTTGCTTCATTTTCAGCCATTTCTTCTTCAAATGGTAGTTCTATCAAAATTTCCTCTATCGGTTGCCAAATCTCTTGTTCCTCTTGTTGTTGTGTGTGCCTCCTTTGTCTACGTAGTGTCCTCTCAATTTCTGGATCGAAAGGTGCGACTTCTCGAGACTCCCGGTGCATACACTACAAACAGAAATAAGGGATATTATGCAACTTCAATGGTAAAAAAAAACTGATTATAATATAAGATTAAATATAATTTAAAAAATAAAGCTGTCTAAATTAATAAAGATGATTAGGCTCTAATATTGCCGCTCCCCGGCAACGGCGCCAAAAACTTGACGGATTTTTACTTTAAGTGCAAGTTTAATTCCGAATTTACACCCGTTGGACTGCAAGTATACAGGTCGCAATTGTAGTACAAGATGTGTATCGGGTCGATCCCACGAGGAGCAATTAAAACAATTATTAGATACTAATTTACTCTATTATTTAGACTTACAATTAATTTGAGCAGAAACTTCAGATTTTAATTCAACTACAAAAATTCTTAAATAGATACATGCAATTTCACAATAGGAGTAGAATTTACTAAATATTAAGATCTAGGGATGTAGATTCCACATATAATACAAAAGATCTAAAACGAATGAATTTAACACTTGTTACTGCTCTTGTTTAACCAAGGATTCATTTCCAACAATACCAAAATCACATTTTCATGATAATAATGGGTTAAAACAGATTAGTTTTTCCTAATCTCTTGGAAAATACTAAATCTGTTTTGTGCATACCTGAAATATAGATTTTATCCACTTGAATGTATTTCTATTCTCATGAATATACTACTCAAGCTCTACTTATGTCATTCCATTATTTTTACCATTTCTCAATGAGTAAAAACAACTATAAACCTGCTATTGGTGATCAAGCAACAACAAGTAATCCAACATACACAAGTAGATAAGTTAATACAAGACATAACAAGCATAAATCACAATCACTTCATATCATTTGGCCATAAGCTTCATCTACTCCCTAGATAAAGGAAATTAGCTACACATGAATGATTTAACAATCAAACTCACAAGTTTATTAATGCAAAACATCATGAAGTACAAGTATAAGAAAGGTAAAAGAAAGCTTAGCCAATTGAAGGTAAAGCTCTCCAATTCCTGCTATGTTCTTGTACAAGATGGTTACAAGTGAAAAACCAAATGCTTCTCTAAGAACTCTTAACTAGAGAGAAACTTGTTGCAAGAAGGAAAACTAGCTACGTATGGTGATGCCAGGCTTCTCCCCTGTGTTTCTGCATAAAAGGTGGTAGAAATTCCATTCCTCTCACTTCATAATTTCCTCCACTCAGATTTTGTAAAAAGAAGTCAAAGATATGATGTTTCCTTTTTGTCCACACTCATTTGGTCTTCTCTTTTATTGCAGAAGCATGTGCACCGAATTCCCTTGCATCTTATAGCTGGAAAGTGGTATGAACACAAGAGAATTGACTGAGTCAAATTGCAGAATTTCGGCTATAAAACGCGCCTACACAAAACGCGGCATAAACTCGCGTTTTGTCTACTCGCGTTTTCACTCTGGCCTTATTTCAACTGCGATTTTCTCCATGATAAAGGCCAAACTAGCTTTTGTGCAAAACACAAAAGTTGTAGCCCTTTGAGTTATCTTTCCAATGCTTCAAGAATCATCCAAATCGGAGCTTTGTAGCCTGAGATATGATCAAAATACTGTCACCTGTTCAAACCTCTGTTTTAACTTCCGACCACAGAATGCAGCTTCTGTATTCCAACGTTTTGCCCATGAAGATGGCAGAAATGGATTTCGATGTCTTCATACGAATTGTAGGTCTCTTTCTTAGCTTTAAAATGGTATAAAGATCACCTCAATCCGATAAGTGTAGCTCCAGATATGGTCAAAATACTGAAGAGTGTCAAAACTGACTTGTATTGCATTTCCTCACTTGAACGTTTTTCACTTCATTCTTCTTGTTGCCACTTGAATTCATCACCAAATCTCTATTTTTTACCTCATTTGACATCCTTTGGTGATTGAATCATCATTCCTGCATAAAAATAAAGTTTTTACCATTAAAATCAATAGAAATGCAATATTATCCACTTTTACCAAAAATATATAATTTTACCAAAAACCTCTTTATTTTATTTATAAAACTAAATAATCAACTCAAAACTAACTAATAAAATGCACTTAAAAATACGTAAAATAAACTCTTATCAATACTTATTGACCATATTAATTCCTTAACTTATAAACTCAAATAAGAAGAAGAAATTTCATCAAATATGCAAAATATAGGCATAATTTTCTCGACTTTACTAGATATACTTTCCTACAAATGTAAAAATTATAATCACATAATAGTTATTTCCAAATTAACTAAGAAAAAGAAGTTTCAAAACCACATATATTTATTTCAAAAAGATATTTGACAAAATTTTATTTATTTATTATGATTATTATATATATAAGTATAAGATTTTGGAAAAATTTTGACAAAGTCTCCCCTTAAAAGTGGACTAAACTCCCTGCCAGCAAACCATAAGAAACAAAATTGAAGCACAAGAAATATTTCCAATAACATAACCAACATCAAACACAACTAAAATCACAAGTACCACACATATTTCCCCCTCACACTTAAAATACACATTGTCCTCAATGTGTAGGGAAAGAAAGAAACAAAAGAAAAGAAAAAAGTACTTCCCAAAGAAATGGCTGAGATCCTTATTAGCCACTAATCATGAACCACTGCCAAAATACAAGTACCTACCAAATAGAAAACAGAAAAATAAAATGAAGTTAAACAGCCAATGTTCCACAAGTTAAAACAATAGGCAAGCAAATCCGAAAACAAAAGATAGCATCTGCAGTGTGCCAAGTCAGTCATCCCCCTCGGCATCATCGTCATCCTCTGCATCACGAGTGGGCGGTGGATGAATGCCCAAACGATCTTCAATTTGGCTTAGACGATTCCTAATGTCAGCAAACTGGTAGGCAAAGTCATTCATATGGTCAAAAAGTCGCTGCCAATTAGTCTGTGGCGCAGGAGGAGGTGGTGTTGCAGTAGAAGGTCCAGCTTCATCGCGACCATGTCTAGCCTTCTGTCTCCGCTCTTGAATAGGTCGTGGAATATCTCTCATGCCAATACCAAGCCGACGGAGAGTAGTGATAGACAATTCAGCTCTTGATGGAACATTCTCCCGCCTCATGCCTTCCAACCGAACCTCAAAACTCGGGAAGATCAAAGTCAATAGACGAGGAAATAAAAATTTAAAAGAAATTGTCTTACGCCTCGCCGTAGATCGATTGTGGCTAATGATGATGTTAGGCAATGAAATTTGAGCATACGGAGAAGTTCAGTTGTGGAACATGTAATCAAGGAAGTAGATATCGCTCTTACGAACCTCCGTGTGCCCCGTCTTCTTAGGAATGACATTGTGAGCCATCATATAAATGATAAGACGATGACAAAGTTCGAAGACATTCGCCAATATGGTCTCCTTCCTGGTAGAGCGAAAAGGTTGGTACTCGAGACCGAACCTAGCCATGGCCAACGAGGGATCCCACTTCCTATTTGGAGGAACAAACTCCTTCTTCAAATCTACTGGACGTCCTTCATCCATACACCCCAAAATAGCAGCCAAGTCTGGACGTGTCAAGACAATTCATCTCCCACGCACCCATGACTCAACCATTTCACCACTGTGGCGGGCCTTACTTTCAATGTTGGCGTAAAACTCTCGCACCAAGTTGGGGTAGTAATAGTCTGGTAGAGTGAGAATCGGAGCCTACCCAAGCTGAGCAAAAGCCTCCGAGATGTGATACATCATCTCAACCGGTGGACTCACGTGCATCTCAAACAAGAACTCCAAATTAGCATGCTCCTCATGCCACTCTTGATTCCTGCGATTATTGAATCTAGCACTGTCAAATACCGATTTTCCCGCTCTACGAAAGGTACCCTCACCAGGCTGGCGGCTAACTGGTGGAGGAGAAGGTGACGTTTCCTCCTCAGTCACTTCCATTTCCTCATTCACCTCCCTCTCATCACTACTAGAGAAGGAATATATCACTCTTCTTTCTCTTGTCATCGTACCTAACAAAAAATTTCAATTATCCACATGTACTAAAACAAAGTTCATTATTCGGCAACAAATATCCTGAGTTAATCCAAGTAATCTCAAATACATTTTCTCAAATTCTAATCATTCAATGACCATACAAAAAGAGACTTATTTTCTGCATAAAATTGCCCAAAATCGCCAAATTAAACAAGATATACATCAATTATAACTCAATCAGTGAAAATAGCATCAATCATGATTATAGCAATTTATAATTAACAAAAATAATGTGCAATTAGCTATAACCATGGTTAGGCAAAAATTAAACTAATTAACTCACAAAATCAACCAAATTACTCACTATACACAATGCACATGCTAAAACATCATCAACTAGTCATTATTAACCATAATCATTGATCACCAATGACTTAAAAACATCGTAAGCCCATTTTTCAATTTCATCCAAATATAGCAATTGTGAATTTTAAAGTACTAATAGACCAACAAATTGCTACATTTAAACATATAAACGTGCTGAAACAATCTTAATAAGAATGAATAAAATCAAAAGTAGTCATATACATCATCAAATTTTCAAAATTAAAAGATGTCAGAAAACTCAGGATAAAAAATATGAACTTCTAAAATTAAAAGATTTGATGAAAAAACTTACCTCAATCTCATAGAAGAATGTTTGGTGATGCTAAATATGTGAAAAACCCTATGAAACAACCTCCAAATGACCTCCAATTGAAGAAATTAGAATTCACAAACCCTAGCCTTCAATCCCTCAAAAACCTAATTTTAGGTGTTTTTCTTGGATTTTAATCGATTAGAAAGGTTGTATGATGCTCAAAAGGTGTTGAGTTGATGATTTCTAGCAAGGCTATGGAACAAAATTGAAGATTTGTGGGTTGGACAGAAAATGGAGAGGAAAAACGCGGTTGGGAAGAAAAGAAAATGAAGAAATTGGAAGAGGAATCGCATTTTGTTGTTGGCTGGAAACAGAAAACGCAACTCATAAAACGCGCCGTCAAGTCGCGTTTCTTCACAAATTTCACAGGACTGAAGTCGCGTTTTCTTGGAACGTTTTTGATCCTTGATCCAGGCTTAAAACGCGTTTTCTTTTTTGCTGGTGTAGAATTGAAAACGCGATTCATTGAAAACGCAACTTGGTGGCGCGTTTTATTGAAAAACGCATTTTCTGCTGCGAAATTTCGCAGAAATTTAACTTTTGAAAAATTACAAATGGTACCCCAATCACTCAAAATGCATCATAGATCATTTGTTTGCCAAATTTATCAATGTACGCATATGTAAAACACTGAAAACATGCATTTTGCCCCTTTTAACGAATCAAAAACACCTTTAACGCAAATCAAGGGGCTGAGTTGTTCGATCAAAGTTCGTCTTTTTCACCTCAAATGATCATCCTTGCTTCCATTTGCCAACCCTGTAACACAAAAATAACAAATTAACTTAAATATATGTATTAAACACAAAATAACTCCAAATTAACACATATAACTTAAACATTGGGTTGCCTCCCAATTAGCGCTTTTGTTTATAGTTGTTGGTTCGAGTCAAAAAGTTGAATCATTTTAGAACATTAGGGAGCGATTTTCTCCCCACGGGTCGAAACTCCCGAGCCAATCTACCATGTGGTGAGCCATGCATTGATCTCCATAGTCCAATTTCCTCAAATGCCAAGGAGGAGTATTAGACTTGTCATATAAAGGCTCGACTTCACCTTGGAGTGAAATTTGCTTGTCTTTTTCGAGTTGGCTCAACTTTTCTCCACTTTCTTCATGGAATGGCGAATTTATTAAGCCAACTTCCATCCTTATCTTCTCCTCCCTTGCCCCTACACCATGAAAGTTAGTACCAAGGACATTTATAAATTTAACTTCTTCATTCCTTTTTTGGTTAACCTTTTCATCACATGGCATATTAGAAACAAGAGCAGTAGGCTCTATACTCCCTTCTTTATTACCCAAATTGAATTCCAATTCCTCACCATTAACCCGTAATATAAGTTTACCTTTTTTCACATCAATTATAGTTCGTGCAGTGGCTAAAAACGGTCGTCCTAGAATAATTGACATTCTCGCATCTTTCTTAATATCTAAGACAACAAAATCCACAGGTATTATAGATTGTCTTACCTTTATGAGCACATTTTTCAAAATACCCATTGGATTAACCGATCTGCCAATTGCAATGTGATATTGGTAGCTTTTAGCTCTTGAAGTCCCAATCTCCGAGCAACCGATAGTGGCAAGAGTGACACACTTGCACCTAAATCACATAAAGCATTAGAAAAATGCAATTGACCAATTGTGCAAGGAATATAAAAACTTTCCGGATCTTTCAATTTAAGAGGGAGTTTGTTTTTAATCAATGCACTACACTCTTCCGTTAATGCTATCATCTCATTATCTACAATTTTCCTCTTCCTTGACATGATGTCTTTCAAGAAACATGCATAAGAGGGAGTCTGTGTTATAACATCAATGAAAGGAATGTTAATGTGCAATTGTTTAAACATTTTGAAGAACTTTTCAAACTCCCGATCCTGTCCATCTTTCTTCAACCTGTGAGGAAAAGGAATCACATTAGAATTTAACTAAGAATTTAATTTGGGAGGAAGTGCATCAATATTAGTGACAACATGATCATTTTGGCTTTCTTTCTCCCCTTCGATTGCTTGCTCCTTGTCTTTTTCACCATCTGAATTTTCAAAATTAGATCCCTCAACCGTTTTACCACTTCTAAGAGTGATTGCACTGACATGCTCTCTTGGATTCACTTCGATTTTACTCGGCAATTCACCAGGTTTCTGTTGTTGATCACATTGGCAATTTGATCAACTTGAACCTCCAAGTTTCTGTACATCCCAGCCAATTGGTCCAACCGCCCCTCAACTCGCTTGAATCTATCCGAAGTCACCTTAGCAAGTTTTTCCACTGTGATCTCCCAACTTGGTTTAGTTTCAGCTTGTGGTTGCCTCGGTTGAAATCCTGGCGGATTGGTTGGCCTTTGTTCATTGCTTTGATCTTTCCATCCAAATTTTGGATGATTTCTCCACCCCAGATTATAGATATTGGAGTATGGATTGTTTTGGAGTGGACGGTTGTAATTATTGAGATATTGAACCTGTTCGCTGTTAGAATATATAGAATCATCATGGTCTCCTCCACAGTTAGTACAACACGCAACAACTACTCCTTGGTTAGAACTAGAACCAACTTGCCTGTTAAGCATCTTAACCACATTATCCATCTTTGCACTTAACATATTCAATGTATCTACTTCAAGCATACCTGCAGTTCTGTTTGTATTACCTCATTCGTTAGCCTATTGGTAATTATTAGCAGCAATTTCTTCAATCAATTGTTGACCTTTCTCGGCTGACTTTCCCATCAATGCTCCTCCCGCTGCCGATCTACATGCGTCTTTGTCGGATAGGTGAGATCATTGTAAAATGTTTGGACTATTAGTCAATTAGGGAGACCATGATGAGGACATCTTCGTTGTAACTACTGATAGTGCTCCTAAGTTTCACACAATTTCTATCCTTCCTATTGAGAGAAACTAGTTATATACATCCTAAGTTTAGCAGTTTTTCCAGGTGGAAAGAATTTGTTAAGAACAGCTTTAGCTAATTCAGCCCAAGTAGTAAAAGTGTTTGGTGGATGAGATTGTAACCAAACTTTGGCCTTGTCCCTTAGTGAAAATGGAAACAATCATAACTTAATTGCATCATCACTAACACCATTAAACTTTATAGTATCACAAATTTCAAGAAATGTTGACAAATAAGAATTTGGATCTTCAGTAGCATTACCTCCATATTGAGATGTTGAACCATTTGAATGAGTGATGGCTTAATCTCAAAATTGTTAGCATTTACCGTTGGTCTTGCTATGCTTGTTTGAGATCCTTGTGTTTCCGATAGAGCAAAATCTCGTAGAACTCGCCTATTTGCTTCGTTTTCGGCCATCTCTTCTTCAAATGATAACTCTATTAAGATTTTCTCTATCGGTTGTCAAATTTCTTGTTCCTCTTGCTGTGGTTTATGCCTCTTTTGTCTACGTAGTATCCTCTCAATTTCTGGATTGAAAGATGTAACTTCTTGAGATGTCCGGTGCATGCACTACAAACAGAAATACGAGAGATTATGCAACTTTAATTGTCAAAAACTGATTAAAATGCAAAATTAACTATAAACAGCTTAACAAATAAAAATAAAGATGTCTAAATTAATAGAGATGATTAGACTCTAATATTGCCGCTCCCCGGCAACGGCGCCAAAACTTGACAGGTATTTTCTACAAGTGTAAGTTAAATCCGAATTTATACCCGTTTGACTGCAAGTATACAGGCCAAAATCGTAATGTAAGGTATGTATCGGGTCGATCCCATGAGAAGCAACTTAAACAATTACTAGATCCTAATTTACTCTATTATTTAGACTCATAATATATTTGAGCAAAGAATTCAGAATTAAATCTGACTACAATATTTTTACTATCTAAAATCCTTAGCTAGATAATTGCAATATCACAAATGGAGAAAAATTCACCAAATACTTGAATTTAGGGATGTAGATGCCATTTATGACACAAATGATCCAAATGAATGAATTTAACACTTGTTACTACTCTTATTTAATCAGGGATTCATTTCCAAAATTGCCAAAACTTCATTCTCATGATAAAATTGGTCTAAAACAGCTTAGTTTTCCCTAATCTCTTGGTGAAAACTGAAACTGCTCTCGTTCATGCATGAAATGCAGATTTAATCCACTTGAGTGTAATTCTATTCTCATAAATTAACAACTCAAACTCCACTCATGTTATTCCATTGTTTTTACCATTTCTCAATGAGTAATAACAACTATAAACCTACTATTGGTGATCAAACAACAACAAGTAATCAAGCATACACAAGTAAACAAGTTAATACAAGATACAACAAGTATAAATCACATTCAATTCATATCACTTGACCATAAGTTTCATCTACTCCCTAAATATAGAAATTTAGTTACTCATTGATGATATAATAATCAAACTCATAACTTCATTAAAGGAAAAAATCTCAGTTTACAAGTACAAGAAAGATAAAGAAAAGCTTAGCCAAGTAATGGTGAAACCTTCCAAAAATCTGCTATGTCTTGTACTAGATGATTTCAAGATGAAGCCTCCAAGTGTTTCTGCAAAATTTACTAGCTAGAGAAAGTTTGCTATCAGAAAATCAGACTACGTATGATGTCTGACCTCCCCTTGTTTCTCTCCATAAAAACAGCTCAAAAGCTCCTTTTCCACTGGTCAAATTTCCACCTCTTGATTCCCAAATCTCAGATTTGTTAAGATAGTCAATAACAAAGGTTTTTGACTTGATAATAAGCCATATTATCTGCCCTTTTGTCTTCTGAAGCATGTGCACCGAATTCCCTTGCAACTTATAGCTGGAAAATAGTCTGAACACAAGAGAAATGGCTGAGCAAATTGCAGAATTTCGGCTACAAAACGCACCTACACAAAACGCGGCTTGGAGTCGCGTTTTGTCAACTCGCGTTTTCAACTCTGTGTTTTTGGCCTTGTTTCTGCTGCGATTTTCTCTATGATAGAGGCCGAACTAGCTTTTGTACAAAACACAAAAGTTGTAGTCCCTTGAATTAGCTTTACAATGCTTCATGAATCATCCAAATCGAAGTTTTGTAGACTGAAATATGATCGAAATACTATCACCTGGTCAAACCCATGTTTCATTCTCGTCCATAGAATGCAACTTCTGTATTTCAACTTTTTGTCCATGAAAACAACAGAATTAGATTTCAATGCCTTCACACCAAATCTAGATCTTTCTCTTAGCTTCAAAATGGTATAAAGATCACCTCAATCCGATATGTGTAGCTTCAGATATAGTCGAAATACCGAAGAGTGTCAAAATCGTCTTGAACTGCATTTCCTTACTTAAACGTTTTTCACTTTATTTCTTCTTTACCACTTGAATTCATCACCAATTATCTACTTTTCACCTCAATTGACATCCTTTGGTGATTGAATCATTAATCCTGTATGAAAATGAAGTTTTTACCATTAAAACTAAAAGAAATGCAATATTAGCCACTTTTACCAAAAATGTATATTTTTACCAAAACCTAGTTATTTTAGTTATAAAACTAAATAATGAAACCAGAATTAACTACTAAAATGCATTTAAAAATACGTAAAATAAACCCTTATCAAAGGATCAAATATATAAACTACTTAAAAATGACAAAAAGATCAGGGTTTGTCTTAACAATTGTTTATTATCCTATCAATCTTTCTTAACATTCCATATTAGGTTATAAACTTTTAGTGATCAAAGACCATAAGGGTGGATGTATGAGATAAGCCAAGAGCAAATGCAAATGATCGCACTGATTACTACTTTTAGTCACCATGAGAGTTTTTACAAAACCCAAGTTTTTACTTTGAGAGTCTTGGAGTATTCCAACTTTAGTGCAGCATAAGACAAAATCAAACACAAAAGATTCCTCTATTTAACTTTTTTTAACTTTGAGAGTCTTGCAGTATTATACTTGAGTCAGAAGATTTAGAGAAAGATAAAAAAAAAAAAAAAAGCTTGAAGACTACAACATCGAAATTGCGAGCGAATACATATACATATACATACATATATGTGTATGTATATATATATATATATATAGGACAGCTATGATTGCTAGAAGAAATATAGGAATTCAAAATTTTGTTTAGACAACTTGAGACAACAGCCACCTGTGTTAGTCTAATGAAAATGAACATATAGAAATCCATGCAAAATAACTATATACGCTGCATAAAACACGAATGCTTTTATTTTCAGACGAGAAACTTAAACTGTCTCAAAATGCAATGGAGATAGTTGATAATCAAAACTCGATTTAAGCACAAAGAAACCCAGTGAACCGGAATTATGAGCAAGCACTTCTAAACAACTTTGATCCTTGTTGATTGGTTAGGTTTGCTAAATATTCAAGAAGTTTAATGAACACAAAAAGCTATGACATGCTACTATTAAGAATGCCACGCATATTAAGAATTAACTGAAGCCTTTTCAAAATATTTGTCAAATTACTTTCCTTTATTGATAATTTTTTTTAAGTTACCCTTCCACTCGATTTAAAAAAAAAATTAAAAACTTGTAGGCCCACTAAAGTAGTTTCTCTCAAAATAATTGGATTTGGTGTTTTTTTGTGTGTTTTTGAAAAATTTTACTATATTAGTATATGTAAAAAAAATTATATTTTTTTGAATTACTTTTATTTGTATATTAATGGAGTATTGTATTTGAAAAACTTAATTTTAAAAAAAAATCAATCCAAACAGAGTAACATTGATGCGTATAAGATTTTGACTCAATTTATGGAAAAACGGTGAGGCCTACTCCTTACTCTCCCTTAGAAGAGTTTGAAGTTTAATGGCTTTCTCTTTTATAATGGCCCCACAAAATAAAGAGACTTGACATGACCTTACAAACTTGCTACAGTCAAACTCATAAATTTCAACAACATTACAATCCATAAAGAATTAGAATCTCGAAAAGTGTGGAAGGAGTATTTAACTTTATTTACCATGAGTATCTTTGTAATCTATTATATACTACAGTCAAATGCTCAAGAAAAGAATAAAATAACACAATTGGAAACCTTGAAGAGTAGGACATTGGCAAGAAACTTGACTTGAACAATATTCTCAAGGAACTGCGAGTATATATACAAGGCATGCATGGGCAGTTTTGATTGCTAGAGTGCATAGAAAACTAAGAAAAGTCGAAAACCTTGGTGCTGACATTCTTCTGTGTTACTAGCAGGTTAGTATGTGTATTCTTCTTCTGTAATCAAGTGCTTTCTTTTTATTTAAACCTAAATCTTAGTTGCATGCTAACAGATATATCTGTTTAAATAGATTTTGTTAGCTTAACGCTACGTCTTCTATGTTTACGCCATAACAGTAAAGCTTTCTCCTTGTCTTTTATCATTTATATACATATCTATATAGCCAATTGAGCCAAGAATTGGCAAGTGTTGATCATCTGACGTCGACTATGCTTCATAGCTTTCATCTATATCTTGTAAATTAACTTTGGTGTATGAATAAAATTTTCCTTTTCTTTATCTAGGAGTGCTTCTATATTCATGTAGCGCTTGGACCTTAATATTCATTCTAATAGGAATCAACCTAAATGCTTAAATTTGCTGATCCTTCTTGATGTTTTCTCCTGCAGCAATTTTTCCTCTTGTTTATACGTACTCAACAAAGATGTCCGAAGACATATCTGACGAAATCTCCATTCGCATTGATGAAAGGCGTTCTGACCTATCGGATGCATCGGAGAAGCCATCGATCTTCAAAATCCATGGTCAACTACGAAGTGAAAATGAAGAGGCATACGAACCACAAGTGGTTTCCATCGGACCTTATCACCACGGTAAGCCTAAACTGGAAGAGATGGAGAAGCATAAGGTAAGGTACTTCAATGAGCTTCTTCGTCGCACAGGTGAGAGTGCTGAGAAATACATCATAGCTTTGGCTAATCTTCAAGATCAAGCTCGAAGGTGTTACGCAGAAGAAATCAATCTTAGTAATGATGATTTTGTTGAAATGCTATGCCTTGATGGCTGCTTTGTCATCGAGTTCTTGAGGAAAAGGAGACATCCAGGATCGCACCTGCTGAATGACCCCCTTTTTCAGATGCTTTGGCTACTCGCAGCCACTGGGAATGACCTTATATTATTTGAGAATCAGTTGCCCTTTTTTGTCCTGCTTCAGCTGTTTGACATGACCAAGTCACCAGGAGAAGAAGAGAACCTTATTGACCTAGCTATTGATCTCGCTCTACTCTGGAACTTGCCCCATCCAGGTCTAAATTCTCATTCTAAAATCTTCGAACATTATAAGGCGGTTCATCTTCTTGGCCTCATGCACAAAATTCTGTCTACCTCATTTTCTGAAACACTTACTTCAACCATGAATTCCAATGGTACGGACTCAAAGCTGTTCCTAAAATCAGCTGGTGAGCTCCGACAAAGTGGAATCAAGTTCAAGAAGGCAGAGGATAGTAAATCCTTGTTCCATATCACATTCGAAAATGGTGTACTTAAAATCCCTCCTTTAGTTGTGGAAGATCGTACAGAACCCTTCTGCAGAAACCTGATTGCATATGAAGAGTATATGTCTAATCCAATTGAGACATGGAGGTGTATAAGTGATTACATAATCTTCATAGATTTTCTCATAGATTCCCCATCCGATGTTGAAACGCTTCGCAGACATGATATCATCGTGAATTGGTTAGGTAGTGATGAAGCACTCTCTACAATGTTTAACAAGCTAAGCAAACACGTCCATGTTGGCGGGAGATTCTGTTACACCAAAATTTTTGATGATGTGGACGAGTACTCTCGCAAGCGCTGGCATATTTGGAGGGCGCGCCTAGTGAGGAAATATTTTAATACCCCGTGGTCTTTCATTTCATTTCTGGCTGCATGTGCCTTGCTTCTCCTAACAATTGTGCAGGCCATATTTTCCATCCTACAGTATACGAAATAGAAGTAAGCTCGTTGTGTAATTTGTTAGTCATTGTACTTATATACGAATAAAGTCATTGTACTTGTAACAAATTCATCTGTATGATGTAAAGAACTCTGGTGTCTTGTATATTACATGAACTCTCGTGTTCCGTAATATGTAATTCGTAACATTAAACAAACATAAAAGATTTCAAAGAAACAAATTGGAGTAATGGACATGAATAAATTAAATCTAATCAAGATTTTGTACACTGTTATAATTAAGGAGGTCAAGATATTTTTTGAGGAAATATGTTTTAATTCATAGTGTAGTTTAAGTTGTATTAGAAACTAAAATAATCTCTTCATATGTATGAATTTTTCAAGGTGCAAATTTTGCTTTTGTTTCAATACAACTAAAATAAATAGTTTACATTAAAAATTTACACCTTGTAAAAATTTAACCTTATTTTATTTTTTATTAAGTTTTATCTTTCTTGTATTTCCTCCAAAGGAGTTAAAATGTTACAAGAAATGTCAATCCAAGGGAGGTAAGTAAGATTTTAAAAACCTCAGGAGAGCTGAATGATATTATAAGAAACCTAAGGGGAGGTTTCTGAAATTATCCCATGAATTTTTCAACTCATTATATTAATTTCCTGCGAATTTCCATGTCTCTGATTTCTTATGAACATCCATAACTAAATGCATGCTATCTGATTTCTTCCAAATGGTTTTCTATTTGTTTTTTCCCATCTCGGTTTGATTTGCATTCCATCGAAGATGTATCCCATCTGCTTCTAAACAACCATTATTCATTAATTTGACCTTAATGAATCAAATACCTTCTATTTATAAAGTACACGCATAATAGAAATCAGAAGATCATAAACTAATCTAATGATAATTGCATAACTCTTGGAGCCATGTAATGCTATGCATATATATATATATTGTTTTGGTGGCACAAACGTAGTGTAATACACTACTATTATTGAGTTCAGTCAGTTGCCTTGCTGGTTTTTAACCACAGTCACGGCAGGACTCGTGATTTAACTTGGGGCAACTCTTTCCTATACGTTCTTGGGACGACTCTTCCATCAGGGTCCACGGGTCCTAGATAGCCCTTTTTTCTTTTTCTTTTGGTAATCAAAGGAAATTGGGTCCTAGATAGCCTTATTATTTGTTAACTTACATCAGGCTTCTTAAGATGCTTTTTCTAATTAAGTGAGACCGAAAAATGTTCTAACAAGGGGACTATATCATTTTGTGACGACACGGAAGTAGAAGATCATCTTGGCCTTTTTCCGGTGGACCGACAAAATGCTAGCTTCAAATTAGGACTGGGTTTTTCTTGAAAAAGACTAGGTTTGGGATTGGGGCCAAAGACATTACTTAACCAAGTAAACATTCCCCTGCCTAGAATATATTTCGCTTTAAAAGACCAAGACAAACCTGCAAGACGTTCATTCATAATATGCTGGCCGGACGAAGTTCGTCAAAGTTCCTCTGTCTTAACCCTTAATATTTACGAATTATCCCACACGAGGGTAAGCAATTAAACGGTGGACAGATATTACAAGCTAAATTATGCCTCAAACATGTAAACTACCAATCAGTCACAAATGTTACCCAAAAAAAAAAGGGAAAAACAAAAGGTTTGCATGGAAAAGCAAAAAAGCAAAGACGTACAATTGTTTATTATCCTATCAATCTTTTTTAACATTCCATATTACGTTATAAACTTTTAATGATCAAAGACCATAAGGGTGGATGTATGAGATAAGCCAAGAGCAAATGCAATGATTGCACTTTAGTCACCATGAGAGTTTTTACAAAAACCCAAGTCTTTACTTTGAGAGTCTTGAATTATTCCAACTTTAGCACAGCGTAAGACAAAATCAAGCACAAAAGATTCCTCTATTTAACTTTTTTTAACTTTAAGATTCTTGAAGTATTGTACTTGAGTCAGAAGCTTAAGATAAGGATAAAAAAAAAACATGAAGACTACAACGTCGAAATTGCGAGCGAGTATATATATATATAGGGCAGTTGTGATTGCTAGCTAGAGGAAATATAGGAGCTCAAAACCACGCATTGGTAACAGGTTAGAGTTTTCTTCTTCTCCTCTAGGCATATAATCATATTCTTCCCTTTTTATTCGATGCAACATCTTAAATGCATCGACCAACTAAATTGCTTGTTAAACTTAATTATTAATCTAAAACAACGGTACTGATGATTTTTTTCCTTAATTTCAGCAAGAGATCGATTGTATTACTCAACACAAACAAAGATCATGTCCAACGACCCCAGAACTGCCCGAATTTCTAATTGTATCCGTGAAAAGCTTTCTGGGCTATCAGATACTGACATTAGGGCGGCATCAAATGAGCGATGCATATTCAAGGTCCGTGAGAGATTACAAAGTCAAATCGAAGGGCCATATGAACCACAAATGGTTTCAATCGGACCTTATCACCGCGGTAAGCCGGGGTTGCAATTAATGGAAAAGTATAAGCTGATTTACTTGAAACAGCTTCTTGAGCGAACAGGTGAGGGAAATCTAGAGATTTGCGTTGCGGCCCTGGCAAATCTTGAAGGAGTAGCTCAGAGGTGGTACTCCGATGAAAGGATCAGTCATGATGGTGAGGACGGATTTGTGGAGATGATGCTTCTTGATGGCTGCTTTATACTCGAGCTGGTATGGAAAATTAATCACCCCACACAATCTACAGATGGCATTTTATCGGACGCACTATTCATAGACCTATTAGGAATCGAAAATCAAGTCCCTTTCTTCATCCTTGTTGAATTGTTTCACAAGACCAACTCCAACTCTGGTGCCAGCAGCAAATTTAATGATTTGGCTCAGCGTCTAACTGATTTCGTAATTCTTGCTTGTGACAACAGCAAAGAGAATGAATATGTTGTTGATGATGATCAGGTCATTCATCTACTTGACCTTGTCTACAAAGCCTGGACCTTTTCGTATGCTGCAAAATTTATTGCTCTTGGTCCATGGATTGGGGAGGATGATCCTTTCTCACTGTATCATATAACTTCTGCCAGTGAATTACAAGAAATTAATGGGGTTGAGTTCGTAGATAGTGGGAAAGGACCATGGCTTGAGATTACTTGGGATAATGGTGTGGTAAAAATCCCTCGTTTTATGGTTCATGTAGATACAGAACGTCTGCTCAGAAACTTAATTCGCTACGAACAGCATTACACCCGTCATCATAAGGGCACGAGGGAGCATATAAATGATTATGCAATATTCATGGGAAGTCTCATAAATTCTGCTAGGGACGTCGAGGTACTGCGTCACACTAAAATTATTATCAACAAGTTGAATGATGATCAGGCTGTCTCTACCATGTTTCGTCGGGTCAGCGGAGGTATTTACCCCGGCAAAGGCTTTTGTTACGCGGGTGTATTCAATGAAGTGGAAAAGTATGCCAAAAGCCCTTGGCATATCTGGTGGACGAAGCTCAGGAGGACCTACTTCAACACCCCCTGGTCCCCCATTTCATTTGTTGCTGCAGTTGTTGCGCTTATCCTCACTTTTCTCCAGACCTTGTATGCCATCCGGCCTGTGGGAAAAAATTAGTAGTAACAAAACTACTAAACTAGTCATATCGGCCACATGCTAAGTGCGTTTGTTTGGTCTGAATATTGTTTGTCTTTCTTTTTCAACACAACCTAAAAGACTTTCATTACCATCTATAAGTTGTGCTATCAGTCAAGTTTCTTGTATTTTCAGTATCCCATGGAGAAGAAATAAAAATCGTGTGTTTGTTTTGGTTTTGATGATATGTAATGTTTTCATTAATATTAATCCTCGGATACAATATATCTCTGCTTTCACTGTTTCAATGTCATCATTTCGCCTGGTTTGGTATCATGATCAGTTACCCAATATGACTTTTTTCAAAGCTATTTCTGGTTCACTGATTTTGCAAGTATCTCTATTTTACTGCATGCATGGAAATCATTACGATCAGAGGCAGGAGAAAAATTGAAGAACCCTCAAAAGTTTATGCACCAGCTCCTTAATTTTCTAATGTCTCTAGTTGCTCACTTCTCCAATAAACAAATCTTGATACAATAATGCTACACCAAAACCGAAAGCTGATATATACTTTTCTTTTCTTTTCTTTTTTTTTGGAGCAAAGGCTGATATCTACTTACAACTCTAAAAAAAAAAGAAGAATAATGAAACTACCTATTTTTTAGATTTTGTGTTTTGTTTTCCATATAAACACATGCAACCCTATAACAAAAAAGTAATCAGTTAGATGTTTGACAAATACACGCTTAGTGGGCTAAGTTTTCAAATGCTCTCATGTCCCATTAAAAGTATCATACTTTTCATTTTGAAATATCATGAAATATTTGTCATATTAAAAAAGTTAGAACACCTTTTAGTCTTTCTTTTCAATAGAACTCTTTTTTTTAATCATATGCATATTATCATTCAAATTTAAATTTAAATTGAAAAAAAAAGTACAAACATCAAAATCAAATCACTATTTTTTAAAAAGTTGGATTCCCGAAACATGCCTAAATAATTGGGACGGAAGTAATAATGTACATGTTTGAATCAAACAAGAAGGGCAGCCAACAATTGACATTCAGGGCAACACCGAAAGCGCAATATTTGCTAGGAAAAGGAAAAATAAATAAACGAAAGCATTTACATGTGCGGGAATACTAAAAATTAGGACAAAATATACTAGTTGGGAAGGTGCAAACTCCAATTTTCTTTAGACGTATTTGGAAGTACTCCTACAAAATATATACTAGTTGGGAAGGAAATCCGACCCTAATTTATTTTATCACAAAACACAGTCAACAAGAAACTACAGCCCGTTTTCAATTTCCAGAGAGAGAGAGATCTTAATTATAGCATTTGGAACGGAAACGCTTAAAAAATGAAGAACTAAGCCCACCCCATTTGTCTTCTTATTGTCTCTCTGCTAGCCATGCAACAAAGTCCAATATAAAAGGAAAATTGGATGTCAATGACCAATAACATATTAGCGACAAATTGAGTTCAACTGCATTCTCATCGTTAAATTTTCCACTTAACAAAGAATTACTCCTACCGAGATTTCTGAAGAAAATTAAGGCCTTTATGTAGGCCCCAATTTTTTATTTTTTTTTTAAATCTGACTAAGAATGTTGCAATTATATTCCTCAGAGATGGCCTTGGCCTAGAAATCTAGAGTACAACGATAAAAAAAAAACATAAATTCACCCACCCGTACAAGGTTTTTTTTTTTTTTTTGCCTCCTTCACGAAATTAGATCAACAAAAAGGGTTGTCCCCTCCTTCCTTAATCTTTGAACAGGAGAATAAGATCGAAGCCATACTAACAATGTTTTTAATTCCTTCCCCCAAAAAAGAAAATTTTTTGGCAGTTTTTTCTCTTAAAAATTCTTTAAACAAAAGTCATGTTGCATCATATTTTTCATACCTCAAATCGATTGTGGATTCATTCCAATTTAAACCCATCAATTTCTTTTGTAATTTCCACTTTTCAGCAGGAGTATTTGTTTTAGATATTTAGGGTCAGAAAAGGATGCCAACTTGAGCTAGTATTTACCTGCATTAGTCTAATGAAAATGAACATTAGAAATCCATGCAAAATAACTATATACGCTGCATAAAACACGAATGCTTTCATTTTCAGACGAGAAACTTAGACTGTCTCAAAATGCAATGGAGATAGTTGATAATCAAAACTCGATTTAAGCACGAAGAAACCTAGCGAACCGGAGTTATGATCAAACACTTCCAAACAACTTTGATCCTTGTTGATTGGTTAGGTTTGCCAAATATTCAAGAAGTTAAATGAACACAAAAAGCTGTGACATGCCACTATTAAGAAAGCCACGCATATTAAGAATTAACTGAAGCCTTTTCAAAATTCATCTATATGGGCAGCAAATCTTTCCATATACTGATACTCAACCGTAAACTCCACGAGATCACAAGGCAGAATATTGGTATCAAGATAGACGTCACCTACTGAATGAAGGCTTCTTGAAGCGACAAGTTACCATGTGAAATTAATTATTTGTTCACCAGAACTCTGTAAAGTAATTAAAGTTAATATTCCAACGCAAAACACGAAAAGTGTTGCATATGTTCCTAGCGTTGTCTTCCACTGGGCTATTGGTACATTCTTTGCTGTGAAATCATGAAAAGTGTTTGTAGAATACAGCACATACCAAAATCAAACACACACACACACACAATCCTATTCTATTAAGAGGTGCCATACTATAGTCTTTTTTTTTTTTTCTTTTTTTTTTTTGTTAGCAACGGTAGATGTCCTATAACCTAATATAGCCTAATCTAGAGGAAAGGGATAAGGAGAGATGGTCAACTAAAACCAGCCACATAATGTGACAAATTTGAGGGAGGCAGGCATCACCAAAGAGGGTGATGACCACTGGAACAAATGGCCAGTGGCCATACTATAGTCACTTGATTTCACAAAAATAATTAAAAACTTGGTAGGCCCACTAAAGAAGTTTCTCTCAAAAACAGAGTAATATTGGTGCGCATAAGATTTTGACTTGACTCAATTTATAGAAAAACATTGAGGCCTACTCCTTACTGTCCCTTAGAAGAGTTTGAGTTTAATGGCTCCCTCTTTTAAAATGGCCTCACAAAATAAACAGATTTGACATGACCTTACAAACTTGCTACTAGGTATCCGATTAAATAAAGATAAAACTGGATCTCAAACTCGTAAATTTCAACAACATTACAATGCATAAAGAATTAGAGTCTCGAAAAGTGCGGAGGGAGTATTTAACTTTATTTACCATGAGTGTCATTACAATCTATTATATACTAAATTCAAATGCTCAAGAAAAGAATAAAATAACACAATTGGAAACCTTGAAGAGTAGGACGTTGCCAAGAAACTTGACTTAAACAATATTCTCAAGGAACTGCGAGTATATATACAAGGCATGCATGGGCAGTTTTGATTGCTAGAGTGCATAG
Organism: Coffea eugenioides; assembly: GCF_003713205.1. Taxonomy (NCBI): domain Eukaryota; kingdom Viridiplantae; phylum Streptophyta; class Magnoliopsida; order Gentianales; family Rubiaceae; genus Coffea; species Coffea eugenioides. The sequence goes on from NC_040037.1 coordinate 6,554,522, forward strand.
AGAAGTTGAAAACCTTGGTGCAAGGGCTAATATGTGCTGACATTCTTCAGTGTTACTAACAGGTTAGTGTGTGTATTCTTCTTCTGTAATCAAGTGCTTTCTTCTTATTTAAACCTAAATCTTAGTTGCATGCTAACAGATATATCTGTTTAAATAGATTTTGTCAGCTTAACGGTACGTCTTCTATGTTTACGCCATAAAGTAAAGCTTTCTCCTTGTCTTTTGTCATTTATATACATATCTATATAGCCAATCGAGCCAAGGACTGGCAGAGCTACCGTGCCAAAGGAAATTTTCAATTTTCTATATATAATTATTTTTTTAAAAACCACAAAGCTCTAACTCTATATCTACCAAAAAGGGATTAAAGGTGAAAAAAATTCAAAAGAAGTGTCCAAACACTCCTTTAGTCTAATCAGATTTGTATATCTGTTAATCCTTTATACAGATTTTTTAGACTTCCCCTCCCTATGCCCTAGGATGCCCTTATATACTTGTTAGCCTCTTATACAATCTCTTTAAACTTTCCTTCCCTGTAGAATAAAATATATTAGTTATAGGAATGTTATCGTACTCAGTAAAATATATATATATATATAGAGAAATTTTTTTAAAAATTTTTAATTTTATCCCATTAATTTTGGTCGGGAATATATATAATTTTTTGAATTAATCATGCACATAAAGGTCTGAGCCTTTACTTCTAGAAATTCATTTCCGCCAATTGAACCTTCTCGAACTGTTCTTGTTAAAATCAACTCATGAAGTTGGCGTTACGCGGGAATCATCTTCGGTATGGATACATAACCTACGCAAGTACGTATATTCTTACATCTTTTTCTCCAACTTCGGTGAGCGGCATCTTCATGACTCCTAACAACAAAACTAGCAGTGTATGTTTGGGCTTCTCAAATGGGAGTCCTTTCTGAAAACAAAAAATTGCTCGTCATTTACGTTTCCTCCATCTTTTGATACGAAGTCTGGAAACACAGAACGGTAATTAGTTAACCACTGACAATTTCTGAGTTTCATAAACTTTTCTTCTTGGTCTTTAATTTGCATACAAGATAGAAAATCCAACATTTATGTCCTCATTCTGATTCTTATAAGGAACAGGAACAGTTTTCCAGCTAATACCATACATTCTTGGTAAATGGAATTTGACAATTTTTTTTCCACATTTTTAAGGTACGGACTATACAGGCTCAAATTAAGTTTCTAAGCATGAATAGATTCCATGTATATGTACCATCTTGTCGAAGTGTTGATCATCTGACTTCTATGCTTCATAGCTTTCATATATATCTTGCAAATTAACTTTGGTGTATGAATAAGATTTTCCTTTTCTTTATCTAGGAGTGCTTCTGCATTCAATTTGGTTAGGAACTAATTTTGAGACTCTTCTTTATTATCATTCAGAGAATTTTAATCTACTATCCGATCAGAAGGTATGTTGTGGTATAGGTCAACTATACCCAAGAAACAACAAGATTCACCAGGCACTCAAAATGCACAAAAAAAATAGGAATTTTGTGATAGTCATGTAGCGCTTGGGCCTCAAGATTCATTCTAATAGGAATCAACCTAAATGCTTAAATTTGCTGATCCTTCTTGATGTTTTCTCCTGCAGCAATTTTTCCTCTTGTTTATACGTACTCAACAAAGATGTTAGGAGACATATCTGTTCGCATTGATCAAATGCGTTCTGGCCTATCGGATACAACAAGAACGCCATCGATCTTCAAAGTCCATAGTAAACTACGAAGTGAAAATGAAGCGGCATATGAACCACAAGTCGTCTCCATCGGACCTTATCACCACGGTAAGCCTGAACTGAAAAAGATGGAGATGTATAAGCTAAGGTACTTGAACATGCTTCTTCATAGAAGAGGAGAGTCAAGTGCTAAGAATTACGTCGAAGCTATGGCTGAACTTCAAGAAGAAGCTAAAAGTTCTTACGCAGACGAAATCAATCTTTCAGATGGTGATTTTGTTGATATGCTATGCCTTGATGGCTGCTTTGTCATCATGTTCTTGAGGAAACTTTTTCAGCTTGAAGAATACGACAAGAATGACTCCATTTTTCAGATGTCTTGGCTAATATCAGCCACTAAGAGAGACCTAATATTATTTGAGAATCAGTTGCCCTTTATTGTCCTGCAAAAACTGTTTGATATGACCAAGTTGCAGGACGAAGAAGCGAAGCTTAATGACCTAGCTATTCTCTGTCTGTCTTCGCTCATGCCTGGTTCTTATCCAGGTCAAAGTTCTTATTCTACAATCGCTGCAAGTCATAGGGCTGTTCATCTTCTTGACCTCATGCACAAAAATTTGACTGCCTCATTTTCCAACACACTTACGTATTCCGAACCTGAACCGACTAAAAACTTATTGCAGAAACCAGTTATTGAGCTACTATCTAGCGGAACCAAGTTCGAGAGGGCAAAGAAGAGTGAACCCTTGCTCCGTATCACTTTCAAAAATGGTGTAGTTAAAATCCCTCCTTTATTTGTGGATGATCATACAGAATGCATCTTCAGAAACTTGATTGCATATGAACAGTATATGTCTAAGCCATTTGAGACATGGAGGTATGTAACTGATTACATAAGCTTCATGGATCTTCTCATAGATTCACCGTCCGACGTTGAAAAGCTTCGCAACCGTGACATCATCAGGCATGGGTTAGGCAGTGATAAAGCGGTCTCTAAAATGTTCAACAAGTTAAGCAGTGATGTTTCTATTGAAGTTCCTTTCTGTTACCAAGAAGTTTTTGGGGAAATGAAAAAGTACTCCCGCAACCGCAGCCGTACTTGGTGGGCAAACCTCATGCGGAATTATTTTCATAACCCGTGGTCAATCATTTCATGTCTGGCTGCATGCGTTTTGATTCTTCTCGCATTGGTGCAGACCATTTTTTCCATCCTACACTAGACTTTGACTTAATGAAATTAAAGTGAGCTAGTTGTTCTTGTTTTGTAATTTGTTAGTCATTGTACTTAAATACCAACAACGTCATTTTACTTGTGTTCCGATTGATAACAAATTCTTGATGTAAAAGAACTTTCCTGTCTTGGATATTACATGAACTTCTAAATGCATGTTCTGCTAATAATGAACATGATCTCTTCTGTATTGTGATCTACAACTGAACATTAAAATAGCAATGCCCCGCCTGGCTCATTAATTCATTTTAGTCAAGCTGACAATTTTTATGAACATGGACCTGTCTACACATGTATCTATATGTCATTGTGTCAAGTATAACCACAGTGAGTGTTACCTAGCACTGGTCCGATCTTAGTGAGAGTACTACGAAATGCATGCAAAGGCTGATGATGAGAACTCAATGAAGCACGAAAAATTAAGTACGCAAGATTTTAAGCAAATTGCAAAGAAAGAATTAAAAAAATGAAGCATTCATCTGGCAAAAAATCCTTGGCATACTATCATATATAATAGCAGTTAGATACCAGTTGATTGAAATGCTAACAAAATAAGTGTACTGAAAACATATAGTTCTACAGGATCTAATTGTTACACCTGTGATTTAAAGAAGAGAACAGAGAAAAGGCTCGGTAGATTTTCAAACAAAGAAAACCCGGAAGAACACTTTATTGGGAAAATAGTTATAAACATGAATTGCTTGTTACTTATGGTTCCCGAAATCTTATCTAATTAGCCACTGCATCCACATTGGCTAGAATGCTAAGTAAGGCATAAAGACTGAAAGAAAAAAGAGAAAAAAAAGAAGCAGTACAATAAGTAAATCTGTCATGCTTGCTGGTACCAAAATTAAGTACATATGTAAATTTTAAGTAGTTCTTGGTTGTAAATGTGAAGGCTTTATCTAAGAAATGTTGTCTCCAACGTTCCGACCTTTCTCATGTTTGTCACTTCGCGAAGCACAGCATATGCTAAGGAATGAAGGGCTGAGACATGTCTACTTTTTTAAAGAAATAGAGGGCTTAAACATTGGCTGTTCTCTTCTCTTCTCTTCTCTTCTCTTCTCTTCTTTATTGCGCTCAGTCGCTCACTATTTTCCCTCCACAAAGAAAAAATTGCTAGCCATCTAAAGTTTAGTGGAAAAGAACAGCTATGAACTCATATCTCAAAATTCTAGAAAATTAAAATGTTTAAGAATTTGTAGATCCTATCTAAATGAACATCTTGAAGTACAGATTATCTTCTGCTGAGTACATTAATAAGTTCAAAGTAACTTTCTATAGGTTTTTATACATTGGACTATTGGAGAAAAGAACAAAAGGGCTAAATTATTAATTAAGTTATTTTTCAACTATTTAAATTGGTATACCAAAAACAAAACAAAAAATTTATTCTTCATCGACTATAAGATAAAAGCAAATGTGTCAATAAACCACTCTTTAATTTTCTTTTTGTAATTTTTACTATCTTTTCCTATATAAAGTTAGACGTATGCCACTAGACTAATATATCCAAAAGGTGACAACATGGCTGGTATATTTTTTTTTTTAACAACTTTTTATTTTATTGATGAGGAAAAATTACAAAACATAAATTCGTGTTACATACGTCTTATTTTCTGAATTGACGGTAAATCTAATTTGTCAAGGCGAATTGCCCCACGAGCTTCCCTTGGGAAAATAGTAAAGCTGTCATATACCTTGACTTTTTGATGTGGGTGAGAAACACCCACATTAGACAACGCATCAGCAACTGTGTTAACCTCTCGATAGCAGTGTGAAAAATGAACAGGCTCCTGCAAGAGCTTCCAAATCTACCTGATCTCCCTTCGAATCTGCCACGGACATTGAGTGCGACGTTGAATGATCCCAACTAAGAGCAGCAAATCTGATTGCACACTTATATTTTCAAATCCTCTATGTTTACACTTTTGAAGACCGATAAGGAGGGCCCAAGCTTCTGCACGGAGAGATGTAATTTCTTCAAAATAAGCCGAAAAGGCAATCAGTGGTAAACCAGTTGGATCCCGAAGAACTCCTCCACCTCCACCCACTCCTGGATTACCCTTAGAACATCCATCCGTATTAAGTATGAGCTGTCATGTCTCCTTTGTCTCCCATCGAACAAATTTGTATGCAACCGTACCGACAGACACATTCGATCGATCATACAAATGACAAAAAGATTGGAATCGAAACACTTGTTTGAAGTGGATCCCCACGATGGACTGAATTTCCGAGAAAATGAGATGACAAATAACAGACGATCGCATCTGGACACCCTCAAACATTGCTTTATTCCTTGCCTTCCAAACCTGCCAGCAAACTATATTAGGTAGAATGCGGTCAATAAGCTATTGTGTCTCAGTATCATGTAACCGCAACCACCACCCTACTATGTGGGACCGCAAAGAAGACCCTGAACAGCTGAATCCACATAAACCTCCAAAATAGTTCCAAACTTCCGATGCTATTTGTCCATTGGCAAATAAATGCTCGATAGACTCTGCAGATGCCGAAGAACAACACAAGCACTTTGACGGTAAATGAAAACCAAGTTTACGTAACCTATTTGGTAGCGGTTGTCTTCCTAGAAATAGTCGCAACATGAAGAATGAGATTTTCCAAGGAATTCGAGGATGCCAAATCGAAGCAAAAACCATCGACTTGTTGCAAGTCTGCCTGATGTCTTCGAAAGCCGATTGTAGAGAGAATTTACCAGATGTGGTGGGCATCCAAATGACTTCAACTTCACTCCCTTCTTCCGGTGGCATATGTTTCACAATGGAGGACATTTTCTCCTTTGGCATTGTAAGACCTAAGGAATTCAAATCCGAGTGACCATTGATGATGAAATTGCGGAAAGTCAAATTTGGGATAACTTGTGCTTGTAGGAACAACGCACCACTTTCCAACCAGTTGTCGTACCAAAAGTGACACGACCCGTCCCATAACATTGAGAGCTCCACTTGTCGACTGACGTTGGCCATCCTCCGCCAGATTGCCGAGTCCATTGATTTGAGTTCTACCTGACAAGGATGAAGGCTTTTACAATACTTTGCTTTCAAGAACATTGCCCACAACGATGATCCTGTTCAGAAATTCCACCAAAGCTTGCATGAAAAAGCTTTGTATACGTCCCATAGTCTCCGAAATCCGACTCCTCCCTCGTCAACCGGATAACACAAATGAGACCATCGTATCCAATGGTACTTCGAGTCCGCGGGTGAGGACCCTCACAGGAAGGCTAAGCAGGTCTTTTCTATAGTTTTGAACAACTTACCCGGGAGCACTGCAGCTGACATCAGATGCATTGGCATTGATGCCAACACATGTTTGATTAGAACTATTTTGCCTCCAAAGGAAAGTAATCTTGATTTCCATGACAAAATCCTCCCTAGAATAGACTGACAAACTCCTCCATAGTATGATGATTTACATCTTCCAAAGTATAGCGGGAACCCTAAATAACGTATCGGAAATGAGTGCCAGGCAAACCTCTGGTGATACGTTCAATTTGCCTTCGTCTCACCAGTGGCATCGATGGATGTACAAAGTAGCAACTTTTTTGCACATTTATCAGCTGCTCCGAACACCTTTGATATGCCTCTAACACCTGCATGATAGCCTTCAAAGAAAAGGAAGAGTCATTTGCAAATATGAGAACATCATTCGGGAACGCCAAATGAGTTATAGAAGAACACCCATATGGAACTTTGAATCCCACGAAACCCGACTGCATGATGAGATTATTTAATCCTCTAGACAATACCTCGGCCCTGATAATGAATAATGCAGGTGATAATGGGTCACCCTGACGAAGCTCTCTCGAAGATTTAAAGAAACCGTAGGAGGAGCCATTTATAATGATTGAGAACCAGACATTAGAAAGCAATCGCCATACTAGATCAATAAATATTTCCCCGAGTCCAAACTTCCTCAGAACATTAATAATATGACCCCATGACACCCGGTCATACGCCTTGGACATGTCGAGTTTCATTAAAACATTCCCACCTCTATTCTTTTTTCCCATACTCGATACCACCTCTTGAGCTAGGAGAAAATTTTTCGTTATATTGCGGCCCTTCACAAAACCTGTATGCTGGAGGGAAATAATTTTTGGCAATAAAATAGCAACCCTGTCCGCCAAAATCCGGGATAATAATTTATTGAAAAAATTACATAGACTGATGGGCCTAAAATGAGAAAATTCCTGAGGATTTGGCTTCTTTGGAATTAGAACAATTGAAGTAGAGGTGATGAAACGGGGCAAATCCGCCCCACAAAAAAAATTGAGTACCGCATTGTAGACATCTTGGCTGATCACCTCCCAAGCAAATGTAAAAAATTTTCCTGTGAAACCATCTGGACCAGCATCACTTTCTCCATCCATTAACTTGACGACTTTGTACACTTTCTTGATCGTAGGCACTGCTTCCAGCCTCTTATTATCCTCTCCGGAAACCATCGGCGGAATTAGGTGTAGTATATCGGAAGATGACTCCAAAGAACCCGTGAAGAGATTATTGAAATATTCTGTTGCCTCAGTTGATATATCATTATCCTTGTCTACCCAAATGCCGTTGGACTTTTTTATACGGTGTATCATTCCTTGAACGCGTTTCTGCCTTACTACCGCATGAAAGTACCTTGAATTTCTATCTCCATGACGAAGCCATTTAACCCTTGCCTTTTGCCTCCAAAATTGCTCTTCAATTGACATTGCATGCCACAACTCTGCCTGTGCCTTATTGAGCTCAATCTGACACTCTTCTGAATAATCTTGATCTGCAACCTCCTCTACTCTATGGACCTCCATTTCCGCATAACGAACAGCATCAATAACATTCCCAAAGTGTTGCTTGTTCCATGATTGAATAGCCCTTCTCGTGGCCAATAATTTGGAGCACAAAACACGCAATGGAGATCCCCCTACATCTTGATTCCAAGCCTGGCGAATCACCTCCAGGAATTGTGGTTTTGTAGTCCAGACATTTAAGAAGCGGAATGGCCGAGGTTTATTATCTGATCGGGTCGCAAATGTAATCTTCAATGGTACATGATCCGAGAGATGTCTTGCCAAGTGAAGCACAGAGATTTTGTTAGAGAGATCCAAGCAAGATCCATTGATTAAAAATCTGTCCAACCTTTTTGAAATTCGAGCTCTACCCCGCCGATTATTAGACCATGTAAAACTAGCTCCTGAGAAGCCTACATCGAAGACTTCAGCCTCCTCCATGAAAGACATGAAATCTGCCCCCTCAGCTATAGCAAATGGACGCCCCCCCCCCCCCCCCCGTTTTTCATGAGGTGCCAATATTACGTTAAAATCACCCCCAATACACCAAGGAAGTAAACTAGGATATGTTGATCCGAACTACCAACGATAGAGCAAACAAAAGGACTACTATAGAATATCCAAATATCACTTGAGCAATTAACAAACACATAATCAAAAAGTAGACGTAAACGAATGGACTCAATTTTAGATACGTCTAGTTTTGGCTCACAAATGACAACAAATTGAAGGTGATGCATCCGTATTAATTTAATCAATCTTCTTAGATTAGGAGGTTTAGCTACCCCTCTAATATTCCAAAATATTCCATTAATCATGAGAAAGAACCTGGAATGAGTTTTTGGATGATGTATCTGACCGTAACTGTCTGTCAGATGGGAAAAGAGCCCGCACACCCTTCTTCGGCATTTGTCAGAAATCACAATGAAGCTTCTCGGATTGATCAATATTTAGAGCGTGCATTGATGATTCCTGCATCTTTTCTTGTGGGACCCCTATTCATGGAGACAGATTTCCTGCAATATTAGTCAAGATAGGTAAATTTTCCCCATGTTGTGTGGAAGCTACATCTTCTACCCCATGTAATTCAACATAGAGGTGCTGCAAATCTTTTTTGTCGACCAGCAATTCATTTCCATTGATATCATTGTTGTCGGACAGATTATGTTGTTCAATGCTTAAAGCATTAGTTTCGGCCAACTGCTTTTGTTCACTAGTCAAAGATTTCTCCTTAAGAGGTTAGGTCCCTTCACTTTGAAGACCAAGGTGCTCCTCCAGTTGGTTTCCCATTACCGCTTGTCCCTCATGCATTGCCGCATTCTCCATGTATCCATTTACATTGGATGATTTAGGCTGGGTTTCTTCTTCAACTACAGTAGTGTGAACACCGAAGTCTTGCTGAACATCCCTTTCCTCATCTTGCAAAACAGATCCAGAAGCCTTGTCCGTTGCACCTGGGAAATTTTTCCTTCCATCCAGCGTAGCAGTAATACGCTTTTCATGAGAAGAAACCACAGTATCCGTTGTTTCATTCGCATTACCAGCTGAGTTATTAACAGGTTGAAGAATAATAACCTGATTTCCAGCTAACTGTGAGTCTTGCTGCATCTTTATGGGCTGTTGCCGAGACCCAACCTTATGCAAATTCTTTTTGCACTCCACATGAGAATGTCCTAAACGCGAGCAAATAGAACAATACGGAGGGATGTTTTCTGGCACAATACGTTGCCAGAAACTAGATTCCCCTTCAACAACAATCCAAACTCTTGGCACTACAAGCTTCGCTACATCTATCTCCACACACACCCTGGCCACACTAGGACGAGTCCCAGCAGCTGTTGCCGAATCTAGGAACAATGGTCTTCCTACTGGAGATAGAATGGAAAACAAAGAGTGTTTATCAAAATAATGAATAGGCAGAGACAGAAGAGTTACCCAAACCGGTACTAGAGATGACTCCCTTTGCACATGAAATTCCCTGGTCCATCGAAACACACGCATTGGATAGTTACCCAATTGCCAAATTCCTCTAATCCAAATTCGGTTGAAATCTACTTCAGCGGAGCACTTAATAAGAACATGCCTATAATCCAATAATCCAATGGAAACTTGGTCTTTGAGGTTTAAAGAAGCAAAAAACTTTCGAGTATCTTCCAAGGAAGGTCGTCCGTGAGAAAATTTGCCAACCAAGGTCCATCTAAATGGCACTGCAAGTCTGTCCGCATCTACTTTGGAAAAAACAACTGCAGCTTCACCCTTGTAAACTGAAGCTTGTCGAATCTGGATTGGAGATGTAGCCGGCTGTGAAAAGAGCGGAGAAAAGGATTTTTTTGTTGTAGGAGATAGTTTTTGCCCCTCAGCCGACGGCTGAAGGGCTGCCATGAACGCTTACAAGCAAGCTATGTGGTTAACTTTGAGGGAGGATCATACGTTGGATGAGGAATTGGAAGGGATCTTTTCTGACAACATGGCTGGTATAATGTGGTCTTACAAAAATAAAAAAAAAATAATAATAATAGTATAAATTGGACTACCTATGAGCTTCCCATCCCAAAGGACTAATAGCTTGATACAACTTCCACCTGCTTTCTCCAGCTTTTTGTCTCTATTTCTGATCAAGATTGCTACACGTGAGACTCTCCTCTTGCCCAGGTAAATTTTTCAAGTATTTTCCTTGATAAGTGACTAATCTACGTAATAATTGTATGACATTTTATATTATTTTTAGTCATTTTGGTTACATTATTGGAAGAAAATGATTCATTTTGGCTATAATTGGTGTAAAATGCTTTTGTTCAATTAAATGAGGTTTTTATCACTTTTTACTTGGATTTTGTGCATTTTGACAGTTTTGACAAATTTTCATATTTCGGTTATAACTTGAACTCCAATGATCGGAGTGCTAGTGTTTTTTAACTCTCAAGTCAAGATTAATTGTAATTTTCCTCTTCAAAAGTCTATGGCTGCTAATTAAGCCGTGTTATAAATATATCCTGATATTAATTCTCCATTTTTCATTACGCAGATTGAACATTTAATTTGCCATTTTACCAGCCATGACTTTATGATATTCTTACAATCTTAAACTTAATGCGTATAGTACTGGATTTTCAAATCTGGAAAAGTTGGAACTTTTGTGTTATGACACGTTAGAACTAACTTTGTTACAGCATTTATTCATGCTAATTTTGATAAATAAGGAATTCAAATTATTTTACGATATTTGATGAAAGTTCATACTATGTTAATTCAAGAAATAGACCAAGACATCTTCCTTTAGCTCCCTAAAAATCATTTAGAGTGTTATGTATGATTTGACAGGAGCCATTTAATTTTATTTTCTCCAAAAATATTTTTTTTGACAAATGTACTTCAAGTTATACCTTTCTCTTGGCTAATATCCTTAAACATGGGTCTTTAAGCTACATTTTTTTACACTTTTTTTAACCCTTTTTCTTTCTCAATTTTACTGTATTGTTTAAAAGAATTATGATTAAAAAAATTCAAGGACAGCTGAAAAGAATAAGCACCCCAGCACAACGCGCGGTTACCCCTAGATTTAAACACATGAACAACCTAGGATTGACATTAAAACCATTAAAAGATAGTTTTTTCTTTTAACTGAAATAGCATTATTGTTCATTTGCACCACCATTAATAGCAAAAAAGAAAAACTTATGAAACTCACTGAAACGGAAAATTAAGTCATAAAAGCACATAAAGGAGAACAATTAATTAATGATAACACCGAAAAATTAACTAATTCAAGTGACATGAAAGAGAACGTTCGAAATCCATCAAATAGACAGAGACTTTTTACCCACTTTATACACTTCATCCATATAAATGACAAACAATCTAATGTTAACTTCTCTACAACCTATAATTTCTACTCTCTTGGACACGAAAAAGAAGGACAGTAAAAAAAAAGTGATTGCAGGTACCAATCTTATGCATACTTTTCTTTTCTTTTTTTTTTTTTTTTTTTTGGGGTCTGGAGGGTAAGGGGTATCTTGGAATCACCGAATCTGAACAGAGCTCACCCCATAAATGACTAACAACAGTAGCACGTGGGGATCGAATCTGAGATCTTGTTATAACTATAAACGATTAGTTACAAGTGAGCTACCCACGAGGGGCTTATGCGTACTTTTCTAAAATTGATATTTTGGTGAACCATTCTATATATCCTCTGATATTCATCTATTTTAGATATTATATTTATACTCAGGGCCTTTACTTTGAATCTTTTTTAATTTTTTTTACTAATCAAACAGTTGCAGTTTTTTCCCATTTCATCTATTTTCGGCTCCTATGGAAACATCACAGAATCAGTTGATAAGCTCATTAAAGCCTGATGAGAAAATGTGGATGCGTAGAGTCTTGCTATTACTGAAATTTGGCATCGAGGCGTATATCGGTAAACAAAAATCTGGAAATCTTCAGAAGTTAATTTTCCTAGACAGGCAGGTAAAAAATCATAAACTTTCACATTTACTTTTGAATCTATATTTTGCACATTATTTTCAAGAAAAATTCAAAAGGCATATAAAAATTCAAGCTATTATGTTTGATGACATCAAGGAAAACTGTTCCTATTCCTTATAGGAATCAACATAAAATGAGGACTTTTCCTCCATCTCTCTATCTCAACCATTTGGTCGTCACCTTCCTTTCCTCCTCTTCTAGCTATCCTTAATTTCCCCTCAAATCCCAAATTAATTATCTTCTCTAGGTTATTATGTCCTTCATAACCAGAGCTACACTCTTGAATGGTTAACTTGTATCTCCCCATTTTTATTTTTTACTTTTTTCTGTCTTCTGAAAATAATATTCAATTATCTAGACATGTACTGCATATAGAAGTTTAAGCAACTACGGTGATGATTAAAGGGATAATTGATTATGCTTTGCTGGTGGTGGATGGCTTGAGATTTGGATTTTTATAAAGCTAAATCATGAACATGAGTAAAATGGTTGCTAAAGCTCACTGGTCATCTATCAGTATAGTTTATCATCAATGGAGTTCGGTTGGCTTTCTTGTAAGTTGATTCAATTGCTTATTGGATATGAATATTTTTCATGTAATAAAAAGTGACTTTGAATTTATTAGTCTACTCAGCAGAAGATAATCTGTAATTCAAGATGTTCATTCGGATAGGATACAAATTCTTAAACATTTTATTTTTCCAGAATTTTGAGATATGAGTTCATAGCTGTTCTTTTCCACTAAACTTTAGATGGCTAGCAATTTTTCCTTCATAGAGGGAAAATAGTGAGCGACTGAGCCCAATAAAGAGAAGAGAAGAGAAAACAACCAATGTTTAAACCCTCTAATTCTTTAAAAAAGTAGACATGTCTCAGGCCTTCATTCCTTAGCATATGAAATGACAAAGTTGAGAAAGGTCGGAACGTTGGAGACAACATTTCTTAGATAAAGCCTTCGCATTAACAACTAAGAACTATTTCAAATTTACATATGTACTTGATTTTGGTACCAGCAAGCATGACAGATTTACGTATTGTACTGCTTCTTTTTTTTTTCCTTCGAGTCTTTGTGCTTTACTTATCATCCTACCCAATGTGGATGCAGTGGCTAATTAGATAAGATTTCCGGATCCACAAGCAACAAACAATTCATGTTTATAACTATTTGCCAGATAATCTGTTCTTCTGGGTTTGCTTTGTTTGAAAATCAACCGAGCCTTTTCTCTATTTTCTTCTTCAAGTCACAGGAGTAACAATTAGATCCTGCAGAACTATATGTTTTCAGTACACTAATTTTGTTAGCATTTCAATCTAATGGTATCTAACTTCTATTATATACAATAGTATGCCAAGGATTTTTGGCCAAATGAATGCTAAAGCTTCATTCTTTTAACTGTTTCTTTGCAGTTTGCTTAAAATGTTGTGTACTTAATGATAGGATGTTATTTGTTAGCAATTTTATTATTAATTTGCCTTTTATCCTTGCCAAATATTGTTTTAATTATTAATATTTACTTATATTTGGTATTGGATCCAATTTCAGGAAGTGAAGCAGAAAACTACAAAAAAGGAGGTACTTTTTAGAGAATATGGAGACTTCTAAATACTCCACAGACTTGGCCCACATTGCTAAGAAGGACCGGATTTCCATTTCCCTTTTTGCTGACTAGGAGTCCTACCAAGAGTAAACATAATACAAGGAATGGCGCAGAACCTTCTTTGGAGCATTTGGACTCTCAATTTTGGTGGGACCAGCGAGATAAGAAGCCTTAGTCATTTGGGCTTTTAAGAAGAAAGAAACGTACAGAGGCTTAAAACAAGGAGTAATTCGGCAGAGTTTCCTTCTTGGACTTTGACTCTTAATTCGGCAGGGCTCCAATTCTTTTGCTCCTTGACTCCTAATCCGTGGGGACCACTAGATAGCATGAGTCATTTCCCTTTGGCTTTAAAAAGACAAACGTGCAGAAGGTTTTCGGATGAATAGTTTTAGCTTAGTTTTTAGCATAGTTTAGTTTTATTCTTTTTTGGTTTCTTTGATGGCCTGGATCTCAATTAAATTACGTGGAGATTTTCTCATGAGGTATGGCTAAATCCTTCGTCTAGTCGAGGAACAACGGAGGACTTGGTTCTACTAAATTTGTGAGATCGAATTAGTTTTTATTTATTTCCATTATTCACTGGTATCCGTCTATCTTCTGCTTTATGTTCATATGGTTGTTTTATTATTCGATTATCCAGGGCCCGGATTCTAGATTAATTCAATAACCTGAAGCCAATTAGGGTAGTTAAATCCGTAATTGTTTAATTATTCTAAACTGGTGGCAACTGGCATGATTGGGTTTGTGTCAGGGAGATAGACAGGCTAACTTAAAGAGACCCTCGTAGCGTGTTGATTGGTTAGAATTAGGCTCTTCTAATTATTCATGCAATTAGGGAATTGAACTTGTATGGTCGTACCTAGAGTTGTTTCCTGATTAGAGAAATAGTCAACGGTCGTACCTTGGCTATCGACAAATTGAGGAAGAGTTGGCTGTTTATCGCGTGTATGACAACTATAACTAATTTATCAGATAGTAACTGGAATAATCCTTGCATCTGTGATCGAATTAAGTGAACCATCTCCGAAGTTGTCTCTTGGCTAGAGTTCGTCCATTATTATTTTTATTGTGATAATTAGTTATTTGAGTTGTAGTTATTTTATTTTATTTTAATTTATTCCAAATAATTTAGTTACTCTCATTTTCAAAAACCCCCATATCTGGAACTTGAGAAGAAATTAAATTATCCCCAGTCCTTGTGGATTCGACCCTGCTCACCGCTATATACAGAATCTGTATTTTATTTGAGCAGGTATTTATTATTGCACAGGCTCGACACCTGTCAATTTTTTGGCGCCGTTGCCGGGGACTGGTGCCAGATTAATTTGTTTCTTTTTGAGTTCATCTTGTTTTTATTTTTATTTATTTATTTTTCTCTTATTTTTTTTATTATATAGTTTATGGCTTCTAACACTCCGTATTTTGGTGATTTACTGGATTTTGTTTCCGAGGAAGGCAATGAGACTGATTTTTTTTCTAAGTTTGCATATTTAGAGGCACTGAACTCTATTAGAGAAAGAATGGCTGCTGCAACCTGTGAAATTTGTTATGCCAGGGATCATTCGACCGGTATGTGCCCCGAATATCAAGATAATCTGAGTGTCCCACTCAATAATTATGGAGATTTTTCACCATGGTCTCAAACGTGGTATAACCCTAATCCAAACGGGTATGATCAAGGATGGTGGGATAACTCCAGTTATAATTATACAACAGGGCCAATGAATTTTCAGCAGTATGAGTCTCAAGAATCATCATCTATGTCAGGTATGTCTCTTGAAGAAATAGTTGAATTAATAGCTACTAACACATATCAAATTCAACAGGAGACACATCAACTTCAACAGGAGATAATAGATTTTCATCAGGAGACACAAGTGAGCAGGCGTAACCTAGCAGATCAAATGGATCAATTGACATTTAGGATAACGCCATTGGCTTCTCAAATGAATGAAGAATTGCCCTCACCGACTATTATCGACCATGAGGAAGACGAGAGTGCAATTATTCTGACAAATGATATGGTACTGCAAGAGTCTCAAGAAGAAGAATCTAAAGATGCAGTTGAAAAGAAAGTTGAAACGCAAGAATTGAGACCCCAACATCAAATGGTTCAAGTGAATGAATCCAGTGAACAATCTCCAAATGCGGTGACATCTCCTCCATTCCTTGATCAATATTTTCCTGACTCTTATTCTTTAATTCCTGTTAATGAGATTGATTTTATTATACCAGACGATTTTGAATTTCATGCCAGGAATAAGTTAAGAGTCATGATGGCAAAATATCTCGAACCAATAAGTGCTCTTGATGGAGGAGTGAGTGAAGATTTAAGGTCATTACTTGGTTGTTTGGCGCCATCTACTGGTCCATGGAAGACCGTAGCTCGTGTGCTCAAGAATTACTCTATTTACGAGGGCTATCAGGATTACATAGAAGATGAAACACTGACGCGAGCTACGCGATTTTATCCTCCATGAATAAACAGGACAATGTCTAGCCAAAGACATTAAAGAAAGGCGCTGCTTGGGAGGCAACCCAAGGCTATTTGTTTTAGTTTTTGAACGTTTTTTTAGTTTTAGTTAGTGTTAGTGTCAATTAATAGTGTGATGTTTGGTGACAGGAAATTGGCAATTAAGCGTGCCCTCGCCAGGTGGTCACGCCTGAGGGGAAGAAATTTTCGTTCAGGATCTGAGGACTCTATAGCAGTTGAGCGTGCCCTCGCTAGGTGGTCACGCTAACGGATCGAGAATTTTCGACGGATGGAAAAGACTAGAGGGCGGTTAGGCGTGCCCACGCCTAACACTAGGTTTCTTTGTAAAAAAAAATATATATATATATATATATTAAAAAAATATAAAAATAAAAAAAAGGACACGAAACCCTACTCTTTTCTTTCTTTCTTCTTTCTTCTTCCTTCTTTTCTTTCTTTTCTTCTTTCCTTTCCTCTGCTTGGTCCGCCGCCGAGCCCCACCTGGCCGCACGCCGCCACTGCTGTCCGCCGTGCCTCCAAGCCACCACCAGCCCTTCAGCCCTCCACTTGAGCACGCCACCACCAGCTCGCCCGGCTGTCGCGACCGCTGCCTCCAGCCGCGCGCCGCGAGTCCCACCATCTCCCTCTCCTCGCGCGTTTGCCCAACCGCGCAGCCAAGACCTGCCGCCAGTAGCTTCCTTGCTCCACCACGGGCAGCTTCACTTCGCGGCCAGGAGCTGCCGCGAGCCCGACAGAGCGCCGCCCATCTCCCCCTTCGCTGACCAGTCCGCCGCCGCCTCTCCCTCACCAGCGGTCAACTTCGCACTTCACCAGGCGCTCCAGCTTCGCCCACAACCAGACCAGCTCGCGCGCCACCCCCCACCACCCAACCTCTTCACTGTTGCTGCTCCGCCACTCGAGCCATTCCCACCTGTCCAAATTGACAGGTGGAGGTATTGTAATTTCCTCTTCGATTAGTGTTTTTCTGGTTCATCAATTCCTAAGATTTTGCACATTTTTTTTTCGTGGGTTTTGTGGTGGCTGAAGCCAGTAAGTAATTTGGGTATTTTCTGGGGTTCACTTTGGGCTGAATTGAGTTTAATTGCTGCCATAGTTGGGATATTTTCTGCGTTTTAATGAATTGTTGGCCGTTTGATTACTTTTTGCCTGTGACTCACCAGTGGTACTGGTTGAGGCCTTTTGCCTATCGGTATTGCTGCTATTTGAAGATACTTGCTTATTTTAAAGTTTAAGCTCTTGTGGTTGAGTTGCTGCCATTGAATTTAATTCTTTTCTGTCTGTGCACCAGTGGTATTGGTTGCAGTGTTGCTTTCCATTTCTTAATCCTCTGTGCCGGACTACCTATTCGATTCTTGAGTTTTGGTGCCTGAACTGTTTCTAGACTTCTAACCAGTGGTCAATTGCTAATTTTAGCAGGTTGAAGTGGGTAATTGACTGTCCAATTGGAGACAGTTGTTCCGATATTGGGTCCGATTGTGTCTAATTGCTGAAAATTGTTGATTTACTAGGACACTAGCACAGTTCCTAGTTTGTTCGAGTTGCTGTTCTGTTGCATTATTGGGAGTTGTGCTATAGTATTGTGGCTACTTTCCTGCGTTTATTTGTTGAATTGGGATATGCATGTGCCGTTTGCATTTCCTTGTGGAAGTTGGTTGCCTCTAATTCACTTGTTTGGACCACTTTGCTGCGATTTTGGGGTCCATTGATTCTGCATTTGACTAGTTTGGGACCACAGGTGCTTATTGATTGCCAGTGCTATAAGTGTTGGGGTATTTGTATGTCCTCTTGGTGATTGAATTGTGCATTTTGCTCATTGGGATGGCTTTAAAATTGTTATTGCTTTGAATTTTCGGCTTCCATTGTTTGTTGGCAATTGTAGTCTCTTGTTGCTTAGAGTGATATTTAGAGTTCATGGTGAAGCCATGAATGGCACCAGCTCCAGATGCGAGTTGATCCACAATTTCCACCTGAACCGCCCCTATTTTGATGATTTCAGGGAAGTATCGTTGCCCCTCTCCTTCCTTCTGCTCTTACATTATCACATTGAGGGCAATGTGTGAATTAGGTGTGGGTGGGATCATAGTGGTGCTAGTATTTTCAGTTTTTAGGTTCCAGAGGTTTTTTCTTTGTTTTTAGTTTGATATTTATCTCCTTTTTCGTTTATTTTCTTTTCTTTTTTCTAGTGGTCAGTTCTTATGTGGACACCAAGTTTGATTTGGGGTTGTTATCTCTAATTTTGATATTGCCAAGTTTTAATAATAAAAGGTATCAAGTGATGTGGTTGAGTTCAAGAACATCTCTTTGGTGAATATCAATAATTACTTAACTTTTTCAATTTTTGATTGACTTTTCTAGGCATAGGGAATGATTATTGGCATTTTTCATGTGAATTGGTCCAGTTATTAATTTTTAGTTCTCCATGTCTGGAAATTTGAGGCTGGCTGCTGTTATTCTTGTGTTGCTTTTAGATATCGTGCTATATGGTTGTAAATAAGAGTTGACTGTACTCCGCTAGTGGTTACTACTGAGTAACCGGGGATCTTCACCTAAAGTGTCGATTCTCGCATCAAAAAGTAGTAATTGCTATGAGTGCGTGGTCCCGTAGCGATTGGAGCTGAGTAACCGGGCTCCTCCATCTATCAAATGTTGGAGTTCGCGTCAAAAGGCTCTAAGGGCTATAGACTAAGTCTTTTGTTATTCAAAAAAAAAAAAGGAAAAAAAAAGAAAAGAACAAAAAAAAAGGGAAAAATGAGTGAAGTAAAGATTGTGTTAGTATGTGAATAAGTCAGTTTGCCGGTTTGTGATCTTAATGTCGAGATTTTTGTTAATAGGTGGACCATTTACTGATAAATGTGAGCAACCATTCCTTTTTCTTAGATTAGTTTGCTTTAAATTGGAGGAGTTGGTGGTTGGGAAGCTAACCAGAGTGGTCTTTTTTTGGATCTTAACTGTGATGCTTGATATATGTTTTTATGGGTATCTTGGCATTATGATAGTTAGAGCAATAGCCATTGTTGAATTTTTGGTGTTCAATTGATGTTCCCATGCTTGAGGGCAAGCATGATTTAGGTGTGGGGGGAATTGATAGGATGTTATTTGTTAGCAATTTTATTATTAATTTGCCTTTTATCCTTGCCAAATATTGTTTTAATTATTAATATTTACTTATATTTGGTATTGGATCCAATTTCAGGAAGTGAAGCAGAAAACTACAAAAAAGGAGGTACTTTTTAGAGAATATGGAGACTTCTAAATACTCCACAGACTTGGCCCACATTGCTAAGAAGGACCGGATTTCCATTTCCCTTTTTGCTGACTAGGAGTCCTACCAAGAGTAAACATAATACAAGGAATGGCGCAGAACCTTCTTTGGAGCATTTGGACTCTCAATTTTGGTGGGACCAGCGAGATAAGAAGCCTTAGTCATTTGGGCTTTTAAGAAGAAAGAAACGTACAGAGGCTTAAAACAAGGAGTAATTCGGCAGAGTTTCCTTCTTGGACTTTGACTCTTAATTCGGCAGGGCTCCAATTCTTTTGCTCCTTGACTCCTAATCCGTGGGGACCACTAGATAGCATGAGTCATTTCCCTTTGGCTTTAAAAAGACAAACGTGCAGAAGGTTTTCGGATGAATAGTTTTAGCTTAGTTTTTAGCATAGTTTAGTTTTATTCTTTTTTGGTTTCTTTGATGGCCTGGATCTCAATTAAATTACGTGGAGATTTTCTCATGAGGTATGGCTAAATCCTTCGTCTAGTCGAGGAACAACGGAGGACTTGGTTCTACTAAATTTGTGAGATCGAATTAGTTTTTATTTATTTCCATTATTCACTGGTATCCGTCTATCTTCTGCTTTATGTTCATATGGTTGTTTTATTATTCGATTATCCAGGGCCCGGATTCTAGATTAATTCAATAACCTGAAGCCAATTAGGGTAGTTAAATCCGTAATTGTTTAATTATTCTAAACTGGTGGCAACTGGCATGATTGGGTTTGTGTCAGGGAGATAGACAGGCTAACTTAAAGAGACCCTCGTAGCGTGTTGATTGGTTAGAATTAGGCTCTTCTAATTATTCATGCAATTAGGGAATTGAACTTCTATGGTCGTACCTAGAGTTGTTTCCTGATTAGAGAAATAGTCAACGGTCGTACCTTGGCTATCGACAAATTGAGGAAGAGTTGGTTGTTTATCGCGTGTATGACAACTATAACTAATTTATCAGATAGTAACTGGAATAATCCTTGCATCTGTGATTGAATTAAGTGAACCATCTCCGAAGTTGTCTCTTGGCTAGAGTTCGTCCATTATTATTTTTATTGTGATAATTAGTTATTTGAGTTGTAGTTATTTTATTTTATTTTAATTTATTCCAAGTAATTTAGTTACTCTCATTTTCAAAAACCCCCATATCTGGAACTTGAGAAGAAATTAAATTATCCCCAGTCCCTGTGGATTCGACCCTGCTCACCGCTATATACAGAATCTGTATTTTATTTGAGCAAGTATTTATTATTGCACAGACTCGACACCTGTCATTTAATTTTTCGTGCTTTATCGAGTTCTCATCATTAGCCTTAGCAAGCATTTAGTAGCACTCTCACTAAGATCGGACCAGTGCTAGGTAACACTCAAAGTTAGCCCTATACTGTGGTTATACTTGACACAAAGATATATAGATATACATGTGTAGATAGATACATGTTGAGTTATATAGATATACTTTAACATCAAGAATTTGTTATCAATCAAACTCATTGAATTGTTTAGTTACATAAATAGTGATTGGGTAGGTGATACTATAAAAAGAAGACTATTTCAAAGTATGCATTTTTTATTGGTTATGGAGTGTTTTCTTAGAATTCTAAAAAGCAGCAGGTGATTGCATTGTGTACTACAGAAGCAAAGTATAGTGCAGCAGCTAATAGTGCAACTCAAGTTTTGTGGTTGCATCGTATGTTTGGTGTACTACAACACAAGCAAGTTGATCCTACAAACATATATTGTGACAGTAAGTCGGCTATTGAATTGTCCAAGAGTCTGATTCTCCATGGGTGCAGTAAACACATAGACATTAAATATCACTTCATACGTGAGTTAGTTCAAGAGAAGGAGATTGAGATGGATTATTGCAGGACCAAAGAGTAAGTGGCAAATATTTTCATAAAAGCATTAAATACGGAGACTTTTGTCAAATTGAAGATGTTAGGCATGTCAAGTTGCTTATTTGCCGGCATATGGTACCAACTAATTAGAGTGCAGAGAACTATACATATGTTTGCATCAAAATTCTTTTTCAAAATCATTTCTTTATCAAGAAAAAGAGGAGGAATATGTCGGTGAATGAATAATATACAAAATTGGGGAGATAGTGATATCTGGCAAGTGGCAACTCAAAGGAACGTACCTCCGAAGTTTCAAATGCTCATCAACCCTCCCAACCCCTCCCTGGCAACTCAAAGGAACGTCTCCTTCAAGATTTAAATAAATGGTGAGATAGTGATATCTGGTCTGTCCTGAAGATTTAAATACTCATTATCTCTCCCAACCTCGCCCTTGGCACCTCAAAGGAACGTACCCTGAAGTTTCAAATGCTCATCAACTCTCGCAACCATTCCCTGGCAACTCAAAGGAACGTCCCCCCTGAAGATTTAAATGCTTATCAACTCTCCCAACCTCCCACCTGAAGATTTAAATGCTTAAGAAAAAGAAGAGGAATATGTTGGCGAATGAATGACGAAGATTTAAGAGTAAACGTTGATATATAGACTTCCATGGGACTTTAAAAATCGTTCAGGGACTAACAACTGAGAAAGTTGAAGTACTTTTGTGAGACTTTAACTTAGTTTCAAGGATCAAACACATAAACTGCTTAAAAAATAACAGAGCTAATTAAGGTCAACTTTGTTCGAGAGAAGGCATTGCAAAGTGAAGTTAACTTGAACGCGTAAGTCCTTCCATGAAGCGTTGCGCGTGTTGAACGTGTCAACACAGATGAGCAAGTTGCAAATACATTCATGAAGCGTTTAAAATTTCAAAAAATGCTCGATAAAGTTAGTGCTGAGGGAGGGCGCTAAAGGTCATCATTGCCTTATGGCAATCCAATGGGCCACGTTCAATTATAAATTTACATTTATTAGGAGTTTGTTTCTTTGTTTAGCATAACAGTAGCTTGCCAGAAGATTTGGCAAAGGTTAATTTTTGCAACTCGGACAGGGGAAATGTTTTACTACTAAGTCACGCCTGAATCTAAAGCCAAATTAGGGCCTATTTGATAACTCTACTTAATGTCAAAAATTAATTTATTCAAAACTTTTTAAAAAAGCAAAGGTTGTTCGGGTTTGTGAATTCTTTAGCTTTTTAGGATTCAAAAACTAAAAAAGAAAAGGTAATTTAAATCTTTAAAAAAATTCTGAACGAATTGATTTTCAATATTAAAAAAAAGATTATCAAACATTGCACAGCGTACGCATAGAATATATATAGCGGCCAATGTCTCTAAAATCACATACAAGCGGGCACTCGTGTAAAGGCCATCTAAAGCTCCGTTAGATAATGTAATAAGCACTACCTAAAAACTTCATCATTTTATTTGTGACTGAATTGGATGAAGATAAGAACCTTTGATTTCAATCCAGAAATGGTAAACCTTCCCCAACCCTATAGCTAAATAGTAAACCTTTCCCACCCCTGTGATACGAAACAAATAAAATGAATGGGCAGTAAAAGGACATTTTCAGAGCTTTTGAAAAGTTTTTGTTCCTTCATGTGCACCATAGTTCACGTACAAATCAATCAAGGAAAGTCCCTACATAGATGTGAAAATCTAAACCAGTTGTCAAACTCGGCCCGTTAACACGCTTGGCCGGCTCAAAACACAGTAATTCGCAAGACAAAAAAAAAAGAAAAAGAAAAGAAAAGATCAGTTTTACCTCTGAGAACTTTCTTTGTTGATATAAAAATCAACTCAAGCTCCTGCAACTTCATTGCTGAATTCAGGAAAAAGAAGAAGGAATCGCTCCTCCAGCTTATTTGCAACCATCCGAGTGAGTTTTCTTATTAATCATCCCTTTTCCCTAAATTACATAAGCATTTATTTATGTTATTTGAGTGGTATTTTAGCGTCTTCAGTTGGCAATTAGTTTGTACTAATTGCCAACTACAAAAGACAAAGCACGAACAAGTGGTAATTTGGGATTCTTATTGTATTATCGCCCAAGTGGTATTAATATTGTGTTAGTCAGAACGGTAAGTTACTCACTGATGATTTCTCAATTTCATAAACTTTTCTTATTGGCCTTTAGTTTGAATAAAATACAGAAAATTCAACATTTATGTCCTCATTATGATTCTTAGTAGCAGGAACAGTTGTCCGGCTAATCCTATACATTCTCGGCAACTGCAATTTGACAAAAATTTCCTCATTATTAAGGTACAAACTATACAGGCTCAAATCAAGTTTCTAAGCATTAACAGATTCCAGGTATATATGCTCGCAATTACCTTCTTGTCTAAGTGTTGATTGTCTGACATCGACTATGTTTCATAGCTTTCATCTATATCTTGCAAATTTAACTTTGGTGTATGAACAAGATTTTCATTTTCTTCATATATGACTGCTTCTAGATTAAACTTGGTTAAGAGCTAATTTTGAGGCTCGTCTTTAATTATCATTCAAGAATTTTAATCTACTGTCTGATCAGAAGGTTATGTTCTGGTGCAAGTCAACTATACCAAGAAACAACAAGATGCCATCAATCACTCAAAATGTTTAAAAAACAAAAGAAGATTTTTAGGACAGTTATCTAGTTCGGACCTTAAGATTCACTCCAGTAGGAATCAACCTTAATGGTTAAATTAGCTGATCCTTCCTTTTTTAAAAATTTTTATTTTATGATACAAGTGGAAGGGATCGAACCTAAGACCTGTCACTTGCATTCTCTCTCACAACCCCTACCTGCCCCAATTGGCTGATCCTCTTGATGTTTTCTCCAGCAGCAAATTTTCCTCTTGTTTATACGTATTCAACAAAGAGATGTCTAGAATTGATCAAAAGCTTTCTGAACTATTGGATACCTCGGAGAAGCCATCGATCTTCAAAATCCATGGTCAACTACGAAGTGAAAATGAAGAGGCATACGAGCCACAAGTGGTTTCCATCGGACCTTATCACCACGGTAAGCCTAAACTGAAACAGATGGAGAAGAATAAGCTAATTTACTTCAAAGAACTTCTTCGTCGTAGAGGTGAGAGTGCTGAGAAATACATCATAGCTTTGGCTAATCTTCAAGATCAAGCTCGAAGGTGTTACGCAGAAGAAATCAATCTTAGTAATGATGATTTTGTTGATATGCTATGCCTTGATGGCTGCTTTGTCATCGAGTTCTTGAGGAAAAAGAGACATCCAGGATCGCACCTGCACAATGACCCCATTTTTCAGATGTTTTGGCTACGCACAGCCACTGAGAATGACCTTATATTATTTGAGAATCAGTTGCCATTTTTTGTCCTGCTTCAGCTGTTTGACATGACCAAGTCGCCAGGAGAAGAAGAGAACCTTACTGGCCTGGCTATTCATCTCTGTCTGATTGGGAACTTGCCCAATCCAGGTCTAAATTCTCATTCTCCAATCTTTGAACATTATAAGCCGGTTCATCTTCTTGGCCTCATGCACAAAATTCTGTTTGCCTCACTTTCTGAAGCATTTCTTTCAACCGCGCATTTCAATCGTAGACCCTCATCTCTGTTCATAAAATCAGCTGGTGAGCTCGGACAAAGTGGAATCAAGTTCAAGAAGGCAGAGGATAGTAAATCCTTGTTCCATATCACTTTCGAAAAGGGTGTACTTAAAATCCCTCCTTTAGTTGTGGGTGATCGTACAGAATCCGTCTTCAGAAACTTGATTGCATATGAAGAGTATATGTCTAATCCATCTGAGACATGGAAGTGTATAACTGATTACATACTCTTCATGGATTTTCTCATAGATTCCCCGTCCGATGTTGAAAAGCTTCGCAGACATCATATCATCGTGAATTGGTTAGGTAGTGATGAAGCACTCTCTACAATGTTTAACAAGCTAAGCAAACATGTTCAGTTTTCCGAGAGATTCTTCTGTTACACCCAAATTTTTGATGATGTGGACAAGTACTCTCGCAAGCGCTGGCATATTTGGAGGGCGCATCTAGTGAGGAAATATTTTAATACCCCGTGGGCTTTCATTTCGTTTCTGGCTGCATGTGCCTTGCTTCTCCTAGCAACTGTGCAGGCCATATTTTCCATCCTACAGTATACGAAACGGAAGTAAGCTAGTTGTGTGATTTGTTAGTCATTGTACTTAAATACGAATAAAGTCATTGTACCTGTAACAAATTCTTGATCTGTATGATGTAAAAGGACTCTCGTGTCTTGTATATTTTCTTAATACATCTGTCTATATAAGTTTCTATATCTATATATGTATTTGTGCCTGCGTATGACCATAGTGGGGGGCTAGCTTTGAGTGTTACCTAGCACTGGTCCAATCTTAATTTTTAATTATTTATGTATTGTATTTTTATTTTTTTTTTCCGAAACGATAAGTGATTTTATAGATGAACAAAACCTTTACAATTTCAAGTAAAGACTTGAGGGAACTACACAGTCAGTGCTAACTATCACTGAGGAATCCAGAATTCCTGGTCAACAAAAAAATCTAGCGCATGAGCGCCAATCCTATGAGTAATATGGTTAATATCCCTGTTAACTAGGCAAAAGGAACACATACGAAACAGGTACTTAAGGTTATGTATATCCTCCAGCAGTGTGACCACTCGCATATCTGAAGATTTTGGCTGCTGGATAAGATGGAGTGTCTGCTTGTTCTGGACCTGAACTTCTAACCGCTCCAAATTCTGTACAGCAGCTTTACAAAGCAGTAGCTTAATTGCAGTAAGTTCATCAATTAGCTTATGGCCAGAACATCTTTCCCGTAGAGCCCATCCTCTCATCAGTTGTTGATTATCCAAAGAGACAGTTGCTCCAATCCCCATTTGGGGGCTGTCTTTGCTGTTTTCGATAGCAAATCTTAATCTCAGCAAGCCTGCTGTTTCTTCTTGTTGCTGGGGGGGTTGCGGCTAGTCTCCTGTTTCTTCTGTACTCCTCTTTAAAGCAGTGACCGTAGCTTCACCATATTCCAACCATTCTTCATGAGCTTTCTGCACTATTCGTAATGGGGGATGCTGCTTACTTTCAAATTCCCTCGCATTTCTGCTCTTCCAAATCTGCCAAAGAATGTTAGCCGTGAGAGAAATATGTTCATATCCCTCACTTCTCGACCTCGCCTCCATCACCGCTGTCCACCACGAACCAAAACAGCCTTGCAGATTTGTAATTCCCTCCCATTGGATAGGTGCCATTCTCCACACCAGTTTAACATGATTACAGTTGAGTAACGCGTGTTCAACTGTTTCGCATTCTTCTCCACACACTCTACAAGTAGGATCACTTTGTTGTGTTCTACTGTGAATGAGGTGTCTTACAGGTAATGCTTGGTTGAGACATTTCCATAAGAAAAGCTTCACTTTATGCTTAATATTCAGTTTCCACAGGTACTTCCAATTTTTCTGACTTTGGATACTCCAGCTAGTACTAGCTGGCCCCCTGAACTCCTGCTCGAAAGCCTTCGACTCTTCAGTTAGTACCCTGTAGGCTGATCGCACTGAATAATGCCCATTTGAATTATGAATCCAAAAGTTGCTGTCCTCTCTGTCTACTAAGCTTATAGGGATGCTTAGTATTCCTTCTGCCTCCGTGGAGGTGAAATTCCTAAAGAGAAGGTTCTTGTTCCATCTTTTCTGGACGATCAAGTCTGCCACCTTAACCAAATTAACTCCTTGTGGCTGCTGTGTTGTCACTCTTCCATTTGGTGTCATAGGAATCCAGTTGTCCTCCCAAATGTTAGTACTCAGGCCATTACCAATCCTTTTTCGAGTTCCTTCTTCAACCAGCAGCCTAGCTCGCATCAGTCCTTTCCAAATCCATGAAGCATTCCCTGCAACTTTACACTTCAATATAGATTGCTTTGGGTGATACCTGGACTTTAGCACTCTACTGACCAGCAAATTTGGTTGAGTGAGCAACCTCCAAATCTGCTTTCCCAATAAGGCTAGATTGAAAGCCTCCAAATCCTTGAAGCCTAAGCCACCTGCCTTCTTGTCCCGCGACATCTTGTTCCAAGCTTTCCAGTGAATCTTGTTCTTCCCATTCTCCTCACCCCACCAATAGTTGGCCATTGTGGAATTAATCTCCTTACACAACTTTTTAGGTAACTTAAAACAAGACATTGTGTATGTTGGCAGAGCCAATGCCACAGACTTGAGCATAATCTCCTTACCTGCTGCACTCAAAAGTTTATTTTTCCACTTTTTTAGTCTTTGTTGAATACTGGATTTAATGTATCCGAACAGCTGCTGTTTAGATCTTGTTACCACCATTGGAAGACCCAAGTATTTACCTTGGCTTACAACATGGAGATTTCCTAGAGCTTGGCTGACTTCCTCCTTCGTTTCCTGCTGCATATTGTTGCTGAAGATGACTGAGGATTTTTCCAGGTTAATCAACTGGCCTGTACCTCTTTCATAAACGTTCAGTAACCTTTTGAGCTCAGCTGCATTCTGGGAATCTGTTTTACAAAATATCAAAGAGTCATCTGCAAAAAATAAATGGGTTAGTCTTGGTCCCCTCCTGCTGATTCGCATGCCTTCAATTCTTTTCTCAGTCGCTGCCTTTTGGAGGAGATTGGAAAAACCTTCCGAGCATAGGAGGAATAAGTAGGGTGACAATGGATCACCCTGCCTAATGCCCCTTTGTGGCACCACATACTCCTTGACTTCGCCATTAACCAGGAACGAGTAAGAAGCAGTAGAAATACACTCCATGATCCAGCTTCTCCATTTGTCATTGAACCCCATTTTCCGCATTACAGCATCCAGGAACCCCCATTCCACCCTGTCATAAGCTTTAGACATATCTAATTTCACAGCCATAAATCCTTCTTTCCCTTGCCGTTTGTTTTTGAGAAAGTGTAAAAACTCATGTGAAATCATAATATTGTCTAAGATTTGCCTACCAGGAACAAAAGCTGACTGAGTTTTACTGATACAGGCATGAAGAACCTGCTTCAACCTATTAGCTAGAATCTTTGCTATGATTTTATAAACTGTCGTGCACAAGCTAATAGGTCTATAGTGCTTAAGGGATGTGGGAATCAAAATTTTAGGAATGAGAGAAATGGCTGTATGATTTACAGACTTGAGCAGATGACTAGTGTGGAAGAAAGTTTGGACAGCTCCTACCAAATCCTTTTTAACTATGTTCCAAAACTTTTGGAAAAAAATGGGAGGCATTCCATCTACACCCGGAGCTTTATCAGGATTCATAGAAAAGAGGGCTGATCTAATCTCCCCTTCACCCACAGGTTTTGTTAGGTTATCATTCATACTACCTGAAATTGTGTGTGGAATACCATTTAACACTTCCTCCATTTCATTTGCATCTAAAGTCTTGAAGAGTTCTCTATAATAGCTAGCAATCTCTACACTGAGCTCATCTTCATTCTTAGTCCATGTGCCATCCTCTCTTTGGATGTTGATCACTTTGTTCCTCCTCCTTCTCCCCTCCACACTGGCATGGAAAAATTTGGTATTTTTGTCTCCTGCCTTGAGCCATTGCACCCTTGCTTTTTGACCCCAGTAGATCTCCTCATCTCTATAAGCCTCTTTCAGTTCATTCTTAAGCCTCTTCTTCCTCTCTCGCTTCACCTCAGCATCACACAGATTTAGTTGCTGCAGTTGGTCCTTGATTTGCTCTATTTTTTGTTTTGAATTGCCTTGGATTTTACTGTTCCACTTCAGAAGATTTACTCGACACCTTTTCACTTTCTGCATAACCTTGAACATCCTTGAGCCATAGTCCCTTTGGTCCCACGCCTGTTTAACAACATCCAAGACTTCATCCCGTTGGAGCCACCTTTTGTCAAAATAGAACCTCTTCTTTCTCCTGAATTTTGTTGGATGTGTGTCTATAAGCAGCATGCTATGATCAGATGCGAAAGAATCCAGGTGTTTACACTTAACCTTATCAAAAATTTGGAGCCAAGGATAGCTACACAAACCTCTATCCAGTCTTTGTTTTATCTCACCCGCACCTTCCCAATTATTACACCAGGTCCAAGGATGACCCTCAAAACCAATATCCATCAATTGATTATCATTGATAAAGTTTTTGAATGCCATGAAGCTACCTTCGTCCCTCCAGGTTCCACCCCATTTTTCTTCATTCGAAACAATGTCATTAAAGTCACCAGCCATAATCCATCTTTCTCCCCACAAAACTTTCCTAGCTTGGAGTACTAGCCATTGCTGTTTCCTAACTTGATCATCACTGCTAGCATAAACACTAATAAACCACCAATCCCGTCTACTTTCCTTATCCTCTATCTGAGCTTCAATTGTAAAGGCAGTCTTGAGTACTTGTTTTATCCTAATTTCCTCCCTCCAAAGAATTGCCATCCCACCTGCCTTGTTCATAGCATCCACGATGACAACTTCATCAAATCTCAGAATATTTTTGACTTTTTCCAGATATTTACTTCTATTTTTGGTTTCACACAAAAATACTATGTCTGGAGAGGAGAGGTTATTCACCTCTCTCAACTGGGGAATTGTCAAGGGGCTCCCCACTTCTTGACAATTCCACACCAGAACTCTCATTTAGCCATTGGGGTCCATAAAGGGTTGGACCCCTCCCCCTCCTCCATAGCAGCAGTCAAGATACCCAAACAATCCACCTTGCTCCTCTTACCCTCCTGTATAGTGTCCTCATCAATATCCATATCAAGCTCCCCCTTGAACCCTTTCCTTTTCCCAGCTTTCCTTTCCCTACCTGTGTTGATGTTCATTTTTTCCTCTGGTTGCCTAGGTGTCCTTGGGGACCTTAAGGTTCTGTGGATACGTCTGGACTGTTTAGCCAAAGCTTCTTTGATAATTGGTCCACCCTGAACAGTTATATTCGTAGATGCAGCACCTGGAGTTTCATCCTTCTGTCCTTCATCCCATGGGATTTGGATTAGGATTATCAAGTTAACTTGTTCAGCCTCCATCATTGGACCTTCAGAGGCTGGTTTGACTGTGAACTGTTCTTCAGGTTGAGATATCCCCTCATATGAGCTCGGCAATTTGGGTTCCAGATTACCCCCCTTTGATTGTCCAATGTGTAGAATTTCCGTTAACTCCGAACCTACCTTGCTACCAGATTCATTAAGCTTCTCTGAGAGTACACTCATCTCTCCTAACAAATCATTTTCCTGGCCATCCTGGCCCCTGATATTGCTTGTCTCCAGCCCCGTATCAGCCACAAGCTTCCTAGCTAGACCACTTTCATTGTCAAGCTGTGTTTCCAGGGCTTTTTCTGGGCCTTCAAATTGCCTTTTCTCCCTCCACTCCCCATCTTGAAGTCTCCAGTGATGTTTTTGGGGATTGTACACCGTACCAACTTGTTGCTTGTGCTGAGGACTCCTCACATTGCCTGCCCTTAGCCAAGGGCCATATTGGTTATCCTTTTTCCCCAGCCCCTTGTCATCTTGCCTCTGGCAATTTCTCTCACTGTGTCCAATAATACCACACTTATAACAAAAATTCGGGCACCTCTCATATTTAAAACTAGCCCATTTAGTTTGTTCACCCACCTTGACAATGGTACCTCGCAGTAGTGGTTGTGAGATGTCTGCCACCACAAAAAGTTTCAAGTGTCTACCTTCTTTCCCACCTGTTTGAGGGACAATTACCTCTCTTACCGACTGAAAGTTTGACCCAAGCCTTCTCCCAGCTTCCTTTGACATCCAATGGACTGGTAAATTCCATACCTGTACCCATAAGGGAACTGACCTGAAAGCCTCAGCATCCTCCTCTATCCCTTCATACCACTCGCTTAGCACCAGCACTTGGTTGTCCACTATCCACGGTCCACCAGACAGAATCCTAAGTCTATCATTAGCTGAAGGTAAGATGAATTGGAACAGATTGGGTCCTAGCTCCACCACCTGTAATTCTCTTGGGAAACTCCACGCAGCTATGACAAAGTTCTTGATTCCAGTATAGTTTGATACTTTCTCTCCCACGACCTTCCCAATCAAGCTACTTCTACACTCTTGAACCCTCCCACCTATTTCCTCATGTCCTAGGGTAGTGGTTTGGAGCTCTGCACTTGAGAGATCAAAGTTTTGCAAAATCTCAGCCAGTTCCTCCGCCATGGAGAAGAAAAATCAAATGGTATTCCACACACTACCTTCCGAGTAAGAAAGCTAACCCAGACGTAAACCAAAAGGGGCGGATCTACTATATACTACCAGAAAAAACTAAAAAGGTGAAGAAGAGCTAAGACAAACTAAAAGGTGATAGCTTGGGAAAGCAGAACATAGATATGAAATTACCTGTCCCAGCACATACTGGTTTGCAAGGGTCCTGGAAGCAGTAAAGCAGAGCTGCAGTTCAGGAGACTAGAGTGTTTTTTTTTTTTTTTTTTTATCCTTCTTCTAACGTCGCTTCAGCTTCCCCTGCTCCTTCCTCTGCTTCGATACGTACTAATTGCTAGAGTTAAAAGGATTTTTTTTTTTTGTCTTCGACAGTGGATTTTGACCACCAGTAGTTATCGCACCCTAGCCAGTTACAAAGATTGATGGTGCTGGTCTGCAGGATGCTGTTGTAGATTTGACAGCCTTTAAATTCCTAAGCTGATGAAAGAAGTCCAAAAAGGAAGGTAGTGGCCGAAATGGGTGCACCAATAGCAGAGTTCCTTGAATGCGTTGAAAGTGAATCTTTCCAAAATTAGCTTTTGAAGCTTGTCTGAAGCTCCCATCACAGGGAGAGAAAGCTCTCTTTAGAGAGAGAAATGCCTCCACTAGAGAGAGGATTTTTGGACAATTATTTATGTATTGTAGTTATTGTAGTTATTGTAGTTATTGTAGTTGGAGAGTACTACTAAATGCAAAGGATGAAGATGAGAACCTAATAAACTACAAAGAAAGAGTTAAAGAATGAACCTTTAGCATTCATCTGGCAAAAAAAAAAAAAAATCCTTGGCATACTATAATTGTTAGATCGAAATTCTACCAAAATTAGTGTACTGAAAACATATAATACTGCAGGATCTAATTGTTACTCCTGTGGCTTAAAGAAGAAAACAGAGAAAAGACTCGGTTGATTTCCAAACAAAACAAACCCAATAAAGTGCGCTTTATTAATTGCTTGTTAATTGTGGTTCCTGAAATCTTATTTAATTAGCCACTGTTTCCATGATGGGTAGAAGGCTAAGTAAAGCATAAAGACTAAGGGTCCGTTTGGTTGGAAGTAAAATGTTTTCCTTGGGAAAATATTTTCCGTGGAAGTAATTTTCGGGGAAAATCATTTCCCTTTCATCATTTTCAGGTGTTTGGTCTGCCTATTGAAAATATTTTCTTACTTCATTTTTCTGGTGTTTGTTTAACTTTTGAAATATTTTCACTTTTACCTCTATCTTTACTTTCTACACATTATAACCACATACTTCTTCCCATGCAAAATAAGAAAATTTATCTCATTGTTTAACTTTTAAAAAATCTTGGAGAAATGTATATATGAATGAAAAATATCTCCTCAAGCAATAAACAAATTGCTGGCCATTCAGTGTCAAATATCTTTTTTTTTTTTAAAAAAAAAAATTTGTAGTCTTTTATTGATGAGAATAATTGTTACACACAAAGAAACACCATTTTGAAGTACAGGATTGAACTATAAAGACAACAAATGAACCAGAAATGTTTGGTGCTTAGTTGAAAAGCAAAATAGCTCCAATTCTCCATTATCCTCAGCCCTTCATACGCTTAATTTTCCGAATTGAAGGCATCCCTAATCTATCGAGGCGAATTGCTCCACGAGCCATAGTTGGGAACATGTGGAAGGAGTCGTATAACTTGAGTTGATGCTCTGGATGAGAGACGCCCACATTGGACAATGCATCAGCGACTGTGTTAGCTTCCCTATAACAATGTGAAAAACGATCAGGATCTTCCACGAACTGCCAAATATGCCTAATCTCTCGTCGAATCTTCCAAGGGCAGTGAATACGGTTCTGAAGAATTCCAATTAATACCAAAGAATCCGATTGAATATAGAGATTCTCAAAACCCCAATGTATGCATGTTTGAATGCCAATAAGAAGAGCCCGGGCCTCTGCACTTAGACATGTAGTTTCTCCAAGATATGCCGAAAAACCAATCAAAGGAATGCCATGTGAATCCCGAAGAACCCCACCTCCTCCACCCAATCCTGGATTACCCTTAGAACAGCCATCGGTATTTAGTGTAAACCGACCGGTTTCCTTTGGTTCCCAACAAACAAGTTTGTATGTGACATAAGTGTGAGATGAATACGGCCAATCATACAAATGATAGAATGAATGAGCCTTGAAAACTTGTCTGAAATAAATTTCCACAATGGTATGGATTTCCAAGGAAATGGCAACAC
Organism: Coffea eugenioides; assembly: GCF_003713205.1. Classification (NCBI taxonomy): domain Eukaryota; kingdom Viridiplantae; phylum Streptophyta; class Magnoliopsida; order Gentianales; family Rubiaceae; genus Coffea; species Coffea eugenioides. The sequence continues at coordinate 6,588,383 of NC_040037.1, forward strand.
AAATGGCGGGCGATCTCATATGGACATCCTCAAAAAATGCTTTATTTCTTGCTTTCCAAATTTGCCAACATACTATACTGGGAAGAATGCGTCCAATGAATCGCTGTATCTCTGAATCATATGAGTGCAACCACCAACCCACTATACGGGAGCGTAAAGAAGAGCCCGAAAAAGTCAATCCACATGAAGCTCCAAAGTAATTCCAAACTGTTGAAGCTATATGGCCTTTGGAAAATAAATGTTCAATTGACTCCTCAGATGCGGAATCGCAGCAGAAACACTTTGATGGTAAATGTAAACCAAGTTTACATAACCTATCCGGTAAAGGCAGCCTTTCCAGCAACAATCTTAACATGAAAATGAAATTTTGAGTGGGATCTGAGGATGCCAAATGCTATCAAAAACCATAGACTTGTTTCGTGCTTGCCTAATATCCCGGAATGCCGAAGCTAGAGAGAAGTTTCCAGATGTTGTGGACATCCAAATGACTTCAGCTTCACCCCAGTCTTCCGGGACTGGATGCTCTAAAATAGAGGGAACCAGATCCGTCGGCAATGTCTGATATAATCTAATCACATCCCAGTGTCCATTGATGATAAAATCACCAAACGACAAATTAGAGACAACCGTCGTACGGAGAAACAAGGCACCCCCTCCCAACCAATTGTCGTACCAAAAATGACAAGCTCCGTTTTTGATATCCCATAGCATAGATAGCTCCACTTGTCGACTTACATTGACCATCCTTCTCCAGATTGCGGAGTCCATTGACCTGATTTCTACCTGACAAGGATGTAGTAGTCTACAATACTTAGCTTTCATGAACGAAGCCCACAACGAGTATCCCTTTCTGAAGTTCCACCAAAGCTTGAATGAGAATGCTGTGTAGATGTCCTGTAACCTCCAGAAACCAACTCCTCCCTCATCAACCGGATAGCACATCTGAGACCACCGTATCCAGTGAAATTTAGACTCCTCGGAGGATGACCCCCATAGGAAGGTCAAGAAGGCTTTTTCTATAGTTCTAAATACCTTACCCGGGATAACCGCTGCTGACAACAGATGTACTGGCATCGTTGCCAACACATGTTTGATTAGAACTATTTTGCCTCCAAGAGAAAGCATCCTTGATTTCCATGACCTTATTCTCCCTAGGATAGATTGGCAAACTTCCCCAAAATATGATGATTTACATCTGCCAAAGTAGAGGGGGAATCCCAAATAACGTATCGGAAATGGTTGATAATTAAATTTGGTGATACGTTCAATCACCCTTCTTCTTGCCGGTGATATCGAGGGATGTACTAAGTAACAACTTTTCAGCACATTTATCAATTGTCCAGAACACCTTTGATACGCATCTAGCACCTGCATGATAAGCTTTAGAGAATAAGAGGATCCATTTGAAAAAATTAGAATATCATCCGCAAAAGCCAAATGAGTTATAGTAGGACATGCCAAGGGGACTTTGAAACCCACAAACCCCGATTGCATAGCAAGATTATTCAATCCTCTAGATAACACCTCAGCTCCTATAATGAATAAAGCAGGCGATAATGGATCACCCTGACGTAGGCCTCGTGTAGATTTAAAGAAACCATGCGATGCCCCATTTATAATGATAGAAAACCAGACATTGGAGATCAATCGCCAAACCAAATCAATGAATCTTTCTCCAAAGCCAAATCTCCTGAGAACACCAATGATATGATCCCATGCCACTCGGTCATATGCCTTAGACATGTCCAGCTTCATTACCACATTACCACCTCTAGTTTTTTTCCCAATACTTGACACTACCTCCTGTGCTAGCAGAAAATTTTCTGTTATATTACGGCCCTTCACAAAGCCTGTCTGCTGGGGCGAAATAATTTTGGGCAATAGAGAAGCCATTCTATCAGCTAAGATCCTAGATAGCAACTTGTTGAAGAAGTTACACAGACTGATTGACCTATAATGAGAAAACTCCTGAGGATTTGGTTTTTTTGGAATTAATACAATTGAGGTAGAGGTGATAAATCGAGGTAACTCTGCCCCACAGAAAAAGCTAAGAATTGCCTTGTAAACATCTTGGGCAATAATTTCCCAGGCGAATGTAAAAAATTTGCCTGTGAAGCCATCGGGGCCAGCAGCACTATCTCCATCCATTGACTTCAGGACTCGATGAATCTCTTCAATCGAAGGCATTTCTTCCAATTTTCTATTTTCCTTTTCCGATATCATGTGCGGAATCATATGTCGCATATCAGAAGATGACTCAAGATATCCAGTGAAGAGATCAGAGAAATATGATATGGCCTCAGTTGCTATGTCAACATTGGTGTCCACCCAAACTCCGTTTGACTTTTTGATTCGGTGTATCATTCCTTTAATTCGTCTCTGTCTTACAACCGCATGGAAATATTTTGAATTGCGATCTCCCTCTTTAAGCCATTTTGCCCTGGCTTTTTGGCTCCAAAATTGCTCTTCTATTGACAATGCATTCCGCAACTCTGCCTAAGCCTTACTGAGCTCAACCTGAGATTCCTCCGATGCATATTGATCCATCGATTCTTCTGCTTGTTGGACCACCACTTCCACAGAACGTACAGCATCAAATATATTCCCAAAATGTTGCTTGTTCCATGTATGAATAGCCCTCCTCGTTGCCAATAATTTAGAGCACAAAACACGTAGCGGAGATCCACTCACATCTTGATTCCAAGCCTATCGAATCACATCCAATAGTTCTGGTTTGCTCGTCCAGACATTCAAAAATCTGAAAGGTCGTGGACTATTGTCTGATCGATTAGAAAAAGTAATTTTCAATGGTGCATGATCCGAGGGATGTCTTGGCAGATGGAGTACAGAAATCACGTCTGAGAGATCCAAACAAGACCCATTAATTAAAAATCTATCTAATCTCTTTGAAACCCGAGCTCTACCTCTCCGATTAGTAGACCACGTGAAACTAGCTCCTGAAAAGCCAACATCCAAAACCCCTGCCTCTTCCATAAAAGACATGAAATCCGCTCCTTTCACTATAGCAAACGGACGTCCACCTCGTTTTTCATGAGGGGCTAAAATAACATTAAAGTCACCCCCAATACACCAAGGTAGTGAAACAGGCTTGTCATTTAATAATGAACACCATAAGCCACACCGCTCCTCTAATGAACATTTAGCATGGACAAAAGACATGATGCTTGGAGAAGAAAACAATTGACTTTGAACATGTATGGAAATATGCTGATCCGAACTACCAATAATGGAACACACAAAAGGGCTACTATAGAATATCCAAATATCACCCGATAAGTTAACAAAGGAATAATCAAATAATAATCGTAGACGAATGGACTCAATTTTGGACACGTCTAACTTCGGTTCACAAATTCAGTGTCAAATATCAATCACACGCAATGCTTATTGTGACATATATCTTGCACTCTCACTGCTGAAAGTTTTTTTTACAAAAAAATGTCCCTATTATACATAATTAATTACTAGCATAGGATGAGCAGGATGAGATCTTTTTTTTTTATTTTGAACATGCTAGGGGGAGGGTTGGGTTGGGTGGTACGGGGGAAGGGAGTGTAAACAAGATATTTTCAGTAAGTTTGGAACATACTACAAGATGTTTTCAGTAAATTTGGAACATACTACAGGCGGAATGCATGCATTCAGAAAATAACTTCAGTAAGTTTGGAAGGGAAATTGTTTTCCATAAGATGAGTGAAAATATTTTACATAGTAAAATGTTTTCAGTAACTTTTGTGCAACCAAACATGGGAAATTAGGAAAATATTTTCTTGGAAAACATTTTCACCAGAAACAAACGGACCCTAAAAGAAAAAAAGGAAACAGTACAATTGGTAAATCTGTCATGCTTGCTAGTACCAAAATTAGGTACTTACGCAAATTTTAAGTAGTTTCTTAGGTGCAAATGAGAAGGCTTTATCTAAGAAATTTTGTCTCCAACGTTCTGATCCTTTCTCATGCTGTCACTTCGCGAAGCAAAGCATATGCTAAGGATTGAACTTGTTTATAAAGAATTAAAGGGCTTAAACGTTGGCTGTTCTCTTCTCTTTTCTTCATTGGGCTCAGTCGCTCACTATTTTCTCTCTACAAAGGAAAAATTTCCAGCCATATTAAATTTATTGGAAAAGAACAGCTATGGACTCATATCTCAAAATTCTTGATAGTATCTTACCAATAAAAATAACAATAATAGTATAAAGTGGACTACCTATGAGCTTCCCATCCCAAAGGACTAAAAGCTTGATATAACTTCCAGCGGCTTTCACCAGCTTTTGTCTCTATTTCTGGTCAAGATCGCTACACCTTAGACTCTCCTCTTGTCCAGGTAAATTTTTCGAGTATTTCTCTGTAGTGAAATATATTGGAAATATTATTTATACTTCCATTTCTGTTATTCACATTCTCACTATCATTTTAATACATAGTTTTGATTAATTAGACTGTATGATAAAATAAATGGTGGGGGTGCAGATAATAAAAATGAGAGTGTAAAAATTATTTTCCTAAGTGAGAAGTGGCTTTCATGCTTTTTTAATTTAAATAAGTAAGAAGTGGCTCCATTTATATAGGAATTTGGTTTGAAATTTGTTAATGGGAGGATAAGTAAAGAGAAAACATTACCAAACTTACTAAAAGTAAAAAAGTAAATGACAATATTTTATCTTTTAACTTACTAATCCTAACTTAAAAGGCAAAATTATTTAGAAAACTAAAAGGAAATAACACTAAGGATAACTTTGGGTATCATTAATTATTTTATGTATTTGTATTGTTGTCTTCATATATAAATATGTAATTGCTATATTATATACATATATTGATTGTAGTACTTGAGGATAGTATAGATATTATCAGTTTTTCATTTTAATTTTTAGATGCCAATAGTTGCAACCATTGCAATCAATTTTCAGTTTTATATTTTCATTATGGTAAGTAAATTTAAATATATTGGGCAGCAGGGATATGAAGCTAGAGGTGGGAGAGGGGAAGAAGAGAATGGTGAGGAGTTGAAGAGTGGCAAGAAAGATTGAAGAAGAAATGTGGGTTACAAGGATGCATGCAAAAAGGGGAGAAGAAGAAAGGTGGATTGCAAGAATATGATAAAGATGACAAAAAAATAATAGAGAGTGGTACCATGATAGGAGGTACGAAAGTCGTAGGAGGCAGTGGCCAGCTAGAGAGTAAGGGATGAGGGAAAGGACGGTGGTTTTTAATAATTTTGAGAACTCTAAAAAAATCTTATAGAGATGCTTTTTTTAAATCTATGTTAAAGCTTACGAAAAATACTAATCTAAATGCAGCCAACAATTTTAGGGGCACAAGATAGGAGAAAGAAATTTTTTCTAAAAATTGAAGAAAATAAGTTGGTTATAATGTATTTTTTATATTATAAGTTTTGGTATATGTGTATAACATAATACCTTTTGTTAGATATTGATAAAATGGTTTTTTTTTAAAAAGAAAATTCTTCTCACCTTACCACCCAACTTAACCTTCTCCTTAAATGCGTTAACAATTCCTCTATCATAAAAATCATTACAAATTAAATTATTTTATTCAGATTGCTTTCAAATATTGATAGACAATAAGTAAGCAAATTTTGGTTTCAACTTATTTAAGATTTTAAAATTAAAAAGTCCATTTTGTGCTCATAAAGTAAAATTTTTTTTCAACGTGCTAACTGCTAAGCAGAATGTTAACGCGACCACAAGGCAGAATGTTGGTATCAAGATATACTGAATGAAGGCTTCTTGATGTGATACGTTACTAAGTGAAATTGTTTCTTCACCAGAACTCTGTAAAGTAATTAAAGTTAACATTCCAACGCAAAACACGAAAAGTGTTACATATGTTCCTAGCGTTGCCTTCCACTGGGCTATTGGTACATTCTTTGCTGTGAAATCATGAAAAGTGTTTGTAGAGTACAGCACAACCCAAAATCAAACACACACAATTCCACTATTCTATTAAGAGGTGCCATACTATAGTCACGTGATTTCAAAAAAACAATTAAAAACTTGGTAGGCCCACTAAAGAAGTTTCTCTCAAAAACAGAGTAATATTGGTGCGCATAAGATTTTGACTCAATTTATAGAAAAACATTGGGTTTGTTTGGACAAAGAAAATTTGCAAGATTTATTTCAGATTTTGTTTTGCTTGCATCATACACACAATTTTCAATCACCTTTTTATCTCACATACATCACATCACAAAAAGTACTACAGTAACTGGATCAAATAAATCATCCAAATAAATTCTCATCCAAACAAACTCATTGAGGCCTGCTCCTTGCTGTCCCTTAGAAGAGTTTGAGTTTCATGGCTTTCTCTTTTAAAATGGCCCCACAAAATAAACAGACTTGACATGACCTTACAAACTTGCTACTCGGTATCCGATTAAATAAAGATAAAACTCGAACTCAAACTCGTAAATTTCAACAACATTACTATGCATAAAGAATTAGAGTCTCGAAAAGTGCGGAGGGAGTATTTAACTTAAATTGACAGGTCGTCAGCCTGTGCAATAATAAAACCTGCTCAAACTAAAAGTAATTTCTGTAGATAGCAGTAAGCAGGGTCGAATCCACAGGGACTGGGAGTAATTGTTCCTTTCCAAATTCACAGTGACAAGGGGGGTGTTTTATATCAGGAGTGACAATTTAAACAAATCAACTAAAAGTAAAATAATAAAAATAAAATAGCCAACTAGAAATTAAATAACAATTTACTAAAATCTAATGAGTGATAATTAAGGATCTAGCCAAGAAATAACTTCAGCAATGGTTCACCTAATTGATCATCGATAAGCAGAGGCAATTCCAATTATTTACTAATAAATAGGTTATAACTGCCAAACAAGCGATGACAATCAACCCCTCCTTACTGTGTCGATGATTAAGGTACGCCCGTTAATCACTGCTCTAATTGAGAAATAATCCTAGGTATGCCCATAGAATTTAATTCCCCAATTGCCTTACGTATTAGAGGAGCCCCATTCTAATCAAATAACGCACTACCAGGGTTATTTTAGATTAGCCCGCGTATCCCCCTGACACAAACCCAATCATGCCAGTTATCACTATTTTGAGACAATTAAACAATTACGGATTTAACGTCCCAATTGACAATAGATTACCAAATTAACTAATTATCCGGATCCAAGACAATCAATTAATTAAACAATCATAAGCACTGTAACCAGGAAATATGCGAATACCAATAAATAAGAGAAAAAGATAAAATTAAATCGATCTCACAATTGTAGGCGACCCAAAGCCTTCGTTGCTCCTTGACTAGAGTGGAGAAATTAGTTCATGTTTAATGAGAACAAAACGTACGAAACTGAAGCAAAAGCTGCGGCCATCTTCTGTGTTTGGGAGAAAAGCCACGGCAAAATCATTCAATTGCACCTAATTGCTCCTGACATCCCAGGAGACAAAAAACTACTAAGAAGCAAAAGAAAAGTCAAAGATACAAAAACTACTCAGTGCCTCATGGCTGACATGCGTAAGAAGAAAAGCAAAAGGAAGTCCAAAGGTCTAAGTCAACCAAAGCTCCAAGCTAGTGCTCTACTCCTCCAATCTTCATTCCTATTCTAAGTAGCCTACCGCTACTGTGCGGCGTCCGCCGCACAAGAGGAAGGGAAAAAACTCCAGAGGTTTTCTTTCTTTCCCCTTTTTCTAGTTGCTATCTTCGGTCAAAATTACCAAAAAGGTCTTGCATCTCCTCGTTCCAAGAATGCCCTTGATTGCCTGCTATTTGAACTCTTTCCTGATAATCATCAAATTGGCTCTTATTATGGTATTTTCGATCTACTCCCTGAAATAAATGCAAATTACGAAAAGTGAGTAGAATCTAATAATTAATCCATATCAAGTCAGGTAATAGGGGAAATTAATAATAAAATAAATGACAAAATTGCAACCTATCATTAACTTTATTTTCCATGAGTCTCTTTACAATCTATTACTTTCCTCCGTCCCATTGTTAATGTCATATTTCCACTTTTTACTTGTCCCAAAATTTGAGTCACTTTAAAAAAGTCAAACTACTTTTAAAATTACTTTCCAGTTATACCCTTCTATTGAAAAGTCAAAATTGTACTAAACAATTATGATGGGCCCTGCCATAACACATTTAGCTCCTTGCGTTTTTTTTTATTTCCGTTACTTTTCTTGGACTTCAAATCTTTGTTATTTCTTTTTTCTTCTTTTTCCTTGCTTTTTTTTTGTGTTTTTCATTTCCATTTCTTTTCTTGCACTTCAAATCTTTGTTTTTTTTTTCCTTTTTCTTCTTTTTCCTTGTTTTTCATTTTTTTCTTTTCTTTACTCTTTTCAAGCTACACAAGTGTTTGCAGATGCAATGAAAGTTTTGTTTCTTGTCTTTCTATCTTTTTTTTTTAACAAAAGAACAAATTTCTTACAATAATACAAATCAAGTTTTTTTTTGGATAAACAAATAAAGAATGCTAGATGCATTCCTTACCCTTTTGTTTATCACTATTTAATTTTTTTAATGTAAAGGTGAAAAAAGAAAAGGTAAAATTTGTCCTATAACTTGTGTTCTTGCTCTTAAATTTGCCTCTAGTATCAAACTAACAAATAAATAGAGTGAAAAAAATATCAAAGAAAAAATAAAATGATCAACTAATGCGTATTACGTTGAAATCCTAAACATCCAAGCAAGGCATTAATTTGAAAGCACCAAGACTAAAATAACATTTACTGCTCATTGCTTCCAAGAGTTCATGGTTGTCTATACAAATCAACAAAATACAAAATCTATGCCCCTAAAATGGATTCGAGTGACAACCAAATCTTATAAGCAACCCTCAAAAATAACTTAGGACCAAAAGTCAAGCCCCCTGTTTTGCACAAAAGCATTAGTAGCAAAGTCTAGCAAAAGCCAAGTCGTACAAAAGCATTAGTACCAAAAGTCTAGCAAAAGTCAAGTCCCCTGTTTTGTACAAAAGCATTAGTAGCAAAAGTCTAGCAAAAGTCAAGTCTCCTGTTTTGTACAAAAGCATTAATAGCAAAAGTCAAGTCCCTTGTTCTGCACAAAAAGCGTTAGCATAATCCAAGTCCAGAAACTTGATCCATGACTTGATATACCTTCAGAACAAAATAGAGAAAAAGAAATCAATCATAAGTTAGATAGCATTATCACTACCTTTATCATAATTTAGAAGTTAGCAAAGTTTAAATAATATGGAAATTCTAACCAATACCAGTACATTCATGCTTGTAGATAATGGATGATTTTGTCAATAAGCTCCTTATCACATCCAATTTGCAAAGGAAGATTTCCATCTCTTATCAACCGTTGCTTCCCAATATGTGGAACTTTGTAATTATTCCCTCCACAATTCTTCATCACCTCAAGCATACATAGTTGTAAGGTTAAGAACACATTGTTGAGACTTTCAGATGATAATTCATCGAAAGACTTTTCAACAGCAGAAATTAGTTCGTCAATAGAGTTAGGTGCTTCTTGATGCTGGAGTGATTGAATGGCTCTAAAATACCCAAGATCAAGAACATTCATATCAGGGCTATTAGGTGGTTGAAATGATAAACGAATATCAAAACCTTCTCTTGTGGCAGCTTCTATGAACTCAACATCCATTGGATCAATATGTGGTTTTGCATTATCTTGTTGGATGAAGATAGGGCTGATAACATCACTTTGTGGCCATTTAGCACGAATTGCAGGCAAAACATTATCAATTAAGCACCTTCTATACACTTCCTTGGTCACTGATAGGATAGGCTTTGTTTCTAGAGTACCAGCAACACGATTTTTGCTATTCCTTTTAGCTGGTTCTTTGAAGGCAAAAGGAAATATTCCAATTTTCCCATCAAAGTGCTTGTTTCTAGAACAATCAAAGCGAGGTCGAGCAACTGCAGCTAGAAACATAACCTTAACAATAAACTTTTTACTCCTACAAGTCCTCATAGGGTGTTCTTCTTCAGGATGTAGGTAGTATTTCTCAGACTCCTTAGTCATGTAGAACCACTTTTCATCGATATGAACCATATTGCACATGTTTTCGAAAACAGGTGCATCATTAAGACTCTCTTGTTGAAGCATTGACAAACAAAATTTGAGTCTTACCAATTTATTGTCATCAGTAAGGTGAGGCTTTAATGCATTTGAATGTGCTTTGATAACACCTTCTTTTATTCGTCGATGAAGAGTGGACTTGGCAACTTTCATTTTGGTTGATAGAGAACGAATATTTGTTCGACACCGTAGAGGTATTTCCATGATAGTGCTGAAGTCTATCTCTACCCTTTTGCGTCCTGCCCTCTTAGGAAACCTGCGAGAGATGTCAACCGAGCCTCCATTAATGATTGAAGACTTTGCTCTTTCCCAAATTCTTTGTACTGTCCTCGTGCTGATTTTGAACTGTGTTGCAATAACTTTGGTTAATCCTCTTTCTAGTTGTCCACCATAACTATATTGCAATAATGCTTCAAATATGGCTTGCCTTTGCTGATTTGTCAACTTTTTCCTAGAGATTTCATAATTTTGAAAACTATGATTATCCATGTTCATTGGGGAATATTATCAAACAGAATTTGTGCAATAGACGAATCTCTCTATAATCTCATTATATAGAGAATAAAGGCATCAGAATTATCAGCTTCCAAAATCTATTTATAAGAAACGTGAGAAACAAAAAGCTTAAAAAAATGCATCTACAAATTTTCAATGAACCGCCAAATTTCAAGAAAAAAAGGGAAAAACAACAAATGGCGCCAAATAAAAGATTAGCTAAATTATGCTAAGTCTCAAGATTATCTACTTCAAATTGATCAAAAGATCATAAAACAAAATGAAAATAAAAAAAAAACACCAACAAAGTGATAGACGGAATTGTAGAAATCTTACCTTTTTCCATTGTCAATCTTCTGTAACTGATCTTGTTGATTTTATGAAACCCAAGTATACAGAGGAATAGCTAGAGTTGGAAACGGATGTTTGCTTTACTTTAACTTGTCTTTGCCTTTTAGTCAAATGTCTTAATGGCAAGTGGTCCCCAACACCCAACAGCTTGTTATTTTACTCCACGGACAACAAAGGGCACGATTGGAATAATCAGATAAGTGTGTCCCATTATGCTACTATACATCAAAAGTGTGTTTCCCAAAAAGCGACCCAAATTTTGGGACGGAGGGAGTATATACTAAATTCAAGTGCTCAAGAAAAGAATAAAATAACACAATTGGAAAACTTGAAGAGTAGGACGTTGCCAAGAAACTTGACTTAAACAAAATATTCTCAAGGAACTGCGAGTATATATACAAGGCATGCATGGGCAGTTTTGATTGCTAGAGTGCATAGAAAAGTTGAAAACCTTGGTGCAAGGGCTAACATGTGCTGACATTCTTCAGTGTTACTAACAGGTTAGTGCGTGTATTCTTCTTCTGTAATCAAGTGCTTTCTTTTTATTTAAACCTAAATCCTAGTTGCATGCGGATAGATATATGTGTTTAAATAGATTTTGTTAGCTTAACGGAACGTCTTCTATGTTTACGCCAAAAAGTAAAGCTTTCTCCTTGTCTTTCTCCAATCGAGCCAAGAACTGGCAGAGCTACCATGCCAAAGCAAAATTTCAATTTTCTATACAGAATTATTTTTATTAAAACCACAAAGCTTTAACTCTGTGTCTACCAAAAAGGGATTAAATGTGAAAAAAATTCAAAGAAGGTGTTCAAACACTTCTTTAGTCTAATCGGATTTGTATACCTACTAATCCTTTATACAGTATTTTTAGACTTCCCCTCCTTGTAGACTAGAATGTCCTTATATACTTGTTAGCCCCTTATACAATCTCTTTAGACTTTCCTTCCCTATAAAATAGAATATATTAGTTATAAGAATGTTATCGTACTCGGTAAAATATATATATATATATAGAAACACATAACGGTAATTAGTTAACCACTGACAATTTCTGAGTTTCATAAACTTTTCTCCTCGGTCTTTAGTTTGCATACAAGATAGAAAATCCAACATTAGGAACAGTTTTCCAGCTAATCTATACATTCTGGGTAACTCGAATTTGACAAATTTTTTTCCTCATTTTTAAGGTACGGACTATACAGCCTCAAATTAAGTTTCTAGGCATGAATAGATTCCATGTATATGTACCATCTTGTCGAAGTGTTGATCATCTGACTTCTATGCTTCATAGCTTTCATCTATATCATGCAAATTAACTTTGGTGTATGAATAAGATTTTCCTTTTCTTTATCTAGGAGTGCTTCTACATTCATGTAGCACTTGGACCTTAAGATTCGTTCTAATAGGAATGAACCTGAATGCTTAAACTTGCTGATCCTTCTTGATGTTTTCTCCTGCAGCAATTTTTCCTCTTGTTTATACGTACTCAACAAAGATGTTCGGAGAAATATCTGACGAAATCTCCATTCGCATTGATCAAATGCGTTCTGGCCTATCGGATACACCAAGGACGCCATCGATCTTCAAAGTCCATAGTAAACTACGAAGTGAAAATGAAGCGGCATATGAACCACAAGTCGTCTCCATCGGACCTTATCACCGCGGTAAACCTGAACTGAAAAGGATGGAGATGTATAAGCTAGGGTACTTGAACATGCTTCTTCATAGAAGAGGAGAGTCAAGTGCTAAGAATTACGTCGAATCTATGGCTGAACTTCAACAGCAAGCTAGAAGTTCTTACGCAGACGAAATCAATCTTTCAGATGGTGATTTTGTTAAAATGCTATGCCTTGATGGCTGCTTTGTCATCGAGTTCTTGAGGAAACTTTGTCAGCCTGAATTATACAACGAGAATGACCCCATTTTTCAGATGTCTTGGCTAATATCAGCCACTAAGAGAGACCTAATATTATTTGAGAATCAGTTGCCCTTTATTGTCCTGCAAAAACTGTTTGACATGACCAAGTTGCAGGGCGAAGAAGTGAAGCTTAATGACCTAGCTATTCTCCATCTGTCTTCGCTCATGCCTGGTTCTTATCCAGGTCAAAGTTTTCGTTCTACAATCCCTGCAGGTCATGAGGCTGTTCATCTTCTTGACCTCATGCACAGAAATTTGACTGCCTCGTTTTCCAACACACTTGCGTATCCCAAACATGAAGAGACTAAAACCACATGGCAGAACTTTTATCGTTTCAAAAAAAAAAACCCCTCATTGCAGAAACCAGTTATTGAGCTACTACATAGTGGAACCCAGTTCAAGAGGGCAAAGAATAGTGAATCCGTGCTCTGTATCACATTCGAAAATGGTGTTGTTAAAATCCCTCCTTTATTTGTGGATGATCATACAGAATCCATCTTCAGAAACTTCATTGCATACGAACAGTATATGTCTAAGCCATTTGAGACATGGAGGTATGTAACTGATTACATAAGCTTCATGGATCTTCTCATAGATTCCCCATCCGACGTTGAAAAGCTTCGCAACCGTGGTATCATCAGGCATGGGTTAGGCAATGATAAAGCAGTCTCTGCAATGTTTAACAAGTTAAGCAGTGATGTTTCTATTGAAAGTCCTTTCTGTTACGACAAAATTTTGGAGAAAATGAGGGAGTACTGCAGCAAACGCCCCCGTACTTGGTGGGCAAACCTCATGCGGAATTATTTTCATACCCCGTGGTCAATCATTTCATGTCTGGCTGCATGCATTTTGCTTCTTCTCGCATTGGTGCAGGCCATATTTTCCATCCTACACTAGACTTTGACTTAATGAAATTAAAGTGAGTTAGTTGTGTCTGTTTTGTAATTTGTTAGTCATTGTACTTAAATACCAACAACATCATTTTATTTGTGTTCCGATTGATAAAAAATTCTTGATGTAAAAGAACTTTCCTGTCTTGGCAGCTTTAATCCGGTTGATGGCTTTAATCCGCTAGGTTGTTCACATATATATATAACATATATATATATATATATACACATATATAAGGGTTAATTGCTTTTACCTCCCCTATATTTTGACCAAATTACTAACAGACCCCAAAAGCTTTGGAATATAACAGTCGCCTCCCTTTGACTTTGCATTCATATAACACATAACCCCTTCCCGTTAGTGTACAAACGGTTGTTAACCCAATCACTTAAAAGAATAGTATGAAAATCCAATATAGCCCTTCCAGATATACCATATCTAATTCCTATTTAATGTAATTCCTTTTTAACAATTCTATAGTACTATGTATTAAAACATAATAAAAAGCAAAATCTTCCAAAAAGGAAGGAAAGATCATAATGAAATACACCACTAGCCACCCTTATAGAATAGATTTAAAAATAGAGAAATCTAGCCACCTACAAAGAAGAGATGTAAAAATGGAGACATAGAGTGGCGATGACAAAAAGGTTAGGTTGAATTTGTCAAGACCATAGTAATTGAGACGAGGAAGAAATCAATTTATTCAGGAAACAAGTTGTTGCACTCTCAATATAAACACCACCACCATAAAATTGAAAACATAAGTTCACGAATTCTCACCAAATCCGGATTTGAATCAGAGGATCTGGTTTGCCTGCTACAATCAATTCATATTCACTCTATCAATGCTCATGTTGTGGGCGTACATAGTCAAGCACTATATATTCTTCTAGAGTTTAAAAACAAAAAAGGAAGAGAAGATAAATCCAATGGTTGTGGTCTTATGGGTTAGAATGGGGAGGAAGAATAAGACTGGGAGAAGTGTTCATAATTAACGATGGGTTTTGCAATTAGATAAGATTAGGCATTCACAGGAGTAGAGAATAGGTAATTCATGGTTAGAGGGGATGAATGGTAGAGCAGTCATGGTGGATTTCTTTTGGTGGTGCTGTCATGGACTTATGGTGGTGTGGTGGTCTAGGCATAATTGGTTTTCTTTAGCCATTTTGTTTTTCAACTTGGCCACTTATTTATTCTTTTATTTTGCCTTATTTTTCTTTTTTGTATTTAATAATGTGTAAAGTTTTGGGAGGGTAGTTACGTCCACACAAGAATAAGTTTAACACCATTTAGCCTCTGTTAAGTCAAACGGGGTGACTGTTGTTTTCAGAAGTTTACGGGGTACAATGGTAGTTTGGTTAAACCATGAGAGGTGTAGATGTAATTATCCCTATACATGAATGGGTGTATTTCTAGGATATCATCATGGCTTATTTTTTGCTTATTGAGAAGGACAACGGTGGGATTTGGTTTATACCAATCCCAATTCACATCCTTAGAAGAATCCTTAGCTTTATGCAGACCACGAAGATTAGGGCTAACTTGGACAGATATGATTAATCCATCCTCAAAATCTAAAGCTGCCATGTATATCCTCCGTCCTAGTCCATTTCAAATCACCATCTTTGCCAAAGCTTAGAAATTCTTAATGCTAAATCTTCACAGCAAAATTTATTTGTTCATGGGTTTGACACTATTTACTTTTTTTTTTTTTTTTTTTAGTAAGGAAAGGGTGAAATTTGAAAAACGAAAAAGTTGTTGAGGAATTAAAATTCAAAATTTCTACGTTCTCAGGTCTCAGCCTTGAATTTGACACCATTTACTTGTCCTAAACGATAAGCAAAGTTAAGGTGCCTCAGAAACATGAATCTACATCGCACTGTGTGCATAAATGAGTTTTTCAACCCATTATATTGGTTTGCTGCGAATTTCCATGTATCTTATTTCTTGTGAACATCCAGAACTAAATGCTATCTGATTTCTTCCAAATGGTTTCTCATTTTTTTCCTATCTCGGTTTGATTTGCATTCCACGAAAAGATGCATCCCATTTGCTTCTAAACAATCATTATTGATTAATTTGACCTTGACGAATCAAATGCCTTCTATATATAAAAGTATGCATAATAGAAATCAGAAGATCACATACTAATCTATGATAATTGCATAATTCTTAAAAAATTCATCATTTTATTTTGACCAATTGGATGAAGAAAAGAACCTTTGATTTCAATCCAGAATGTAATGCATAATATATTTTCATTCCTCATTATAGAAGAAGCTTTTATCCAAATGCACTGGGTAATCAACAAAAGATCACATCAGCCACCATTTTGAACTTATCATTCATATAATTCGTTTCAAGGTGTTATTTCAAGCATTAGGTCAAACCCAACCCCCCCCCCCCCCCCTCTCCCAAAAAAAAAAAAAGAACAAAGAAGGTAAAATAGGAACGGTAGCTTGCGATACACTTATGAAAAAAAAAGAAGAAAGAAACTGGATTGTGATGGAATTGTGTTTAAAAAGACACTTGGTTACTCAAAAAACGAGGCCCATTTATAATGCATAATTAATTCAACATGAAAATACATTTCAAATTAAAAGGGTTCCAACTTTAGTACAGCATATGACAAAAGCAAACAGAAATGATATTCCATTATTCAAATTTAGTAACCTTTATGTACTCAAGATAAGAGCTTAAGCAACGAATTAAAAGAACCTGAAGAGTAGGATAGGACATTGCACAGAAACCGCCAGTGTTATATATAGGGCAATTGTGATTGCTAGAGGAAATAAAGGGTTGAAAATATCGTTGGTGCAAGGGCTAAATGTACTGTAGAAATAGAAACCAAGCTTTGAGCTATTTATTTATGTTTCCATGTGGTATTAAGGGATTGGCTAGTATTATTGTTGGTTGGTAGAGTGGTCACATGGGATTGAATCCCTTATTCGAAGTCAGCCACTAAGGAGGAGTAGTAGCCTCCGTTGCTTTTTGTATGGTGTAGCTAGAGTCTCGTTTGATTAATAAAAAATTTCCCTTTGCCTCAATATCGTTTTTCCTTTTGATTGTCCTTATGGGTTTATGATTTATTATCAACTTGGGTCCATCATATACTACTTAGATTTTGAAGTTCTTTACTTGGAACAGTTAAGTACTAATCTTCTTCTCCTTTCTTGTTAATTATTCCTAGCTTATATATCTTAATTTCATAGAGACTACGAATACATGTAGCTTGTATTCTGGTTTGGTCATTTTTGTTTACGTTTGACTGTAAAAGCACAGCTTTACGTTTGTGCTCTATATATATATATATATATATATATATATTATTAGTGTTTGTGCCTATATATATACGTTTGGACTTGTTCGTAATCAATAACAAAAAATTCTGTTAATTTTAAAGCTGTTTCTCATTTAAAAATTATGCACAGATATCTGGTTTACCACATGCACGGAGTTCATTACAGTTGGATGCTTGACTAAAACATGTTTAGTTGGCTAGGTTCTCAAATAATTTACACGTTTGAGTTTGGCAGAAGAGTAACCGACAACTAGGGTAACATTGAAAGCAGAATATTTGACGTTCAAAATTTTCTCTTCTAGCCATATTCAAGAAAAAATTTCACATGTGGGGGACTTGCAACGTTCTGGATGGCTAAGTGTAGCTCACAAAAATTCTTTCTATATGCTGGTATATGCTAAACCATTATGTCTAAATCAAGTTGCTTATTTGCTGGCATATGGTACCAACTAATTGGAGCACTGCCAACATCATTTCCACCAAGGATCAGCAATAGCAGGTAGGCACACCAGAGGATCAACGGCAAGAGGCATCCCCTCTCCCCCATCATCCCCTTCCTCAAGACCCCTCCTTGTAATAGAATAAGATTTCAAAAAAAAAAAGACACTAATTAGAACGTGGAGAACTATAGATATCATCAAAATTCATTTTTCAAAATCACTTCTTTATGAATGAAAAAGAAAATGAATATGTTGGTGAATGGTGAATATACGAGGTTCGTGAGATAGACTGAGTTTGTTTGGATAAGAGTTTATTTGGATGATTTATTTGAGATAATTACTGTAGCACTTTTTGTGATGTGATGTATGTGAGATAAAAAGGTGATTGGGAAGATAAAAAGGTGGTTGAAATTTGTGAAGTAAATATTTTTATTTGAAATCAAGTCTATCCAAACAAACCCAGTGATATCTGGTCATCAACTCTCCCAACCTCCCCCTCCCCCTCCCCCTGAAAATTCAAATGTTCATTTAACTCTCCCAGCCTTCCCACTGACAGCTCAAAGGCTCTGTTTTTAAACTCGGACCGGATCGGCCGGTCCGACCAGTCGAATCGGGAACCGGCCAACTGTCCGATCCGAGTTAACTCTAAAAACCGAAAAATAAAAAATTCGGTCAAATAAGATAAAAAATCGGGTTTGACCGGATTTGACCTGGTTTGACTGGAAAAATAAGAACCGGGCATGGATGACCTGCTAAACCCAAAGCCATTGACCATGTGCTACGTTTTCAGTCAATACACTCGGGTCCCGCCATCCACCACAGTGCGGTTCCATCCCACCAACAAGAATCAATCAAGAGACTCTTTTTTTTTTTTTACTTTTTTTTGACAAGCAAAATATTTTTAATATTATGTTTTGACTCCTAGGTTGTTAAAAATTATTAATATACCTCAAATATTTCATACTTTATAAACATTGTCTTAAAGTTTGGTGTTATTTTTCAATTAAGTTCACAATTTTAATTCTAAACTTGTTAATGCTCATTAAATAATATAAATTGCTACTTGATTGTTCTAATTTCTTTGTATTTTCTTGTTAAATATATTTGAAACATCAAATATATATATGAATATACATTTATTAATATTAACATGTTATTAGGTATTTTACATATAATATTTTAATTTTTAAATAATTTTTATTTATGACGTCATCCGGTTCAATTCCGATCGAACCCGGTTGAACCCATTGACCCCTGAGCTCGATCGAGTCGATATTGGGTCCGGTTCTGAAAACATAGCTCAAAGGAACGTCCCCTTGAAGATTTTAATGCTCATCAACTCTCCCAACCTCTCGCCTGAAGATTTAGATGCTCAAGAAAAAGAATATGTTGGTGAATGGCGAAGATTTAAAAGTAGACGTTGACTTCTATGGGACTTTAAAAATAGTTTAGGGACTAACAAATAATAAACTTGAAGAACTATTGTGAGACTTTAAATTAGTTTCAAGGATCAAATATATAAACTGCTTAAAAAAATAACAGAGAGCTAAGGTGAACTTTGTTTGAAAGAAGGTGTTGCAAGGTGCAGTTGACTTGAAGTTTGTCAACACAAATGACCAAGTTACAAATACATTCACAAAGAGTTTGACTCCTTCCAAGTTAATAAAATTTCGACGGATGCTCGGCATGACTACAAGGAAAATCAGTGCTGGTGGGAAATGTTAAAAGTCATCACTAACTTGTGACAATCTAATGGGCTACATTCATTTATGAATTTATATTTATTTGCGAGTTTGTTTCTTTCTTTAGCATAGTAGTAGTTTGTTGGGAGAATTGGCAGAGGAAAATTTTTTGCAACTTGGACGTGGGAACTGTTTTACTGCTAAGTCACGCTTGAATCTAAAGCCAAGTTAGACGAGAATTTACCAGATTTTTAGGATTCTAGCATTTAATGTGACGAGGACAATTGGTGCTGTATGTCGAGCACCTTATTAGTGTATAGAGGTTCATTTCCTCCGTTGAAATGCACCAGAGTTCAAGGGAAGATAATAAATAAATGAACTCAGGAGTTGGTAATTGTGTGAGTGTTTGAGCAAACATCTCAAGAGTAATGCTCTCATAGAAGAGAGTGAAGTTCAATTTAATAGTGTCTAGTAGTATAAGCTTATTTTGTGAGTATTATTATTATATACACTTTTAAGTGTAATAAAATTGTACACTTGCCCTTCCACATTAGTGGATTTAATCTAATAATTTAGTATTAAAAACTACCACAATCCAACTGTTGCAACGGCCAACATTTGCTGACATTCTCTGGTGTTGGTAACGGGTGAATACACATATATATATACATACACACACATACATATATATATATATATATATATATATACATATATACACCTGTAATCATCATGTGCTTTCTGAGAGAAACTTGACGTAAACAATATTCTGAAGGAACCGGTGAAACTGTTGAACCGGTATCAAACCATTCGAACTGTTAAATCGCAGTTTTCAAGCTCTTCCCCAATGGCTCAAGTTTGGACTTTTTCCTGATGGGCCTCTCATGTGATTTCTACTTAATCAATTATATTGAGCAGACCCAAGTCCAAAACAAGGTGGTGTTGACTTTTAGTCCAATTCATATACTAACCACCACTGATATGTAATTCGTAACATTAAACAAACATAAAAGATTTCAAAGAAACAAATTGGAGTCATGGTGGAATAGCAAAGGACATGAATAAATTAAATTTAATCAAGATTTTGTATACAGTTACAATTAAGGAAGTCAAGATATTTTTTGAGGAAATTTGTTTTAATTCATGGTGTAGTTTAAGTTGTATTAGAAACTAAAATAATCTCTTTATATGTGTGAATTTTGTTTTTGTTTCAATACAACTAAAATAAATAGTTTACGTTAAAAAATTTACACCTTATAAAAATTTAACCTTATTTTATTTTTTTATTGTTTTATAAATTTCATAAGTAGGATAATATAAGGGTAGTGTTGGAACAAAAGTTTTATCTTTCTTGTATTTCCTTCAAAAGGGTTAAAATGTTACAAGAAATGTCAATTCAAGAAAAGTAAGTGTGATTTTAAAAATCTCAAGGGAGCTGAATGATATTATAAGAAACCTCAAGGGAGGTTTCTGAAATTACCCCATGAATTTTTCAACCCATTATACTAATTTGCTGCGAATTTCCATGTCTCTGATTTCTTGTGAACATCCATACTAAATGCATGCTATCTGATTTCTTCCGAATGGTTTCTATTTTTTTTTTCCCCATCTCGGTTTGATTTGCATTCCATCGAAGATGCATCCCATCTGCTTGTAAACAACCATTATTCATTAATTTGACCTTAATGAATCAAATACCTTCTATTTATAAAGTACACGCATAATAGAAATCAGAGGATCATAAACAAGGTTTGGGATTGGGGCCAAAGACATTACTTAACCAAGTAAACATTCCCCTACCTAGAAATAGAATATATGTCGCTTTAAAAGACCAAGACAAACCTGCAAGACGTTCTTTCATAATATGCTGGCCGGACGAAGTTGGTCAAAGTTCCTCTGTCTTAACCCTTAATATTTACGAATTATCCCACACGAGGGTAGGCAATTAAATGGTGGACAGATATTACAAGCTAAATTATGCCTTAAACATGTAAACTACGTATCAGTCACAAATGTTACCCCCAAAAAAAAAAAAAAAAAAAAGCAAAAAGCAAAAGGCGTGCACGGAAAAGCAAAAAAGCAAAACTAGATTGCTATGCACTTTGTTTTTTTGAAAAAAAAAAAAAATTAACATGGAACCGTGATGGGACTTCAGTTGCCCAATCAGAGTTTACAAACGCTACTGATTAATATTGAAGCCCTTTAAGAGTAAGAGTTGACATATAGACTTCCATGAGACTTTAAAGATAGTTTAGGGACTAATTAACAAATAAAAAAAACTTGAAGTACTTTTGTGAGACTTTAAAATTAGTTTCAAGGATCAAATATATAAACTGCTTAAAAAATGACAGAAAGATAAGGTTTGTCTTAACAATTGTTTATTATCCGATCAATCTTTCTTAACATTCCATATTAGGTTATAAACATTTAGTGGTCAAAGACCACAAGGGTGGATGTATCAGATAAAGCCAAAAGCAAATGCAAATGATTGCACTGAGTACTCGACTTTAGTCACCGTGAGAGCTTTTACAAAAACCCAAGTCTTTACTTTGAGAGTCTTGAAGTATTCCAACTTTAGCACATCATAAGACAAAATCAAACACAAAAGATTCCTCTGTTTAACTTTTTTTAACTTTGAGACTCTTGGCCAGCTCAAAACACAGCAATTCCTCGCAAGACCAACAAAAAAGAAAAGAGCTGTTTTATCTCTGAGAACTTTCTTTGTTGATATAAAAATCAACTCAAGCTCCTGCAACTTCATTGCTGAATTCAGAAAAGAAGAAGGAATCGCTCCTCCAGTTTATAATCGAAGATCCCCTTCTTATTTGCAACCATCCGAGTGAGTTTTCTTATTAATCATCCCTTTTCCCTAAATTACATAAGCATTTATAATCAAAGGAACAGTTTTCCGGCTAATCCTATACATTCTTGGTAACTGCAATTTGACAAAATTTTCCAGATTATTAAGGTACGGACTGTACAGGCTCTAATCAAGTTTCTAAGCATTAACAGATTCCACGTATATATGCTCGCAATTACCTTCTTGTCTAAGTGTTGATTGTCTGACATCGACTATGCTTCATAGCTTTCATCTATATCTTGCAAATTTAACTTTGGTGTATGAACAAGATTTTCATTTTCTTCATATATGACTGCTTCTAGATTAAACTTGGTTAAGAGCTAATTTTGAGGCTCGTCTTTATCATTCAAGAATTTTAATCCACTGTCTGATCAGAAGGTTATGTTCTGGTGCAAGTCAACTATACCAAGAAACAACAAGATGCCATCAATCACTCAAAATGTTAAAAAAAAAAAAAAAGGATTTTTGGGACAGTTATCTAGCTCGGACCTTAAGATTCACTTCAGTAGGAATCAACCTTAATGGTTAAATTAGCTGATCCTTCCTTCTTTTTTAAAAAAAAAAAAAAAAAAAAAAACCTTTTTTTATGGTGTAAGTGAAAAGGTTCAAACCTAAGATCTCTTACTCGCACTTCCTCTCCCAACCCATACCTCCCCCAATTGGCTGATCCTCTTGTTGTTTTCTCCAGCAGCAATTTTTCCTCTTGTTTATACGTACTCAACAAGAGATGTCTAGAACTGATCAAAATCTTTCTGACCTATTGGATACATCGGAGAAGCCATCGATCTTCAAAGTCCATGGTCAACTACGAAGTGAAAATGAAGAGGCATACGAGCCACGAGTGGTTTCCATCGGACCTTATCACCGCGGTAAGCCTAAACTGAAAGAGATGGAGAAGCATAAGCGAAGGTACTTCAATGAGCTTCTTCGTCGTACAGGTGAGAGTGCTGAGGAATACATCATAGCTTTGGCTGATCTTCAAGATCAAGCTCGAAGGTGTTACGCAGAAGAAATCAATCTTAGTGAAGATGATTTTGTTTACATGATATGCCTTGATGGCTGCTTTGTCATCGAGTTCTTGAGGAAAAGGACAAGTCGAGGATCACACTGGCAGAATGACCCCATTTTTCAGATGCTTTGGCTATCCCCAGCCACTAATAATGACCTTATGTTATTTGAGAATCAGTTGCCCTTTTTTGTCCTGCAGAAACTGTTCGATATGACCAAGTCATCACGAAGCGAAGAAGAGAACCTTATTGACCTAGCTATTGCTCTCCATGTGTTTTGGAACATGCCTAATCCAGGTCTAAATTCTCATTCTCCAATCTTTGAACAATATAAGCCGGTTCATCTGCTTGGCCTCATGCACAAAATTCTGTCTGCCTCATTTTCTGAAACACTTTCCTCAACCACGAATTCCAATCGTACGGGCTCAAATCTGTTCATAAAATCAGCTGGTGAGCTCGGACAAAGTGGAATCAAGTTCAAGAAGGCAGAGGATAGTGAATCCTTGTTCCATATCACTTTCGAAAATGGTGTACTTAAAATCCCTCCTTTAGTTGTGTATGATCATACAGAATCCGTCTTCAGAAACTTGATTGCATATGAAGAGTATACGTCTATTCCATCTAAGACATGGAGGTGTATAACTGATTACATAATCTTCATAGATTGTCTCATAGATTCCGCATCCGATGTTGAAACGCTTCGCAGACATGATATCATCGAGAATTGGTTAGGTAGTGATGAAGCAGCCTCTACAATGTTTAACAAGCTATGCAACCATGTTCATGTTGGCGGGAGAATCTGTTACACCAAAATTTTTGATGATGTGGACAAGCACACTCGCAAGCGCTGGCATATTTGGAGGGCGAACCTAGTGAGGAAATATTTTAATACCCCGTGGGCTTTCATTTCGTTTCTGGCTGCATGTGCCTTGCTTTTCCTAACAAGTGTGCAGGCCATATTTTCCATCCTACAGTATACGAAACGGAAGTAAGCTAGTTGTGTGATTTGTTAGTCATTGTACTTAAATACGAATAAAGTCATTGTACCTGTAACAAATTCTTGATCTGTCTGATGTAAAAGGACTCTCATGTGTCTTGTATATTTTCTTAATACATCTGTCTACATAATTTTCTATACCTATACATGTATTTGTGTCTGTGTATGACCATAGTAAGTGTTACCTAGCACTGGTCCAATCTTAATTTTTAATTAATTTATGTACTGTAGTTACTGTAGTTGGAGAGTACTACTAAATGCAAAGGATGAAGATGAGAACCCAATAAAGCACGAAAGGTTAAGTGCACAGACAGAGTTAAAGAATGAACCTTTAGCATTCATCATCTTTAGCAAAAAAAAATCCTTGGCATACTATTGTATATAATAGAAGTTAGATCAAAATTCTACCAAAATTAGTGTACTGAAAACACATAATACTGCAGGATCTAAAGAAGAAAGCAGAGAAAAGGCAATAAAGTGCACTGCTTCCACATTGGGTAGAATGCTAAGTAAAGCATAAAGACTAAAAGAAGAAAAGAAACAGTACAATAGGTAGATATGTCATGCTTGCTAGTACCAAAATTAAGTACTTACGCTAATTTTAAGTAGTTCTTAGGTGCAAATGAGAAGGCTTTAATTAAGTGGGTAGACTATTAATTAAGTTATTTTTCAACTATTTAAATTTGTATACCAAAAACAGGAAAAAAAAAATTTATTCTTCATCGACCACAAGATAACAGCCAATGTTTCAATAACGCCACTCTTAAATTTTCTTTCTGTACTCTTTAGTACCTTTTTCTCTATAAGGTTAGACATATGCCACCAGACTAATATATCCGAAAGGTGACACCTTACACTCTCCTCTTGTCCAGGTAAATTTTTTGCTGTGAAATATATTGGAAATCTGACTAGCAAACTAGTTGAAAAAATTTCTCCTTTGAATTGAGTCATATAAGTTCATATTGTCCTATAACTGAGTTTTATATCTAACTTAGTATATAACCATTTCCCCATTCCATACTAATAAAAGTTGTACTGACTGAGAGTGTTGTTGATATATTGTTTCTTGTATATGCATCCAAGATTCCTACTGCTAACAAACTATTTCCAAGGTCTTTTCGAAGCATTTCATCTATTTCTCAGAAAACATGTCTGATACTTTTTGTTTACTAGCATTTGCTTGTCTTTTGATTCCATTTATCTTCTAGGATAATTGCATATATGTGGCTAAACTTGTACAATTTCTAACTAGATCAATTGAGTGAGATAGGAAGACAAATGCCTAAACAAGACAATAGAATAGCCAAGATTGTGTGTCCCTCCAAAGCGATAAGGGCTGCTGGTGACATCGATTTGTATTCAGCCCTTACCTAGCTTTCCATGATGACTAGCTTCATACAATAAAAACTTTTAAAAATCAGAATCAGCACCCAGAAATCAGTATAAACCTGGTTCAAGCAGTTGCTAATGAACTTAATTAGACTGATTTTTGTTAATCTTTCAGTGCAGCACTTTATTCTCTGAAGAGGATGCCTGGAGAAATGCTAAAACGGATTTCTATTCGTCTCGATAGGAAGCTTTCTCAGATATCAGAAACATGAGATGAGAAGTGTATATTCAGAGTCCATGACAGGCTACGGAGGCACAACCGTCAGGCATGAAATTGTTGCTATTGGACCTCATCACCATGGTAAAAGTGAATTACCAAATGTGGAAGCGCATAGGCTGATGTATTTGCAAGAGCTTCTTCTTCGAAGAGGCGAGTCAAGTGTGGAAAGATACATTGTAGCCTCGTCACAGCTTGAAGAGCGCACTCGAAGGTGTTATGCAGAAGAAATCAGTCTAGGTAATGACGAATTTGTGGAAATGATGTGCCTAGATGGCTGCTTCCTCATCGATACTTTTAAGGAAATCCTACCAGCGTGAATTGCGGAATGATGAGGATTCCATCTTCCAGATGGGATGGCTTAAAATATCAGTACACAGAGACCTATTATTATTCGAAATCAGCGCTGCCCCTATTTCTCCTGGTTCAGTTGTTTGGCATGATTAAGTTTCCAGACAGGGAAGAGAACCTTAGTGATATTGGAATTCTCTATTTTACCAATGGATTTTTTCCGCATTGTGATGGTCTACAGTTTTAGTACAAGAATTTCTGATGGTGAGGCATTCATCTTCTTGATCTCATGCGCAAAAGCTGGTGTTATTCATTTCCTGAAATCAAGGATTTCTATGATAATCCCCAATTTGAGTTCATAAAATCCACCTTGGAGCTACAACTAAGAGTAATTAAGTTTGAGAAGGCCGAGAAAGGTGTATCATGGCTCCACATTACGTTCAAAAATGGGGTAATAAAAATCACTCCTTTTCCTGTAGGAGATGTTACAGAAACTTTCTTCAGAAATTTAATGGCATATGAAGAATACATGCTTACCGTCTATGAGGATTACAGATGTGTGACTGATCATGTAACATTCATGGACTTCCTAATTGATGCTTAAGGGGATGTTGAAAAGCATCGCCACAGATGGATTGTAAGAAATTGGTTAGCTGTCTCTACCATGTTTAACAAACTTGCCGAGGATGTGCTACTCTCAGATAATTTCTGCTACCTGAGACTTTTTAAGACAGTTAACAAGCAGTGTAGCTGGCAACCAAATATCTGGAAGGCGCACCTGATGAAGAATTATCTCAGGACCCTGTGGTCCATTATTTCCATTCTGGCTGCCACTTTGTTGCTTCTCCTAAACTCTGTACAGACCAATTTTTCATCCTGCAACACTACAAGAAGGAAAAATAGACATTTGAAAGTTGTTTTGTTCCTCTTTCTCTGGGCTTCTTTTTCCTCTTCTTGTAATCTGTTCCAGAAACTGAATTTTCATTAATGCAAACAAAATCCATTAGCCAGTTGCTGGTGCTCTTAAGAGGGAAAATGCTTATGCTGGCCTACAAGCCAGCCTTTATTTGTGTGTGATATGACTATGTATTTTATCCAAGACATAAATTTTCAGTGTTTTATGCAGTTCTTCTAATTCAGAATCAGTTGCACATGTTGTTTTGTTCAAAGCTTTCTTTAGTACAAACTGTGCCAAGAGCTAAGCAAAAGGGACTATACTAAACAATTGCGCAGACAATGTTTTCCGTTCTGGAGGTCACTGTGCAGTAACCAAATTAGACGAAGCTAGTTGTGTTAAGTCTTAATCTCTTGTCTCAGTTACTTTTCCATGTGTTTCTGATAAACAAGAAATTTTTAACATCTATGATGAAAAAAAACTCTCTTCAACT
Organism: Coffea eugenioides; assembly: GCF_003713205.1. Classification (NCBI taxonomy): domain Eukaryota; kingdom Viridiplantae; phylum Streptophyta; class Magnoliopsida; order Gentianales; family Rubiaceae; genus Coffea; species Coffea eugenioides. The sequence continues at coordinate 6,615,696 of NC_040037.1, forward strand.
TGCATATACAATTCTGGGATGCTTAATTCCACAAGTAATGATGGTTGAATTTTTCCAACCAAACATTGTACAAGCAAACATTAGAACAGCATTCCTACCTGGCTCATTTATTCATCAGCATGAGAGTTTGTTGTAAGGCAACTTCACCGAGCCTGCTAACTTTTATTACCACTCAGGTCTATTTTGAGTTATGTCTCCTGGAAAGGTCACAGAACATCCAAGCTTGCTATCAGTGGAAATTACTTCTCAGAGCTCGCTTAAGATTGAATTTACCCATGTCTTCTATGACGTTTCAAAAGCAATACGCACCTATCCCACAGAAACTTGATGAGTTGAAATCTTGGGAGATGAGGAACGTGTTTCCTGAATTCTGTGCTTCTGTTCATGGATAATTGTACAATACCACCAGAACTTTGCACTAGATTCTCACCTCAGAAAGTCAGGTTCTCTTTCACGTCTATAAGAGTATATTGAACCAAATCCAACTCTCCCCACCCTTCTAGTTCTCCGGGTCCTCCTACTCCTACCTTTCTTCCTTTCCTTTTCAGCTGAAGGATGTGTTGCAGGCACACGATTAATCCAGAGCAATGGCAGTAATGCTGCAAGAAACTGCATGACAATCCCGGTAGGTAAACTTGTGTAATCATTAGATGTGATGCCAATAACAGAGGCAAATCCAACACCAAAGAAACCACTAGCTATTGACGACAAGCACAAAGCCGAAGCCAGAAAAGACATTAAAGATCCTTCACAGCCAGGTGGAGCTAAACTTGCAAAAAGCACATGGAAAGGCAAGAGCTTAAATTGTGCTAGAGTTTCTGCTACTCCAGAAAAGCAAAAAACAAAAGCCTCATTAGGAATCCCCCACCAAAGATTCACCTGTGTCACAAGTATAAGATCAAGAAGAACGGAGGAAGCATACAAAATCTGCACAATGCCAACTAGTTTTCTCATGGGAACATGTTTCCAAAGTCGATCATACGATACAGTCATCACAAGAAGCATTAACTGGCCAATCACCTTTGACATCCCTATAACTGATGGATCGAGATTTAGGCATTGCGTCTGATAGCAAAATATGGAGCCTGACAAGATTGGAACAGTTGCAGTGGAAGCAACAATCCAGATGAGAGGACGAGAGATACTCTCCTCCCTTGCCGCAACCAGAAGATCAAAGTACTGTTTTCTAATACTTTCTGAGATTGATTTCCTCACCAAAGAGTGACTTGATGTTTGAGGTAAACCAAGAGAATCCTCTTTCATTCCCAGAGTTATGGTAAGTTGAAAAGCCAGTAAAACAGAAAATGATAGGAACATGGACTTGGGTTGCTGAGTTTGTAGTAAGAAATAACCACCTAACAAGTTCCCTAGAATCCCACCAGCTGCTAAGGCCATGAATGCATATGATTGCAGACCAGGCATCTTGTTTTTTTGACCGTACTCTGCAACAAGAGCATCCTTTGCAACTTCTGCAATAGATGCCCCAAGATTACTGAGCAGAACACATGCAAGAAGAATTGAAAGAGCTTCACTTGCAACTGGAATTAATGCCAACGATCCCCAAGACAGAACCTGAAGAAAGACTAACCCATAGAATAAATTGTTAACTTCTTTCACTACAATGCCTGTACAACATGCTAAGAAAATCTTAGAGAGCTAGTACCTCAAATTACCAGAACATACACTTCATACAAGTTTGCCAGACAATAAGCACAAGTTTCTGGTCATAACATAAGATAGAACCCAAATCATATCAGTTATCATGCTTGATCAGACCACAAGGCTTCAACCTACCACAAAATAACCATCAACCATCAAAAGGATAATGTGTTTTAAAACACAACCAAAAAATGACTCGATTTTCTGGTGTTATCAACCATAAAGTATTCAGAGAATTAAAATGAATTTTAAAAAGTATTCTGACAAATTGATACATAAAATTTACAGTAAATAATTACCCAAATATTTCTGGCAATATAGCATTCATTTTAATATGAAATTATATGTGCAATCTTAGCCTCAAAGACAATGATTGTTCTCAAGTGTTTACAAATTTTCTAGGCCGCATTAAATAATGCCAGCTAGCATTAACTTTAAACGGATACAATCACAAAAGTTAAGAATTCCAGTTCACGTACTGATGTAACAAGATGGCAAAAGGGTAGCAAAATAAAAAGCCATCCAAATTTGAAAGTCAGAGTCCTTGTGCATCATCACATGTGATAAAGGAGTCAAAAGCTTTGCTTGAGTCACACATTTCTTCTGACTACGAGTTTAATTTCAGTTTTTCTTTTTACTTATATTACAGGAAGTTAAAAATTCTATCAACCATACTCCACTCCTATATTATCCTCGGAACCTCATACATTCTGAAGAAAAAAATTGTAATGCAGTAAATCAGACACATAAAAATACACAAAAGGGGTTTCTAAATTGTAGATGTTACAAAGGTTAAGTATATGAGACCTCAATAGCAAGAAAGGATATGAAAAAGAAATTCAATCAAATACCTAATCAACCAATCTCACAACAAAATAAAAACAAAGAAAACAAAGAATGGCTAAACAGCAAAGCGATTAGCTCAACTTTAAATTTTGGCAGCAGAATATTACCAAAAATGGTATGGGGAAGCACAGTTACCTCCAATGGATACATAAGGTATTCTACGAGCCCGCCCAATATACAGAGCATCAGACAATACCCCATACAGAGGCTTGGCCACCATTGGAAGACTACCAAAATTCTGTACCATCTGCAGATTTGAAGGCTGCATACAAAGATTACTAGCCATATGAAAGTTGAGTCCCAACCAAGGAAAGCACCTGAAACCATTCACCCAGTATCCGAATCCACACAAAACCAACATCTGCTGAAAACCCTTTCGCAGAGAACCATTTGTTCCCTCAAAGGCTCCATTTTTAGCGGCTTCATCAACAGGGTTCTGTTCAGTAGTTGTTATCAAAGGGTTTATGAGGTGGGGTTTAGGCCTAGGCCCCGTCCAAAACTTGCTGACAGAATACTCGGTATTGGGATTTTGCTGTTGACATGACTGGATTTTGGTGATTGAATGATAGGGAGATTGATCTTTTCTGGGATTCTGGATTCTTGAACATACTGGTTTTCCACTGAAAACCAATGTAGAAAGCATGGTCTGAAGAATTAAGGGCTGCAGGCTTGGAGCTGATGCAATGTATGTAGATGTAAAAAAAAAACAGGTCTGTGATAGACTTGAGACCTTCTGAATCCTCACACAAGAAGAAAAAGTATTTTAATCTTTAGTCTTCAAACATGGAATCTAACTGGAAAAGGTAAGAGGTGTTAGCCAAGATAGAAGAGAGGAATCTAGAATAGAAGAGTGAGGGGAAGAACCTCAGGTCCTATAATTCGTATTTTGAGACCAGTTTAGAAAGAAAGAGAGAGATGAAGAGGCTTCCAGCTGAGGATTACTCATTAGTGTGATTAGATATTTAGATTTAGTATTTTTTTAAGCGAAGGAAAGACAAATAAGCTACTGTATTTGGATTAGTTAATTACAAGGCTGATTCTTCAGATGTTGATGCTGGCCGCTGTAATTTTTTTGGGAAATTTTAGTGGAAAAGAAAAATGAAATTAGTCTTTTCTAAATAGATTCGAGGGGACCCATTCAGCCAACAAAGAGAAATGGGACTTGTTTTGTCCGACACACGCCTTAGGCCTTGGACAAATACATTGTGGGCTTCTGGGATGTTCATATGCCTACGGCCCATACCGAGAAACAATGACTATTGATGTCCGACATATGACTTTGACATGTCACTCACCATGGTTGTTTTGTCCTCTACTTTTGTTTTTTTTTTTTTTTTTGTGCCATACATCTGCGACGGTCCAGCTGCACCCAACGGGGATTCTAAAAATCGACGGACTGAATCACCATCGAATTAGACAAGTACGTTAAGTACTCTCTGAATTTAGAAGAAATCACAAATTAAATGACATTTGATGGGAGACAAGTTCTAACTCTTAATCACTCATCCCACAAAGACGCCCGCGAGTGCCTCTGTGGTGGTCCTCGACCCAATAGGCCACTAGTTTTTGTGCTCTATTTTTGTGCCATCCTTATATAGCGATGTAATGCTAATCACATGCTAAATGTGCTGGTCATTCACCTCCTCAGTACTATCAAAGTTTTAAACTCAAAACTCTTGGTATGTCTAGCCAAATATTTTATGGAATATTTCCTTTTAAATCATATTTTCCAATTTTGCAATTTATATTTTAAGTTCGCATGTATCATATCTCATATATCGTGCCTCTCAACAACAACAGGGTGATATCCAATAATTATGCAGTCAAGTCTCACTACTACAAAAATGATCTTTAGTCACACACTTAATATGACATTTTCTTAAAAGTGTCACAATAGAAAGTTAATGTAACATGCAGTAGGGAACGTCATTACAGTGATAAAGAAAATGACAAGTACGACGTCGTATCACTCTAATTCGTCCAAATAGAAGTAAAAATTGAAAAACAAACGCGGGAAAGAGAATGGCGCTACACTTCAGCGCCATTTTTTTAGGGGAAAAATTCTAACTACTCCAATGAACCCACTGAACTTTACTCTTTGTTCATCCGAGTTCTCTCTCCTAAAATCTTCAATTACATTAACTCTCTCTGAAAAAAGCCAAAATCCTTCACCCCTCTCACAACCGAATCCCTTGTTTCTTTCTCTTTCTTCTACCCGATTTTTAATTCTCCCCAATTTGAAGACAAAAATGTAATATTTGAGATCTGTGAGGCCCGAAGTGCAACGGTGGAGGACGATGTTCATTGGAAATCGCCAACAACTCTCAGGACTTGTTCTTCTACTTACAACAACATCTGAAGGAAGATTACTACCAGGTAATCTATACATTTTAGATAAAATTGATAACTTTTTTTTATTACTCTATTTCTTCTCCGGGGACGGCGTAGGACATGGGGCAGGAGCAAGATGGGTGAAGGAGGGTTGCCCAGGCGGTGCCTTGCTAAAAATCATCACCCAACTCGACATTCATTTTGGGTGCTACTCTTTTTGCCCCCTATAACTAAAATTTTAATTGGATTCATTCCTCTGCCACTCTTCGGCTGCCTCAGAGAACCTCGACTCTGGTAACAAAATTGCCGTTCCTCATTCCCTTCGCCGCCGTTAGACCCAGAAAATTGGACCTTTTGTAACTGTAAAAGAATGGTGCGAATAGCTGAGGCTAGAAAAATGAGATCTTTACGCTCATCATACGCTTGTCTGGAGTCTTTGAGTTATCAATCTCTACAAAGATGCTTAGTCAGTGGAACTGCAAAAGGGAAATCTAAAATCAAAGGATCACAGCCATTGAAGAGATCGAAGGTAACAACCAATAAAGGAACTGGGTCGGGTGATTCGAATCAGAAAGAAAGGTGAGCCTAGAAGAAAATCCGAATTTGATGAATTGGTCGACGAGTGCTTGGCTTCGACTTCCCCAATCAGATTCTTGAAGCATAAGGAAAAAGCTAGGGAAGCTGAGAGAGAAAAGATGGGGCTGAAAAGTAAGGTAATGATTACGCTTGGTTGAGGAGTATAGCAGGGTTCTAATTACGCTGGGCTTGCCAAGGAGTATAGCAAGGTTCTGATGAGGAAGCATAGAGCTAGACAGGCTGCTGAGTCTGCATTCTTGAGGTGTAAGAAAGAAGCTATTGAGGCATTACCTGAGGGTCTGAAGGCTGCTACTTTGGTCCCCGATTTGACACCCGTTCCGGCGAATTGATTTATGGCCAATTTTCACCTCCTATTGAAGGGTATATCGAGAAGGTTAAGGCGGCAGCCAAGAGGAGTTCTGGCAAGGAAAAACTTAGATGATCGCCTGAAATTTTTTTTATTACTTTCTTTTTGGGTTTCTTTTTACTGCATTTACTGTCTTCTTGCTGAATTTTCTGGTTCTATTTATTTTATGGTGCATTTTCAAATTTCACTTTCTTTACAAATATGTGCATTCTCTTCTGGCTACGAGAATTCTTGCTGTAATTGAGTTTATTGTGAAGAAGAGTGACTTTTTAGTCATCTTTGCACTAGTTCATTGTCCGAATGGTTATCAAATTACCTAGAATGCTTTTACGCTAGGATTTGTAGGTAGGACCTGAATTCATTTTACTAGTTCATGGATCCTGATTAGTATCTTGTTCTGTTATTGAAGTAGCTTGAAAATTTCTTGCACTGCATAGTTGTTGGCCCATAATGCAGTTGGTCTTTCTCCAACTTTTGAGACACCAATATCAATAGCTGCCCATAGGCCATCCGACAACTTAACACTTGGCTAGTACCTCATGTGCCTGCCAGTACTAGTTTCTTTGCAATCACTAGAATAGGACTTTTTACTTGACCCTTTTGCGTGAGCTTGACTCCAGCCTTGTCACCCCATTTTTCTTCTTTGGGAGCTCCAGGATTTCCTAAAATGGTTAGTAATTAGGTGTTCTCTTTAAATATCTTCTGGCTTTGCCGCAAAACTTGACCAAAATTGAAGTAGGTAAATTGGCTTAGAACTTCCTACCACTAACATTTGCATCATTGGTATTGAACTTGATATAGAATGCTCTGTCCATGGGATTCTAATGCAAAGTGCATCTTACATACATAGCATAATCAAGTGGTGACCAAGTCAAGCTTATTCCATCAATGCAGTTTCAAGTTTATAGCGGCCATCATCTTCGATTCCATCTAGCGAGCACTGATCGTTGATTCCCTTTCCACTTGGAGCAAATTGGAGTTGTTGGTAACCAAAAATATACATTACGTTTCTGCTACTCTTAGGTTGCCAATACGTTATAGTTCGAGGCAATTATTTCAATTGGATAGAACTTCTATTGCTGATTAGTTGGGTTGCTAATATTTTGTCCAAGTTCTCTATCTCAAATTGATATTGGCTATATTATTGGACTAATTTTGAATTCTGTAGACTGTTATTCTTTTGTGCCTACCATCTGTTCGATAGTTTGTGTCTTACAATCTGAAATTGAACTTTTGCTGTCTTTTCTTTTGATATCATTCTGTTTTGATACTTTTGGATTAGTTCTTATTACTCAAAAGTCTAGAACACCTGGATATGTGAACATTCTGTTTTGAACTGCCTAGAACACTTGGATTAGTTCTTAAAACATAGTTTTGATACTTTTGGTAGCTTTACTTTAGAAGATATTCCATGAGTGATTTGTGTCTTCTATTAATCCTGTTGAAATTAGTTTTCTTATCTAAGTAAATGTTTCATGCAAAAATCAGTAATAATTTAGGTAGAACTATCTTGTAGATGCTAATGAAGCTTTCTTTTTTTTTTTTTTATAAACGTAATTTAGGTAGGACTGCACTTTGGTTTTGGTACTTGTTGTGGCTGTCATTTTGGGTTGGTTCTTGTGGTACTGTGTATTGAATATCTGTTCAAGACTTGCTCTCTTATATGTGGTTATATATTTTATAAAATTTGTTTTCAAGGTTGGGGATAAAGTTACAATAAGAAGCATGGTTGATTCGTCCAAAATTTGTGGTGTTGGAGTGGTTAGAAATTTGGATCCAACTGCTGAAGTTGGTGACATACCTTTGGGATCACATTGGTGTGAAGTTCATGTGAATGTGCCTGTGGAGAATGATGAAGAGCTAATGAGGCCATACCATAATTTTCTCAAGATTGGAGATGCAATTGGAGTAGCTATTGCTTGGCCAATAAACCTGGTAATTTTTTTATCTTATCTTTATCATTTGGTTAACTTAGTTTTTATTTATTTTCTAACATTAAAACTGTAAAAGAAGAGCTGTAGATGTGATTGTAACTTCTATTTCTTGGTTTATGACACTTGTAGGTGATTCTTGAAGAAAACTAAAGGATCGTCCTTGGGTCAAATGGCTATTTTTTGAAGACATTGTCAATGCGTTTTTTGTTGAGTTCTTGTTGAACTATTTCTTCTTTGATATGTATTGGCAATGCTACTGTAATACTCATAACTTTTGAAAAATCTCTGAATTGGCATGTAATGTGTTGACATAGCAACAATGTCAGTTGCTTGGATTCAGTACTTTTGCACTATTTTGGCTACTTGTATTGCAGTAATTACTATGAAAATGTAAATCGCCTTGGTTTTCCTTTATAAGGTGGTAGTAATAACTTTATTATTCCAAAAATTAGAATCTATATTGTGTAGGCAGGATGAAATGTGATTCTGCTTTTGGGTATAAAATCTCGGATAGGATACAGGGCTAATGCAATATGATGTATTGACACTTAAAAGTGTCACCACTTCGAGCTTTGCGGTTCATAATATTCACAAAATTTCATGTTAACAAGTGTCAGAACAATCTGATCTAGTTACACCATGAAAGTGTCATAATATTTCATTCTACTTATACGGCAAATGTGTCATAATATCTTATTGTACTTACATAATATAAGCGTCATGATAGATCCAATATATGACAGGCATCGAGTATCACTTTAGATTCATATAACCTTAGCTGTTCTCTAGCATTTCTTGTCATTTAAAAGTGTCATTAAAACGATAAATAATAACATTTATAAATGCCAATAGAACTACAAATTAGGACTCGTACAACTGTCATGAACTTATAGTGACGCTGGAATGGACGACGTTTCTATCAGAGCGTCATTATAGATCAAACGTCATTACATCGAGCTATAATGACGCTTTTAAATGTCATAAAACGACGTTTTTGTAGTAGTGTCTAAAGTAATCGCAAGAAATGAAGTTTGATGAATTTAGTTCAAGTGAGACATAATTGTGACTTTGTTGAAGGTCCTAATTGATTAAGATTATTTCGTCATATGAGCGCATTATCACCTGATGCAACTTTTAGATACAACATCATTATCACGATTCAAAGACAATACTCTGTTGCAACCAGGAACATAATGGTTTCCAATAGTTTCATAGGCATAATGGTCGAAGCAAAATTGTCCGTGTATCAATATTATGTTCCAATTCTGGTTTTATCATATTTGCCATGTATTAGATCTACGATCTATCCACTAATAAGTATAGTTTCAGGAGCAATACTTTATCTAAATCAAACATTTCATGCAGTGACTAGGGGTGTTCATGGGTAGGTAATCGATAATTCAGTCAAAAAATTATTCAATACTTTAGTTTTTTTATTTTTTTCAACAAGGTCAACATTCAATTACAATCCAAAGTTTTAGATTGATTTTCTAATATAGATTAGTTAAAGATATTTAATATATAATTAACAATATAAAAATTATTAATATGTTAATTAATACGTTTTTAAGGTCACCTATTTGTTTATAAGCATAAATTATAACTTGCAGCACTATTGAATAATCCATTAATATGTAATATGATATATATTAATGGGCATGAAATATCAAAATATTTAATTAAACTATGAAATTGGGTAATTCTATCGACAATTGAGAATTTGGAAATCGAATTTCAATATCCATTCCCGAATTGTTTTACCAAATTTTCCCAAACTATTTTATCAAATTTTAATATTGGATCTTAATCGGTTTTCTGAAATCTGTTTTATTGATATTCGATTTTTCTAATCTAAATTGGATCGGCCTATTATTCGGTTTTCCCCGAAGTGTGAATGCCCCTAGTACTGACAGGATTGCGTCAAGACAAATGTGAAAGTCTTGGTTGAAACAAAGAGAAAATTCCAAGATTATGACGAAATCTAAAATCTATTATTCAAAAGGGTGGGTTGTGATGTGTGCTAGAGAGATTTTTGCAATTGTAAAATGCAAGGTCGACGAGCTCGCATTTTGTGTGACGTATAGCCAATTTACTAAGTTCAGCTGATTCATATTTCAACAAAAAGCAAAAGGACAGCAATTCTCATTTATGGTTGCTGACTTTTCTTACAGAGGTTGGCAAACATCTGTTAAAGAGAAACTTGACTTATTCAATTGAATACAATTGGTAACTATCATAGAAAGGAGGAAGAAATACATTTCTTTACTTGCAAAGAAAGTCTGCTATTCTCGTATTTGAGGAACGCAAACTCTTTGAACTTGCATTCCTCAATTGCGAGGATCCCTTTGGTGTAAGCCAACACAACAAACAACCCTTTTGTGGAACAATTTTTTAAATCCATCATAATGTGGGAATTTGCTTGTCCGCATAATGGAACGGTTTGCATTGTTACCAAGAGTGACATTTATTATTGTGGAAAGCAAATTATCCAGATGGCCATTGAACTTTAGGAATTGTTGAATTTTGACTACTTAACTATTAAAAGTCTGGTTTTGGTCATTGAAATATCTAAAGTTTACATTTCGAGTCATTATGTCAAATTTAGTGGTTAACTATACCCCTTTCTTTTGTCTCGTGAATCGTGCGAGCATTCAAATCTGTCATGTTTAACGATTTAACCTAACAAAATTATCTCTGAAATCTAAATTTTAAACAATTCAGTGATCAAAACTAAACTTTTAATAATTCAACGGTCAAAGTTAAACGATTCCAGAAGTTTGGTGGCGATCCATATAATTTGCTTTTTTGTGGATCACCGACCCAACAGGAAATACAAGAGACTGCCTGATTCTGGTCTTGAATTCCAGTACACGGATTCTACTGCCGTATGTAGCTGTCTTCTTGCATACGGATTTGGGCATAATGAATTGCACGATGATTACAAAGCTGTTGCTATTTTAGGTCTATGCTTGGCTCTTGATCCAGATGAGCAAGTGGTTAAAGTTCATACTCAAAGGACTAATGCTTGGGAGAGGAGCCAGGATGCCAAACATATAGTCTTGTTATTAAGGATTGGTGTGTTAATACCAAAACTAGCAGTAGATCCTCAAACGGCAAGCTTCACTGGACCGCGGCTTTTAGGCAGTTATTACCAATGTTGTAAAAAGAAATTGGTCATTACTATAATCGAGCTGCAAATTTGTTATTACTAGAACTGCATACGAGTCAAACCACTCACAGGTTGATTACGAGCAGCTCAAGTCAAAATTTGACTTAAACTTGATCAATACCAAGCTCGAGTTATATTTTTTTATTAAGAAAAATTACTATTTTATTCATTTTTTAAAAATATAATAATTTTTTTTTATTTTTTAAAACTCGACCTCGAATTCGACTCAACTCAAATTTAAATTCAATTTCGAACTCAACCTTTACATTAAAAGTTTGTTGAGATCGAATTTGAATTCGAGTTTGATAAAATTAAGTTGAGACTCAACTCGATTAGATCAAGACTCAACTTGACTCGACTCGTTTGAGTCCTAGTTATTACCACCATTGTAAGAAGAAATTTGTTAGTTTTGATTTGGCTAATGAGACCTTTGCGGAGGTTGGACTCCAGAAAATATGGGACAGCCGAATTATCCAATGGATCATTTCTGTAGATGGACTATAGGAGGTTTAGAGAAAGGGTGTCTTGCCGTGTTTTGTGATCATAATCAAGATAAGCCAAACTCAAGAATTATAACATAAAATAAGGATGGCAACGAAGACAAGTATGGTACAGGAGGAACTAAAGTTTTCAATCTATCCCATACTCAAAACTGCAGACTTGCGGATGATTTTCCTAAAATTTCCCCAATCTACCTCACAGTCCTTAAATAGAAATACAACCTATTCCAATAGTAACATCAAAACCCAACTCAACTATATTTCTTAAACCAACTTTGACACTAATTCTGATCTGATCTAGTTACCAAATAATAAATCAATTTCTCAAACTACTAAAATTTTTAAATAGTTCCATTTAAATAACAAATCAACTTCTAACACTGCTAAAATTCTATATAGCTTGATTTATATTCCCTCATACAAACTAATAAATAGCACATTGGTAGGATGCTACAAAAGTTAGGTCATTGGGATATAAAAATTAGTTCAGCAGGATAAAACGCAACACAGGAAAAACTTTGAGTTGGAATGGGGCTTTCTTAGTCCCACCTCCAACCGGGGAAAATGGATTTTTAGCTCATTTTACCTAATCAGAACTTGATTTTTGCTCCTTTACCATCTCTATCTTCTTCTTCTCCGTTTAGCCTCATGTTTCCTAATCGGAATTTGATTTTGATTTTAGCTCCTTTACTATTTCCATCTTCTTCTTCTTTAGGCCCCTGTTGTTTCTTCCTTTACTAATCTTTTGAGGCTTTTGTTTTATTTAATTTATTTAACTTGTGGTGTGGCAGGCAACCCTAAAATAAATTCCTCGAATAATGGAAAGCAAAGCTCCCAAGGTTCCCTATGCTCATCTCCCTCCTGAACTCATCTTTGATATCCTCTTACGGCTCCCAATCAAGTCCCTTTTGAGATTCAGGTGCGTTTCGAAATCTTGGAATTCTTTAATCTCAAGCCCTGAATTCATCAAAACCCATCTCAAGAAAACATCTAACGCCCGCAATACTAAGCTGATTTTCTCTAGTTTTAAAGGTGTCCCTGACCTTGATTACCTCACAGAATGTAATCTTGACTCTGTGTTATATTCGCCCACGATTGAGGCAATCAACATGGTAACACATATGGTTGCATCGTCCATGACTGAGGCTACGACAATTCAACCTCCCAAGGAAAAATCAATTGAAATTTTGGGTTCATGTAACGGGTTGGTTTGCATTGCAATGCAAGACATACGCTTTTGGCCGTTTGATTCGGATTCTACCCCTGACCGACGTTTATTCTTATGGAACCCATCGATCAGGAAATACTGGAAACTGCCTCATTTTGGGAATTCTGGTGTTGCAGCATATGGGTTCGGGTATGATGAGTTGCATGATGATTACAAATTGATGGCATTTTTCCGTGCCAGCCCGTTTGAGAATGCTGAGGGTCAAGTTGTTGAAATTTATAGTCAAAGGACTAATTCCTGGAAGAGGAACGAGTATTCCATAAACTATCCCATTTGGCAACTTAAAGGGGGATGTTTTGTTGGCGGGAAGCTCCACTGGAACGCAAATTTTCGTCCCGAGGAGGAAGATCGCTATCGTCCACGGAAAGTTGTTGGTAAAATTGTTAGTTTTGATTTGGCTCATGAGACTTGTGGGGTGATAGAATTTCCCGAAAATTATAAGGGAAAGTCGAGTGGTAAAGGATGGAGTATAGGAGTTCTAGGGGGAAGGATGCCTTGCTTTCCTTTGGATTCAAATTCCCCAGGTAGATGTCTGGATCATGACCGACTATGGAGCTACACAATCTTGGACCAAAATGTGCTCGATTCGCTATCCTGCAGGTCTTGAATGTCGGATTGGATTCGACATTGATGTCCAACCTGTGTTCTTAACAAAGAGGGGGGAGTTATTGCTGAAACTTGAGTCCAGTTTGGTACTTTATAATCCAGAAGATGGTACATACAAGAATCTCGACATGAGATATAAATTGCGGTATCTCCCTGGTTTGCTTAAGGTGGATATGTGTGATGAAAGTTTAGTTTTGCTTGATGCCCATGATGGATTAAATATGCGATTGTCTTAAAGTTTTACAAGATCTTTTGAGCACAAGCACTTGAGGCAAGAGGGTTAAGAACTCAAGAGTATTGCTCTAGACTCAATGCAAAGTTATGTACAAAGCATGGTTTGAAGAATTAAGGATTGCAGGCTTGGAGCTGATGCAATGTATGCAGATCAAAAAACAGGCTTTGAGACCTTCTAAATCCTCACACAACAAGAAAAAGTATTTGAAGCTTTAGCCTTCTCAACATGGAATCTAACCGGAAAAAGTAAGAGGTGTTAGCTAGGATAGAAGAGAGGAATCTAGAATAGAAGAACAAGGGCAAGAACTTCAAGTCCTATAATTTGTTTTTCGAGTACAAATTAGAAAGAAAGAAAAAAAAAATTTCGCTTATATCATAAACATATTTTTCAATTTATTTTTTTATATTTTTAATCACTTTTTTTATCTCGCGTACATCATATCTCAAAAAAAATGTTACAATAATTATTCTAAATAATTATTTAAAATAATATTCTATCCAAATAAAGCCAGAGCTGAGGAGGCTTCCAGCTGATGCTTAGTGATTAGACGTATAAATTTAGTATTTTTTTTTTTTTAAAGCTAAGGAAAGACAAATAAGCTACTGTATTTAGATTATTAGTTAATTGCAAGGCTGATTCTTGAGATGTTGACGTGGCCGCTGTAATTTTTTTGGGAAGTTTTGGTGGAAAAGAAAAAGAAAATTAGTCTTTTCACAAAATAGATTCGAAGGGACCCATTCAGCCAACAAAGAGAAATGGTACCTGCTTTGTCCTATAGGCCTTGGATAATGCTTTGTGGTCTTGATATGATATTATCGGCGGGAATGTTCATGTGCCCATGGCCCATATGACTTTGACATGTGGTCATCATGGATGTTTTGTGCTCTTTTTTTTTTGGCTTTTTGTGTTATGCATAGGAAGGGGAGACAAGCCCAAATGAACCGCAGGGCTGAGACAGGTCCAAATTAACCCGCTTCAAATCATCCATTTCGAATTTTTTCTCTGTTTCATCTGATTCGTCTTTATTTAATTATCACGTGTGTTATGTTGTTGAAATTATCCTCAAACAGAATTTTAAGAGTTATTGATTGCTAGATTTATTTATAATAGAATCCTAATAATAGTTATTATTTAATACATGTGGTAATTAGGTAGAATTTGTCTCTGTTTCGTCTTTATTTAACTATCACGTGCGTCATGTTGTTGGAATTATCCCCCAACAAAATCTTAAGAATTATTGATTGTTAGATTTATTCATAATAGAATTCTAATAAGAGTTATTAATCAATACACGTGGTAATTAAACAAAAATAGGACAAACGGAACATAAACAAAATTCGGAACAGACGATTTCAAACGAAATTAACTTTAGAGACCAACGGGTGCACCAAGCACCCGACGAATTTAGAAGAAGTCACGTATTAAGTAACAATTGATACGAAGCAGGATTCTAATTCTTGACCACTTGCTTTTGTGGCGGCCATCAGTCCATCCGGCCATTGGTCTTTGTGCTCTATTTTTGTGACTTCCTTGTTTAGCCAATGTAATGCTAATCAAATGTTAGATATGCTAGTCCTTCACCCCTCAATTCTATCACAGGTTTATACTCAAAGCTCTTGGTTTGGCTAGCCAAATATTTTATGGAATGCTTCCTTTTAAATCACATTTTTCAATTTTGCAATTTACCTTCTAATTTTGCATATATTGGTGATATCCGATAATTATGCAGTCACGTCTAAAGTAATCGCATGAAATGATGTTTGATGAATATGGTTCAAGTGAGACATCATTGTGATTTTGTTGAAGGTCCCAATTGATTAAGACTATTTTGTCATATCAGCGCATTATCACCTAATGCAACTTTTATCATGATTATCACTAACTATTTGTCATATCTGTTGCATTAGCATTGATAAGGTAAGGACATCATGGTCAGAAGGTCATTTGATAAGACTTCAAAGAATGTATTCTCATGCCTTGTTATTTCATGAAGTAAACAACTGAAAAGGTCCGGAAAAAAAAAACAACTGAAAAGGAAGTAACGGAATAGATTCATCCACAGTTTTACTATAAAGCTATCTATAAAGAATTTGTGAATTCTTCATCTATCCTCCCTGTACACAACTTACAATCTCTACTTCTACAACAAATTCACCAAGAATATAAACTAGATTTGCCTAGATAACCAGATGCAAAATGAGACCAACTAGAAAGTATTCCATCAGAAAATCAATGTACAAATCCACCATTCTGGAAAATACTCTGTCCAATCAAATTTAAAAGGCAATTTCTTTGAAACAGCCTTGAGTCAACCTGCAGCAGAATGGAAAGCAATATGTGAATTGTTAACCTCACAAAGCAAACTGCAATGAGAAATAAAAGGCAGTAAGATATAAGACCTGAGAAAATTTAAGTATTATTGCCACTAAAATGGAGGACTACATTAATCGGTAGTAACAGGTGTTTCCAGAAAGAAAAATCTCATAGCCCTTGGAACAGGGACATTTGAAGTGAAGAACTAAGTCCTCCCCATTTCTCTTCTCAACCCACACAGCTTCCTCAGGCTGAGCCTCTGCACCTTTCTCAGATGCATCCTGCTGCAGCAATAAAACACCACAATAATTGAAGCCAGAAAAATTACCAATCAACTTCTTATAACACAAATCCATCAAATAATTAATACAGCAAAGAACTATCCCAAGCTACTCATTTTGGTATCAGTCATTCAGGCACACGATCAAAAACAAGATTAGAAAGAAACTAAAACTGCAGTTGCATAAAAGGAAAGCAAATCATGGAACCGATACAAGTTAGTCTTTCTGCAATTAACTCGAATTATTGTTCCTGTCAAGCTTCCAAAATAATGTTTTTGATTATGAAGCAAATTCATATGGAACCCCAACTCTAAAGCAAATTAAAAAAGAAACACTCGCAAACCTTTGAATTGGAATTGATATTGCAGTTTTCTTCTTCAGAATGTGTATATTCTTCATCTTCTTCTCTCATGACTTTTTCTACCCATTGGCTCATTACCTTCAATTTCTGCTTTATTTTCTTCAAGCTCTGCAAATTTAAACAAAAATCAATTTACTTGGCAATCAAATTAGAATCCAATATGAAAAGACAGAAACTTTAACATTCAAGAACAAACCTTGGATTCAAGACTTTCTTGATCAGAAGTTGGAGACCTCAACAGGGTTCTTCTTGCAGGCTGAGGCGTTGGCTGAAACTCTGAAGAAGTGTGATCAGATAGAGGCCTCCAAAGGGTCACCGGAGGAAGTGGTGGCAATGTCAGCGAGGCTCCCACTGCCACCGCAGATGGTGATGCAGATGCTGATATATCAGCATTAGCCTTGGACAAATAGTCAGGTGACTGGGGATTCGTCAGCTGAGTTAAAGCAGTAGTCTCAGAGAGTGAATGGTGGAGATTATTGGCATGCATTGCATTGGAAGAAGATGGTGGCGGTGATGGTAATAGTGGCGGAGAAGTGCTGGTTGTTGTGGTGCTGGATGAAGGGGGATAATGGGTGGCCCTTTTGGGAGAAGGTTGCTGGGAAAATGAAGATGAGGAAGGTGATCTTCTCTTTATGGAACCACAGCCAGTGCACGTCTCAAGGGTGGTGGAGGTAGTGACGGTGGTGGAATTGAGATGGTGGCGGACGGCGGCAGAATCAAAACCAGATTCCTCTACTTCTTGAATTTCTTGGAAGAGTTCCATTTCCTGATAACTGCTCGTCAATTTTGCGTTTTACAGGTGGGAGATTTTCTTATTTCAGCCGACTGGTGAAATACTCTACACGAGATATTGAAATGCCTTTGAAAATGTGATGACTATTAACTATATATACATAATTTTGGTGAATGACCTGAGGGATGAATGACATCAACCTCCCAGAAGGGTTTCCTGTTCCAGCACCTCCTACTCTCTGATTGAGAGTCTTTTGTTGCCGATTGTTTATTTTTCCTTCTTGTGTTTTTGGGAATTTCTCCATTTCGGTCCTGAACATTTTTTACTAAAATCAATTTCGTCCTCAACGAATTGTTTTAACCAATTTAGTCCTCTAACAAATTTTTTACTTTCAATGTAGGACTTTTGACCACATTTTACTCAATCCTCGTGAACCTACAGGAGCATAATCAGGACATTGATCTAATCTTTTGCAATTAACAGATGAATACCCCACTCTGTGATTAACTTCAAAAATTGGAATAGAAATGGAAGAAATTGGGAGAACAACTAGAGCTTTTTGGAAATCACAATGGCGACCAGAAATGAACTAGGAAGATTGGAAGCTCCGGCAATGGATGATAGCGAAGGTGACAAGGATGGCAACAATCAGGCTAAGTTGTCAACAAGATCAAGTAAACATTAACTTCGAATCTAAAATATTTAATCTATGTATTAGCAGGTCAATTTTAGTGCCATAGTGTGTTGGAATGGTGAAATAATGTATACGGGAAGGATTTGAGGGCAGGGGTCTACTTTCTTAATATTATATGTCTACGTTGGCACATGAATAGATTTGGGGATGTGAAAATCTTGATAAAGTACTTATAGATAGGCTTTTACTTTGGGATGGTGCTTCTGAAATTTACTTTCTTTGTTTGTGATTTGTGAAGGTGAAATTTGGTATATATTTTTTTAAATTAACTTTGTTTGTTTGTGATTTGTGATGGTGAAATTTGATATTTTTTAAAGTACCTCTATTAATTGCAGAAGATTAGGCCAGTGTGATGATTATGCCCCTATAAGTCCACGCGAATTGAGTAAAATAACGTCAAAAGTAAAAAACTTATTAGAGTACTAAATTGGTTAAAATAATTCATCAATGATGAAATTGGTTTCAGTAAAAAAGTTCAGGACCAAAATGACGAAATTCCTTTGTTTTTTCATCATATGGTTCTTCCATTTCCACTATTTTTCTCGTTTGGATCCCTATAGCATATTAAAGTATTATTGGTGAAGTATATTTTCGCAGATTTAGATTAGTATATGTTTTAGGATTGATGTCCTATCCTGTCCTGTTAGTGAAAAAAGTACGAGTATAATAGGAATTTTTAGTAACTTGACTTGTTAGGAATTTTTAGTAACTCAGCTAGTTGTTATCCATATTGTGATCTATCTTAATTACCTTGTATAAAAAAACATATTTGTAACAAGAATTGAAAGGACAAATATGTCAAACGGCTGAAAGATTCGTCATCAAGAATGGAATGAAAGAGGAAAATTTTGAAGATATAATGCGATTAAAAACTAATTCAACATTATTTAGGGCAAATATATCAACAATATAACTTCCTCTTCATTGGAGAGTATGATAGTAAAGTGTTGGCTTCACACATCAAAGGCAATGGCCAACCTGTCCAGGATTACATACAAACTGCCTTCTGTGTAAAGGCCATGTAGAGCTCCATTCATCAGCTAAATATACTATGAAGCTAGCTATAAAGTTGATCATTTCGCTGATCAAAATGTGATCTTTATTCCTCATTTTTCAAAGAGCTTCTACCCAAAAAGCATTGGATAATCAGTAGAGGATCACATTAGGACCACTTTTAGCTTTGTTCATGCAATCGGTTTTGTGCCGCGCTGTCCCTCGAGTTTGCCTTCAAGGTGCCAGTTCAAAGTTTGCTTCCAATAGTGAATGAATGTCAGCTAGACAAGAAACCTTGTAATCTGGTTTATACTCCACGTGCTCATACTTTGGAGAGTCATACTTCCCAGTTTCATCAAGCAAGCATGTAAAAGTGCCAGCTCGGTTCCCACAAGCCACCTGCAAAGGGCGCAATATATGAATCAGTCAATGCAAAATGGTGAGCGTGCAGTAAATTGGGTGACATTGTCAGAAATTCTTACTTGACACAATTATATAAAAAGCAAGAATCTCATTAAAAGACTACAATGATACAAGAAAGTGCAAGGACAATAGCGAGTAAGCAATTTACAGAGCACATGTATTTTTCAATTTGCCCAAATTTGAAGCAAAATAAAGAGAAGTATAAAATAATTACAAAGAAAAAGAAAAGACTGTATGAATAAAAACTGAAGTTGTGCTAAATGGATGGCATGGTTTTGAAATAGAGAACATTCAACAGCATTGCAAATATCCAATCGCAAATCCTATTGTATGATACCAAATTCATCTGATAAAGTGTATCCATACTGGAAGAAACAGAGTTCCTCATCTAGAAACCATGACCTAGTCAGGCATGGTTAATTGACCATTACCCCTCAAAAATCCCCCACAGGAATTTAAAAGGAAAAAAAAAAAAAGATAAGAAGAAGAAGCAAATAACACAGTTGATCCCCAACGTTCAAGTTGGGCTGAACACATAATTGAAATTTTCAACTGGAGAAGAGCTTACATCATCTTTAAGACTATCTCCTATCATCATTACTTCACTAGGTCGAACTTCCCATGTTGAACAAATATGCAGCAGCGGTGCTGGATCTGGTTTATAAGGACGAAACTCCCGGCTTAATGCTGGAGAAAATGTTATCTGCAGCAACAATAAAAATGGAGTAAGATTACAAGCATCAACGCTAAGGAAGAAATACAAGAAAATCTGATGCAAAACTAGATTCTGGTGTTAAATTGATACGTTCCAAAGAACTAGAAATACTTTTCAGCAAATGAAACTTAGGAAAGAGGAATGTTTTTAAAAAGAAAGATAGAAACAGAAACAGAAACAGAACTAAAATGTATCTAACTTGTATGCATTTGTTCTCATTTGCATAAGTTAATGGAGATATTTAGAGAGAAAGCGAAAGACAAAATGGGATTAGAACGCCACTTTCCCATCCATCCACTCCCAACTCAAACCAAAAAATGATGACCACAGAAACGAAACAGAAAAGGGAAGAGAAAATTAGAAATTAACTTGAAAACAGCACAGGTTATTCTGATGCGATCAATGCTTACATATTTCCTTCCTCAGAAGTTTTATCATGTAATAAGGCAAATAAGCAGGTCTATATGAAGGACCAATTATCTTTATAAGGTTATAAAACACAGGAAAACTTACACCAAAGCGTTCATGGAACAAATCAACTGCAGTCTTGACATTTCTAGTTATTAATCCCCTCCTGAAAATCCAATTAGAAAATTTCAACTGAATCAAATGACAGAAATGACTCAAGTCCAGAAAATGAATAGTCAAACAGTTAGTTACTCCCAAGTCTTTTACATTTTAAATCAATGAGCATTAATTTTTAAAAAAAAAATTACACCTAATGGAATACAAATTTAAGAACAAAGTTGTTTCTGCTGCATGATTGAATGCTGAGGACTAAAAACAAGCTACCATAACTCATTCACACACCAGATGGCTCAATATTGAGTTATTGATGTGCAACCCCAAGTCTACCAATTCAGAAGAAACTGCAAACAAAGTATAGGAAAGTGAACAGAAGTACTATGTATTATTAGTTGAAAGAATGAATTGAGTAGCAATCGGTAGTCTAGCTTATAGAAAAATCCTCAATCCAATTGCCAAGTATCAACAATTCAACAAGACAGAAGAACTATTAGCATGACAAATTTAGCAAATATCAATTAGTGCAAAACTCCACTTAGCAGCAACAGCCCCATAATAGGACTCAAAGTTTTGCTGTTTGCAGATATCATGGACTAACAAATATAATATATGTGTTAAGTCTTCCGGGAAAATGTAGGGGCAAAGTCAGTAAACTTGGTTAGTGAAAATTTAACACAAGATGTGTATCCATTTACCATCCCAATCATGACACCAAGAGGTGCTAAAAACTAAGAATTGTAAGTATAAACATTCATGAAAAAACAAAAGGCTCTATAGCTCTAACAGCCAGATTGCAGAAAAATGCAGGACGGGAAAGGGATCAATTTAAACTTTACCTAATGCTTCTTGAATCAAGAAAAGCACAAAGTTCTGATGCACCTGAAATGCAATAGTACTGTACAAAAGTTAAATTTGTTATGAGATCAAGTAATCATGGCAATTAACTGAAATGCTTTTAAATAACTAAGTAATCCAAAAAGGTCAGGATTAACGCAAATCCAAGATCTTTTTTTTTTGTTCATTTTGATGTTTTAAAGTTCCATGTCACAATGCAGAAACTCCTGCCACTCCACTATGACTAACCCTGTATCAACTTGTACCACATGCTAAAAACTTGTACATTCTTTAACTGCATATTAGGCATGATGATCGGACAAAACAGATGAATCAACTCACAAAAACACCAAGAAACTTAAAAATCAAAAAATGGAGGCTGACCAGGCATGATTTCCAGGCGATCAAGGCCTTGCTTCTCATAATCAGCAATAATTTCGTAAGCTTGACGCTGTTTATCCGGGCTCCAATCTTCAATTTGCTGCAAAATATCAATGCCGGAAGGTTTCTGCTTTCGAATTGATACATACTCCTCTTCTCCCAGTACGGCCTTGTACATTGCCGGGAAGTCGATGGCGGGAACCGTCAGGGTTCCGTCCATGTCAAACACCACGCCCCTCAAACGGGCCTTGACGGAGGAAGAAGAAGGGGTGACAAAGTTGCTCATTGACGAAAATGACCTTGGCAGGGGGTGAACTGAGGAGGAGAAGATGGCTCTAGAAAGGGCGGGGAGCAAGGGCATCTGATGGAAATTGGGAGCGGATACAAGTGGGAGCGTGGGAATGGTGTGATAGTGAGGAGGATTAACGACATTGAACATTTGGATAAGGGAATAATAGTGTGTGACTGCGTGGTAGATACTCTTATTAGTGTGTGCACAATTTAAAAATAAATTATTTTTATATGAATTAAGTTTATATAAAATTTTGTACTATTAAAAAAAAAAGATTTTGATGTTTTAATTATTTTTTTCCTGAAAGATTATATTAGTTAGCTTGATAGTTAGTAATTCTATTGTTTAAGGGTAGTTGTTTTTTCTTTTTTTTGGTATTGGTAGCATATAATTAGATAGTAAGTCCAAAACTCGACGTTACGAGAAATTCGTAAGGTATAATTTTGAAATAAACTAGTTGTACTAAAGATGCCTATTTTTGTTGAATGTCATTATGAGAGAAAGAAAAAAAAATTCCTCATGAAACCCAAGCCATCCTCTGTTTTGATTTTTGTTTTGTTACATTCCATTTCTCTCAATTTATTAAGGAATTTAAAAAATCTTTCCTTCTTGCCTTCCACTTTATTTATAGATGCTCAAATGTTACTTAATAAATTCATCTGGAGAAGAAGATGTTAGAGAATGGAAGTTTTTCCTTCTACCACTCAACAGGTATATGAAAAGAACTTTCATCTTTGGCGAAAGGGTTAGCAGATTATTTGCGAAAAGAACTTTCATCTTTGGTATACAACCGGAAGTAACCCATAATTTTCTTCCCCTATTCTGTAAGAGGTAGAATAATTAAATAATTACAGTTTCAAATCATCTTTATGGAAAAAGATATTCAGATGGAAATATGTTTAAATGTCACAAAAATATTATAAAGCAAAACGTGGATACTTAGGAATTATCATCAGATTATAAACTCGAAAATAAAGTTTAGGCTAGTTTAACCACCTGATTGACTAGTCATGCATGACAGTAGTTGATATCCATTATTTTTTTAAGCAAAATCTTTCCTTTTTCTGTTTTCCATCTTCAAATTTTTCTGTTTGGGTAAAATCAGTTATTTCCCACCACCGCCTATATGTCTGTATCTACCTCAACGGTTACTCCTCCCCACAATATAGCCAGAAGCATCACCAATCCACAAGTATCCACGAGTGGATGTGTTTCTTTTCAAGCTCTATCAGATTCTCAATATCCAATTCAGCTTACATTCTTGTTCTGAAGAAAAATCAAAATCAAGAAACCATTCAACAAAATTCGCCCGCCAAAGTAGACAGCAGAACGGAGCAGTGCAGCTCTTACTATCATGGTGATACATTCTCAACCATTCAAGATTGAAGAAAGGCCAAGACCATCCAATCAAATTTTACCAATGCAAAAATTGATGTATCAATCAATATTATTATAATATCCTCCACTATCCACCTCGGTCTTGATTAGGGTTAGAAACGAGTCAAGTCAGCTTGTGAGCGCTCGCGAGTTGGCTCAGTTAAAGTTTGACTTGAATTTGGTCAAAGTTGAGCTAGCATGGTGAGCAAGTAGGTTCGATACTCAAATCGTTAGTTCGTCGAGCCAATTCGAATTTATATAGTTTTATTACTTTATATTTTTAATGGTGAAATTACATGCATGTCCCCTATATTTTTATTGTGTTAATTAGGGTGAAATGTTAATTTTGTCCATTTTGAAAAATATAAAAATTATTTTTTATTTCATTTAAGGTCAAATAGGTACAAACTCGAGCTCACAAGACTGGAAGTGGAGTTCGAACTCAAATTCGAATTTTAGAATGAAAGCTCATTGAACTCGAGTTCGTGTTCGAACCAAATCAAAATTGAGTCAAACTTAGCTCGTTTAGTCAAAACTTGACTCTATTAGACTCCACTCAACTCATTTGGAGTCTTAATGTAAATTTTGATTTGTACTAGTCACTTTCAAATCAAATTCTTTCATGATTTGATTTTGGTCAAAACAGTTTCTCCCTCTACCATTGACAGTTTCTTTTTAAGAACTGTAAATAAAATCAATCCAACCTAGCGGGTAGAGTAGATATGAGAGTGAAGCAAAGTAAAGCAGCTGCTAATATCATCGTATACAATTCTCCAGTGATCAAGATTCATTCAACAAAGGCCAAGAACATGGCTCAAAAATCTATCAAAAGGTTGAGATTGATTAATCCTATGTTTCATTATCAATTTCAAATGATCCACCGGAAATCAAGAGAATCGACAATTTGAAAATTAATGTGGATCGAGGTGTGTCTCCAATTTGCCAAATCTTTTTTATAAGATATGATCACACATTCGATATGAGCAACCGGATGATCATGTAACTCTGAAGTTGGAGCGTTACGGAGATAGGAGAATCTGGATGGGAAATGATACACAATCAAGTGGTGAAAATAGTCGATTGTGACAACACTCAAATGCTTGCAAATTTCTTATCAAAATCAAGAACAGCATGCTGCATTCTTAATGCCCTACTCGAAATACAGACATAATTCTCTCCGATCCATTATAGGTTTTCCAAATAAATCTGCCTGAAGAGTGTATAGCCATGGTATTATGACACATCCTCAAGTCTCTTCACTATCTTCATCAGATGGAGAGTCTACTCATTATTATGTTTTTGCTTCAAATGATCTGGTAAACAATCAAATTGGCGTATCAAACATCAAGTTATTTCCATTAGTTTTGAGCTAAATATGCAATAAGAATCTAAAAGTATGAATGGGCAACCATCTTTTGCCCAGCCTCAATGGCAGAGAAATGTTTTAGTTTTGTTGTGTCACAAGTCTATATTTGTTTGTTGAATAATAATTAATAATCTCTATTAATTAAAAATTTTTTCCATCTCAACTTAGGTTAATAAGCCAAATTAATAATTTTGATAAAACAATAAGATAATAATTTTTTTTAAAAAAACTTTACATAACACTTTGATACCATTCATATCATAAATTAATAATTCACTAAAATTAAATATCGTGTTTTCCTAAAATATGAGTCTATTGTTATTTTTTTTTTCAAAATCATTACTAGAATTGTTTTTAAGTACATGTGGGTGTTCTCTACTATACTCACATAATGCTTTATGCATTTGATCAATTATTTGTTTATTATAATAACACTTCCGTATCATTTGTATATATAATATTGTTAATTTGACCCATGGTATGCATTTAATAATGTGAGGGTAGACATCTATCCTTTAATATGCTTAAGTCTATCAACTACATACATTAATAGAATTAAATTATACTTGCAAATCAAGTAGATATAGATTGGTTTATATTTAATATTCTTGAGTCTATCAGCTACCTGCATTAATAGAATTACATTATACTTGCAAATCAAGTAGATATGAATTGGTTTATATTCTATAGACTTTTAGCTTCCTTTTATTAATAGAATATATATTTTTATAAACCAAAATAAAAGTTTAATCAGCTACATACATTAATAGAATTGAATTATATTTGCAAATCAAGTAGATATGGATTAGTTTATATTCTATAGACTTTTAGCCTCCTTTTATTAATAGAATAATTTATATTTTTATAAAATAAAATAAAACTTTAATTGATTAAATGGGTTTTTTTTTTCAATTTTAAGTACCCTTGATAAATTAATAAATTATTAATTTGTCAATTAATTAATACCTCTGTAATTTGTATGGTTTCAAGATTATTAATTTATAGAGATTTTATTGTCAACACAAAATTTGACCATTAAACTATGTTCTTACCTTGCTTACTTTGTGGTAATTTTTTTTCTCGATGTCTTTGTAATTCTAAATTGCAATTGCAAAAATAAAGAAACTATGAGTTGGAACCAAAAAAAAAAAAAACCTAGTATGTTTTCATCTAATTGCATTCAAGAAAACTACTAAGTTTTACACCCATTTTATATTTTTAAACTGTCTCTTTGTTGCTTTTCTTTTCCTTTGTAAATTTATAAGTAGAATTTATCACTAAGCATAATATAAAAGGATAAACGTACAAGCTAAGAAGCCAACTTGAGCAACAGTGAAAACTAGTAATTCTTTTCTTTTCTTCTCTCCAACTAAACTCTTAAAACAATTGAAAACCATTTATCTTAGGCAATATTTATTTTACATACCACTAAATTACTAATCAAAGTAAATTCATAAGTAGAATTTATTTATTTTCTTTCAATAAAAAACAAATTGTAAAAAAAAAAAAGTACTTAAGTTGCAAAATCACTCTTCTAAGGTGCCACTCCTTAATGCAACGCCTCCAGCGGAGGCCGTTCAAACACTGCTAAACCCTGTCTTCTCTCTTGTTTTCTCCTTTTTCCTCTGAAGACCAAAAATGGCTTCCGGGCCTTCCAGCGGCAGAAATAACCAGACCAAGAAGAAGCTAAAGAAAGAAAAGAAACGAGCCGGAGTTAAATCGGAGGAGCAACTCGAACTGTTTGATTCACTTCCCTGGAACCCATCTCTCCCCGATAAAGACGATGCTTATTCTTTCCTTATTGGCTCCAATGAGCTCGAAGGAGGTTCCCTCCCCCTACCTTTTCTTATCAAATTTAAATTTGGTGATAAATTTCAATTCTTTTTCTGACTTGTATGGTTAGATTTTTATTGGGAGAAGAAGATTTAGATCAAACTTGCGTGAAAAATAAGGCCATTTTGTTTTTATGCTTACTCTTGATTAAAGTTCGTGTTAGTTAACTTAATTGCATCAAGTCCTTGGATTTTCACGGTTTTCTTGTGGAAATTGTGATAACTATTAAGCTTTGAAAACTTCCAGTTTCTAAAGATTGTATTTTTTTTTTTTGCTTAAATTATTATACCAGAAAAGCGAAGTAAAAGTTAAGCTATTTTAGGGAGTTGAATGGAGCTTGTTACTATAATTTAGATACTTGGTGAAAGTTTAGTTTTTTGTTGCTGAGTTTTAAGGTTGTCTTGTTATTAATTTGAATTTTATGATTGTTGGACTGAGATGGAGCTTTTTGTTTGATTTTTCTAATGTTGGTTTCGATTTTTAATGAATGTAGGATTTCTGTCGCTCGAAGAAATTGATGAGACAGAGTATGCATTGGACATTCCAAAGCCCCATAATGAAAGCGCAGAGAAAATATTGAAAAGGAAGTCAAAATCGAAGAAAAGGAAGGTAAGTGAACATGATGACAGTTCTGTGGCTGAGGATGAGGGTGGAAATGAAGAGAGACCTGAAGAGGAGGAGGTGGTGGAGGGGGAACTGAAAGAATTGAAACAAAATAAGAAGAGAAAGAAGAAAAAAAAGAATAAAACTCAAAAGAAGGGTAAGTTGGAAAATGCAGCTGAGGAAAATGCAGAACTAGCAGTCGGTGAGTGTTGCATTAGTCTTCTTGCCTGTTTAGGTGATACCGCTCTTTCTGTTGTTCCTTATATGTGATATTACTGCTATCAAGTTCTAGGTCCTCTTTTAACTGTATGTTACTAATACTTGCTTATCTTATGTATATACTGAATGTGGTCATTTGTTAATATTCCAAGGTGGTGCTTTTCTTAGTTGCAATATAATTCATATAATGTGCTTCACAATGTTGTGCTACTGATTTGGGATTCAATTTCTGACTTTTTACATTCGTCAAGTTTCAGTGGTCAGCATCATGTGGACTTCATTTCTTCTAATTTAATATCATACATAGAGTATTAGTGTGTTGGTGATGGATTTGTTTTACAATGGTTTTATTTCTTGGAAACACGAATATTCTCATAATCAAAGTACATGCATTTTTGCACATATGTGAAACACTTGGACTCTTCAAAAACTTTTGATGCACGTCTGACGGTGTTGTGACTTTTATTTTTTTTCCATTTTGGATAATAACAGTAAAAAACCTCATAAACTCAACATTGAAATGCAACTACCGTGAGTTATACTTTGAGATGCATAGTATGTGTTTAAGAAGAAAAATTAGCTGATATGTTGGTATTCTACTGATATTATCTTGTCTATCATGTCTGCGAATCATTTCCTCGGGTCTGACAATATATTTGTTGTTGTTGAGTTTATTTAATAGGAACTTATTTTTTGGTAGACAGTTCCTAGTGGATTTGATTTATTATTTTTTCGGCTTTAGTGAATGTTTGGCTGTGATTGGGTAATTCCATTGGACTGTTGCCATTAAATACTTTGTAGTTCTAAAGAAACGTGACCTAAAAAATGTTGCTCTTTAGTTGCCGATGGCAAGGAGGATGTTGATGAGGAATCGGTTGATGAAAGTGAATACTTGGCATGGAATGAGCTTAGACTTCATCCTCTGCTAATGAAATCAATACACAGGCTGAAATTTAAAGAACCAACACCGATACAGAAAGCATGTATTCCTGCTGCAGCTCATCAAGGAAAGGTTGAGTTTTAATTGACCCGTTGTAACTTTTGCTTAAAGCAAAGATAATATGATATTCATGTTGTTGAGTTTGGTTGACAGGATGTTGTTGGTGCTGCAGAGACTGGGTCTGGTAAAACACTTGCATTTGGTTTGCCCATTCTACAACGACTTCTAGAAGAACGAGACAAAGTTGAGAAGCTGATTTCAGAATATGAAGAGGCAGATGAAAGAATTGCTTCAAGAGGCTTTTTACGGGCTCTCATAATTACTCCTACTAGAGAACTTGCACTTCAGGTACTCCTATAGACTTCTCTCATGCTTCTGATCATTTGGTTTGTCAATCCTATGGAATAAAGAATTAGCTGATTTACCATTCTATGCTCTCTTGAGGTTGTAAGACTTATTTGATTTGGGGTAAACTGCACTACAACTCCTCTAGTATCTTGTTTACTTCTATTCCTACTTTTAATGTTTGGTTATTATCACGTTGAAGTTGAATTTGAATTTATCATATAGATTATAAGAAATCTCACATTTTTCTGGATGTGGTTAGAGGTCCTGATCATCATCTGCAAGGAAGGCTTGATTAACAAATGCTTGTTTCTTATACATGACTGTATGAAGTTAAGAATTGGAAATTTGTGGGGGCAGTAATGATATTTAGTCCTAGTCAGAAAATCGGCCTGCTGGTTATGTCATTATTAGTCTGTTCTTTAATAGTTAATGTAGCATGGATTGCTATTGTTGGATCTTGCTTGGGTGGCTCAGAATCAACCACATGATCCAAGAGTGCTAAAGTTTCCTGCCTTGTAGTTACTGTAGTCTTCATTTAGAATCAAAGGTAAGGTAGGCTATACTTACTTTATGAAAGTTTCCCATCCTGCCTTGTAGTTACTATATTCTGCAGGAGAATGAGTATTAACCTGGCTAGTTTTGGAGTGTTGGCTGGATTAGTTAGCTATGCATTTGTTTGAATTGTTTAACATCTCAGACTTTGCCTAAACAGGATAACTGCAAGTGGTACTACGACTGATCATCAAGCTATACATATCCTGTGATATTGAAAAAGAAAATTGAAATCCTAAGTCGGAAGATAAATAAAAAGAAAAAGTTGAGCTTTAGACGTTTTTGTTGTCTGTAATGCTAATTGTCATTGTTGTCTTTCTTGGCTCTTTCCTATAGGTCACAGATCATCTCAAGGAAGTTGCAAAGCCTACCAATGTTAGGGTGGTGCCCATTGTTGGTGGGATGTCAACAGAGAAACAGGAAAGACTACTTAAATCAAGGCCTGAGATTGTTGTTGGAACTCCAGGGAGATTATGGGAGCTCATGTCAGGTGGAGCGGTTCATCTTACAGAGGTTTGTGCTCATTTACTTGGTATGCAACTGATAAAAGATTTTTATGCTAGTTTTACAGTTTGCTAAGTGGGGAAGAGGTGTTCAAAGCATTTGCTTTCATTGCTAATTGTGTTTTTAGTTATTTGAATGAATTGCAGAATCATGGGCTACAGTTGTCAAGTTTCCCTCGTGGGTTGTGCTTTCATATCTCATCATCCTGATAAATGCTTTGAATTCTGATTCCAGTACTTATTTAAGGTTCTGACAATATCACATTATGGAACTAAATAATTAATAACTTTTTATTGTCATTTAAGAGTGTTCATTGACACAAAGGCTACGGTGATCATGCCTCATGGTAGTTTAGAAGTAAGCTAATCAGACATGATAATATCCGTGAGAAGCTGATTTTATATTCACGTGTGGATATAAAAAGCTGATGGGTTAAAATGGTGTCCCAAAAATGATATTATATTCACGTGTGAAGAGTTTTATCTCATCCTTTTTTTCTTTTTGGTTGTTTTTTTGGGGGATGGGAAGAAGATGGTACACTGCATTGTTAAAGAGTGGTCAGAGAGGATGCAAAAGTGCCATTGGAAAATGAAAAATTTTCTTTGCAGTTGCTGATCCTATTGTCAATATCACTAAACTTGGGACCACCTTTGTCTGTTGAAGCACTGTTTCCTGATGTGTAGTATCTTGAATTCTGTGGTCAGCATCAAGTCCCAAAGTCACTTCCACCAGGGCTTTTGTTGCCTTTTTTTTTTGCAGCATCATGAGTCTAGCATTTAATTTTCTTTTTGAAAATTTTCTTCAAACTATTTCTTCACCCACCCAATCGCTTCTGCAGCTTCATTCGCTGTCTTTTTTTGTGCTGGATGAGGCTGATCGCATGATTGAAAATGGCCATTTTCGTGAGTTGCAGTCCATAATTGATATGCTTCCGGTGACTAGTGGATCAGATGATGCTCAATCTCATAATACAGAAAACTGTGTTACAGTTTCAAGCTTGCAAAGAAAGAAAAGGCAAACTTTTGTTTTCTCTGCTACTATTGCGCTTTCTGCTGATTTTCGTAAGAAGCTAAAGCATGGATCCCTCAAGTCTAAGCCAAATGACGGGTTAAATTCCATAGAAACTCTCTCTGAGCGAGCTGGAATGAGAGCAAGTGCTGCTATTATTGATCTAACCAACGCCTCAATTCTGGCACATAATTTGGAGGAATCATTTATTGAGTATGTTTTGTTCTCTTTAACTTCTTTGTTTGGCATTCCAATTTTTGCTCTTATAGAAGGCTTGGGTATCTGACTTAATTAGCATTGGAAATTTCCTTGAACTTTATTGCTGGGTTCCATATTTCTCATCCTTCTGTTGGTTGTCCTAATCTCTCCAGTTAGATTTAACTGTTGCAGTAAGTTTGCAGGTGCAAGGAAGAAGATAAAGATGCTTATTTATTCTATCTATTAAGCCTCCATGGACAAGGCCGAACCATTATTTTCTGCACATCAATTGCGGCTTTACGCCACATTTCTTCCATTCTGCGCATTCTTGACATAAATGTTTGGACCCTGCATGCCCAAATGCAGCAGCGAGCACGCCTTAAGGTTTGTCCTTCAGTTACTCTTGGATTTTTGGTTTTATGCGCTCCCTTGCATGTACTTGTTTTCTTTCTGAGATATGTTCCAGGATTCGGTTTACAGGATTTTAAGACATTACCACGCCCACAAATGTTTTCTATTAAAAACAAACATCCAGTTGACCTAAGTGCTCTTTGCTGATTTCCCTATGCCCTTCAAAATTTGATGAAGACTCTTTTAACAATGTTGATACCAGTGTAATATGAGATAACTTTATTTGTGGATTCCATGGTATCTTGTATAATTTGTGGATTCGTCTGGTAGTAACATGCAAAATTTGGAGAAAACAATTCGGATTAACTAATTGTGATATGTTTGAAAACATAAACTATATTTTGTGGGGATAATCTTGGGATGGATATGGTAGGAGGTGGAAGAATTTGGAACAATCTGATGAAATATTGGTTATATAAGGTGTGATTAGAGAGAACTTACGAATCTCTCTAGGAAATCAGATAAGTTTTTCATTATTATTTATGGCACCTACAAACCATTTAAGAAGAGTGGGTTTGATAATTATTGACACTTAAAGCTAGGAGAAGAGTAGAATTGAAAGTACAATAGAAGATAATGGGTAACTGTAGGTGGTATGGAATGAGGCTTTCATATAGTTGGGTTGAACTAATACCAAGAGACTTAGGTGGTTCATTCAAACCATTTTCCTTGTTTTGGACTTTTAGCAAGAGAACCTCATTCCACCTAAAAAGTACAAATGTAACAGCTAAGACATGTAATACATTTCATTCACTTTGGATAATTTTAATGAGAAAGTCAATTCACCAGGACTAGGACATAAGATTTCGAGCACTTGCTCAACAACAGAATGGAGAGGTTGATGTAAAGGGATTTTCCTTTTGTATAAAAAACTAATAGCTAAGGTTGACCTTTTCTTATTAGTTAATTTGATAATTTAATAAAGTACCTAGCCTTCTAAAGCTGAAGTTAAAGGGGATCTGCTATTGGTTCCTTGGATCATACTACTGCTTGCTTGTGCTCTATATTTCAGACAAACAATGTCATCAAAGACCTTATTCTTTTCAGTTATTAGCAATTGAATAATTGCTGGTGTTTCTTGTCCTTGATTCTGCAGTATAATGGTTAACATGTAACTGATTGTCTCTTTGAGGTTGTTAAGTCTAAACTTGAGGGAAGGATAATGCTCCCTGTAATTTTCTGCAGGAGAGAACTCAAAATTTCTTGCTCAATTTATAACTATTAGAAGACAGCGAAACAAGGAAGATCATATTCTCTTTTTTCCTGTTGTGAAGTCTCTTCTGTGTTAGAATTTTTCATCCAAATCTAGCTTCCCTTCTACTTTTGTACCATCTGTTCTTAATCCTACTCGTCATTGCAGGCAGTTGATCGTTTTCGTGCTACTGAGCATGGTATACTTATTGCCACTGATGTTGCAGCAAGAGGACTTGATATTCCTGGTGTACGAACCGTCATTCACTACCAGCTTCCGCATTCAGCTGAAGTTAGTAAACTCTAACAATAAATATGAGTAAATTTGTGGGATGTTACTATGTTGACTGAATGAACATCATTTTCATAGGTTTATGTTCATAGAAGTGGAAGAACAGCCAGGGCTCTTTCTGATGGATGCAGTATCGCTCTAATCTCCCCAAATGAAACATCAAAATTTGCTGGTTTGTGCAAATCATTTGCAAAGGTAAGTGTTAATTTTTGTTTGACTTCACTCATGGTTGGTAGATGCATTGACTATCTGACGGAAGAGATTATTAGTATATAAATGGAATGGAATTAGTGTATCTTTATAGACTGGGATGTTATGAAAGAGTGCAGTTGAAGTTGTTACATGTCTGACATACTGCATGGTTTATGGTACAAGATGAGTTTTAACTGTCTTATAGAGGGCAGCTAGATAAAACTGTCTGGCCAGTAACATGTATATGTACTCAAGTGTTGTCTGGAATTTGTTTTTTCTGATTCATTGGAGTACTTCATGCTCAAGTTTGTGACTAAAAGATAATTATGAACCAATTTGTCCGCATACCCTGTAATCTTATATTGACAGACTGGTCCTCTCCCTCATTTTACACATGTTATCACGGTGGTGGTTGCTTGCCTTATCCTCTACATGATTTAATATAACCATGGAACAGGCTATGAAGTTTGCAAAAAGTTTTTGCTTAGCTTTGCTGGTTCTCCTTCTTATAGTCCTCTCTGTGGATGCCTTTGTTTTCAATGTTTCAATGGGTGTATTAGGAGAGGAAGGAGGGAGCTGTTTGACGTGTAGGGTTAGATTAAATTGCCCTGACATGCTTGCTTCAGAAAAAAAAAATTTTGAGTGATATTTAAATTTTCATTAAGATGCCATTACTTTTTTTTTTTACAGGAAAATTTTCGGAGATTTCCTATAGACATTTCATACATGCCGGAAGTTATGAAACGATTATCTCTTGCTCGTCAAATAGATAAAATCTTGCGGAAAGACTCCCAGGTATTAAAACTATTTGTGTTTTTCATTTTCGGTCGACCTATGGGATTTATATTTCATGTTTTTATTATCAGAATTTCTTTTTGTGAAAAAATAACAATTAGCACTTGGAGGCAGTGATCTAAAATTAAAATGAGTAGTAGGATATCCACATCATCCTGTTACGATAGGATTGGAATTGTTCAGATGTGTTATTGTCTTTATCAAGTTTTAATATTTCAGGGATAACTGATTACCGGAGATTTGAAGTGAATGGTTGTCTTTAGCTGTGATTTTCTGCACGAATTTTCTTCATTTCTCCTTTTCTTGTGCATTTACTACATTTCTAAATTTTATGTTCCAGGAAAAAGCCAAGAAGAG
Source organism: Coffea eugenioides (assembly GCF_003713205.1). Classification (NCBI taxonomy): domain Eukaryota; kingdom Viridiplantae; phylum Streptophyta; class Magnoliopsida; order Gentianales; family Rubiaceae; genus Coffea; species Coffea eugenioides. The sequence continues at coordinate 6,649,878 of NC_040037.1, forward strand.
CTGGCTTGAGAGGAATGCAGAGTCAATTGAATTAGTTCTAGATGATAATGATAGTGAGGATGAAAGAGTGAACAAACACAAACAGAAGAAAGCCTCTTCTGCTCACCTAAAAAAGATGCAACAGGTATCCTCTTCTCATAGCTATCCTTTGCCATTGCACACTGCAGACACTTCTTTGTCATTTTTTATTTGTCACTGCACCATAATTGAATCTTCATATGTACCATTTGTTGTTATCAGCTGATACTTTATATTGGATTTAATCGTAGCGAAGTAAGTTTATGAAGTCAAATTCACTTAATGAGTGCATCATTTTAAAGGTGGTTTTTTTTTTTTTTTTGCTTTTCTAAATTTGCAGGAGTTGAATACTCTTCTCTCTCGGCCATTGCAACCCAAAACATTTTCGAATCGCTTCTTGGCAGGGGTAAGTGAATAGGGTTTAGACTTGTATAGATATCTTTATACACATATGCCTACATACAGTAATCTGTGTACAATACAGATTTATGTTTTTTGGGTTTTTACTCGGTAATAGTATGTATATTTGCTTGTACATGTCTGTATGGTTCAATTAAGCTAGGACTTAGTTTACTTCAGTTAGTTTCAACTGGTGGGTGCAATTTACGAATCAGAGAGATCAGAGTAAAATAATTTGAAAAGTAAGAGCATTAATTTAGATCATATTTTGAGGTGCTCAATAACATGAAATTACAAATTTTATTTCTACTTTGGTGACACAACATAAGTTTATCCTCTTGAATAGCAAAATTGAAGAAATCTATTTGTAAAATGATCAATGGTACGGAAGTTGTAAGTACCATGGGCTGAGTTTGAGAGTTCCTATTCAGTTTATTTGGATTGCTCTTGTTCAAAAAAGAGTTGGTGATTGAGGTGAAGAAAGCTTTGGCTTAAGAAGTTATAGCTCTATTGAAGACAAACTGGATGCATATGTAAATTGAAGTGAATATTTTGAGTATATTGAGCCTATTGTACAATTTGAATTTTCTCATTCATTAGCTCTCTGTGTTTTAAGCGTGTTTCTTGAAACAATATCTAGCTGTTACATTCAGGAATTCATGTCAGATTTACATAGTGGAGAATCAAGCTTCATGTTTTATCTTGAAGAATTTGAATTTCTGACTTCAATGTGAAGCATTGAAATTTCAATAACAGGGTGAAAATAAGATGTCATTCACAGATGCAGTTTGAAGTTTCTGAAAGTGAAAATTTGAGGCTTATAATATACATTTGGTACTTGTTTATTGCAATGTGCTGTTGTTTTCTTTTTAATGGCTGTAGAGACTTGTGATGGACTGTCGGGAAAACTTGATTATACAGCTATACAGTGAAACTTAAGATCCTCATCATGATTTTGTCACAGAGGGTGTGTAACATGGTTCAGTGGAAACATACTTCTAATTACCTTGATGATTTTCTGAATAAAAACTAGCTTAGCTTTTGTTAGTTCTAAAACAGAAAGCAGATGACTGATTTTTTCTCAGGCTGGTGTTTCACCTGTCCTTCAAAACCAATTTGAGGAATTAGCTAGGCAGAAACTTGCAGATTCAAATACTTCAGCACAAAACAAAAGGAGAAAATTGGTGATTATTGGCCAGGATTGCGTGGAACCTCTTCAGGCACTTAGAAGTACTGGAGAAGAGGTAATGCTGCAGTTTTCTGAACTGTTTTGTCCTTTTCACTGTTTTAGTATGTATAATCGAACCCATCTGTGTTGTTGAGTGTTATGTGCTCTATTTCGATAGATGATAACTCTTACTTTTTCTGTTGATGTACCAATATCCACAATCATGGAGTTTCCAAAAATTTTACCCAGAGCGTACTGCGGTGTGGTCTTGAATTTTGGTTTTTTCAGTGTTAATTTACCCAAATCATATTTTAATGAAGGTTGGGACCAATAACCAGGCTACTCTCTCTCCATTCAGGTCAATGTGTGTTCTGCTGATTTGGAGCAATTTGCATCCATAGCATTGCCACAGCAAGTCATTTATACATGCTGATTAATTTTGCTAATACATATTACATAGTTCTTCATTATGCCGGTTATGAACTTATAATAGGTAAATGGTTTTCTCCAGTGCATGATATGTTACTTTTGAAGTTCAAGTTTGGTTTGGTTTCTCCACTTTTAAGTACAGGAAACCCAATCTAAACCAATTTTTTGGTCTTCTGAACTAAAAATTGGTTACCTTTCTGTCTAGGTTTGGTCAGACAGGGAAGATTTTTTTCGGGTTTCTACTCTGTTAATGGAGATTAACTTTAGTTCTGCATGCTAAAATCTTCACCATATGCCAACTTGTGCACAGCTTACTACTCGGTGTCCTATTCAACCTTCCAAATGATTTTACGCTTTTAACTTTCTTTAAAGCTGGTGATTATGCATCTTTGCATTCACTAAAATCACTGCATTCTTTCTCATATTCAGGCCTGCCAAGATCTGAAAGAGATTGCAGAGAAAAGAAAGAATATGGAAAACTTGAGAAGGAAGAGGAAAGAAGAGAAAAAACGTAGTGTTTATCTTATCATGACAGTTCTCATCTTCATCCCATTTCTTTTTCTAGAGCATAATACTCATTGATATTTCTTTTCACCCATCCAGGTTTGCATGATCAAAGGCGAAAGCAGAGGAAGAAGCTAAAAGGGGGAAGTTAGTGAAGCCGTTGGAGTACTACTAAAGATTCTAAAAGAAAACGATTCAGCACGTAATTCTTCTGATAGGTCAGTTTAACAGTGGCACGGCCTGGTCCTGGGGGAATGATGGGAAAGGAATCTAGTCGACACCATGCATTGTTGGTTGATTCTTTTTGCAATGGCAGCAACTTTACGAAAAACATCTCATGGATAGCTCCACAACTATTCTACAGCTTCAACTAGTAGGGACGAAGCAGTGGTATTCCCCCATCTAATTTCATTTTCATTCTTGACACAAAGATTTACTTAGGCGTTTAGGGATATTTTGATGGCAATACTTGATTGTATGTTTCCTTTCTGAAAGTGCCAAGGCATTGTCAAAGAAATTTACACTAACATATACTAGTTGTTTTCTTTTAAATGCAATTCTTGTCATAGCATCCCAGTAGAATGCCTATAATTGTACTTGAAGTCCCACCTATTCCTGTGGGAACCTATTTTAGTTGTTTGATTTTATATGTTTTTTGCTCCATTCTATGGGTTTACCTGTGTTAGGAGAATATTAGTATTCTTGTAGATAATATATTAGTAAGGGTATTCTTGTAAATAGTCCGTTAGGTTTGTACTCCTATAAATATTAGTTGGTCACTCATAATACGGTGACTAGATGTTTTCCTCCCAAGATACCTGTTTACATGGTATCAGAGCAAGAGTCCTAGGGTTTAGGTTAAACATCTAGCAAAAGTACTGTTCACGCCGCACTGTTCATCGCGGCACTGTTCACGGCGCACTGTTCACGCGGGGACTGTTCACGCGTATTGTTCACGCGTCTCGAGTTTTGACCCTTTCTTGGATTTGAAGTGCTATTCGCTATGGCTGAAAGTTTATCAAAAAGTATTGTGACGTCCACTAATATTATGCCAATGGTGATGCCTCAAATCACAAATTGGAAGTTGAATGATACCAATTATCAACAGTGGTCAAAAGCTGTTAAGATTTATCTGACAGGCTTAGGAAAGCAACGTTATCTCACAGATGACTCTCCTATGGAGGATAGCAAGAAACTAATGTGGATTCAAGAGGATGCCCAAATTCTTGGAGCAATATGGAATTCTATGGAGCCACGAATTGCTTACATGTGTTCTCATTGTGAGACAACAAAAGAAGTTTGGGATTATGTCCGGTTATTATATTGCAGTAATCTCTCACGGATGTTTGATATTTCTTTGGAGTATTTTCAGTTGCAACAAGATAACAAGACAGTAACTGAATACTTTGCTGATCTTAAGCGAGTCTCAGAGGAATTAAATGTTGTAATGCCTCTCTCAAGTGATATCAAGGTTATGCAGAGGCAAAGAGAACAAATGCTTGTGCTCAAATTCCTGGCTGGTCTCAAGCCAGAATTTGAACCAATCAAATCTCAAATTTTAGCAGGTGAACAATTACCATCCTTTGCAGAGGCGTATGCTCGGGTCTTACGTTCTGCATCTAAGGACAATGCACAGGGTGATGGTGCTTTAATTAATGACAAATCTGCTTTAATTGCTAACAATAATCGGACAGAGCAACTTAATTTTGGACGTGGCTCTCGTGGAGGAAGAAGTAGAGGAGGTCGTGGGGGTCGTGGAGGTCGAGGCACCCGTGAGTGCAATCATTGTGGTTTAAAGAATCACACTCGTGATACTTGTTGGGATTTAAATGGAAAACCACCTCGGTTTGTTAATACGGTTACCACTGACCAAACTGAATCAAGTTCTTTAGCACAAGGGTCTCAGAAGACTGTTACCATATCTGAGGAAGATTATATCAAATTTCTGCAGTACCAAACTGCAAATCACGCATCTCTTCCCTCTACTTCTGTAGCACAAAAAGGTAATGCTATGGCTTGTCTCTCCACATCATCTAATTTTGACTCATGGATCATTGATTCCGGAGCTACTGATCATATGTCAGGTACCTCTAGAAATTTTTCTAATTTTCAAGAGTCTACTTCCTTCCCTCATGTTACTTTAGCTGATGGATCTACAACTAAAGTTAAAGGACTAGGCACTGTAGAAATTAACTCATCTCTTCCGCTGCCTTCTGTTCTTTACGTTCCCAGTTTGCCTTTTAATCTAATGTCCGTTAGTAAGCTTACTAAATCTCTACAGTGTTCAGTTATTTTTTCTCCTGATTTTGTTGTCATTCAGGATTTGAAGACAAAGAGGACGATTGGTGGAGGACATGAGCATAATGGTCTTTACTTTCTCAACTCTAATGGTCCGATTGCATGCCCTGCTACTGTTTCTCCTCTTGAAATTCACTGTCGTTTGGGTCATCCGTCTCTACAAAATTTGAAGAAGTTGGTCCCTACCTTGAGTCAGTTGTCTTCATTAGAATGTGAGTCTTGTCAATTAGGAAAGCATCATCGTGTTTCTTTTGTCCCTAGGGTCAATAAACGGGTTTCGGAACCCTTCTTGTTAGTTCATTCTGATGTTTGGGGTCCTAGTCGAGTAACTTCAAAGTTAGGTTTTAAATATTTTGTAATCTTTGTTGATGATTTTTCCAGAGTTACATGGCTTTATTTAATGAAAGATCGTTCAGAACTATATTCCATTTTTTGTGCATTTGTTACAGAAATAAAGACTCAATTTGGTGTGCCTGTACGTATACTTCGCAGTGATAATGCGAAAGAATATTTTTCCACTCCTTTTGATACCTTTATGACTAAGTCCGGTATTCTTCATCAGTCCTCTTGTCCTCACACTCCACAACAGAATGGAGTTGCTGAAAGAAAAATTGGACATTTAATCGAAGTTGCTCGGACACTTTTGTTGCACATGAATGTACCCAAACAATTTTGGAGTGATGCAGTTTTAACTGCATGTTATTTAATTAATCGCATGCCATCCGATATTCTTGGAGGCCAACTACCTCACTCCATTCTTTTTCCTCAGGACCCTATATTTAAATTACCTCCTCGTATTTTTGGTTGTGTGTGTTTTGTTCATCAGCTTGCTCCCGGGGTGGATAAATTAGATTCTCGTGCCATTAAGTGTATTTTCTTAGGATACGCACGAGCGCAAAAGGGGTATAGATGTTACAGTCCAGTTTTAAATCGTTTTTTCACTTGTGCTGATGTTACTTTCTTTGAATCTACTCCTTATTTTATGAAGCAAGGTATGTCTTGTGAGTTAGACCAGTGTTCCTCTTTTTCTCCTCCTGTTTTACCAGTCCCTTCATCTTTATTACCTGAGTTATCGGGTTCACCAGATTCCACCACTCGATTATCTCGTCCTAATCTTCAAGTTTATTCTCGTCGTTCCATGGTTGAGAAAGCTCCTGATATGCTACGCACTTCACCAATTAACTCTCAATCTTCAGATCCAGGTATGACGCCCTCTTGTGAGTCAGATCTTCCTATTGCTTTACGTAAAGGTAAGAGACATTGTACTTCTCATCCTATTTCTAATTTTGTCTCTTATTCTCGTCTCTCTCTGTCATATTCTTCTTTTGTTGCATCTCTTGATTCGGTATCCATTCCTAAGTCTATTACCCATGCTCTCAATGATCCTGGTTGGAGGTTAGCTATGCAGGAAGAGATGCTTGCTTTGGAGAAAAATGGTACTTGGGATCTTGTCCCTCGTCCTTCAGGTAAGCCTGTTGTTGGTTGTAAATGGGTGTACACTATAAAGGTGCAGCCTAATGGTTCTATTGATAGATTGAAGGCTCGTCTGGTAGCTCGAGGATTTACTCAGGTGTATGGAGTAGACTACTTAGAAACATTTTCTCCTGTTGCAAAGATTACCTCGGTTCGCCTTCTTATCTCTTTGGCAGCAACTTACAATTGGCCATTGCATCAGTTGGATGTGAAAAATGCATTTCTGCATGGAGATTTGGAAGAAGAGGTATATATGGAACAACCTCCTGGATTTGTTGTTCAGGGGGAGAATTCGAAGTTGGTTTGTTGTTTGAAAAAATCCTTATATGGATTGAAACAGTCTCCAAGGGCTTGGTTTGGCCGGTTTAGTAGTGTGGTCATGGAGTTCGGTCTGACGAGATGTGGAGTAGACCACTCTGTATTTTATGGGCATTCTAATGCTGGTAAAATTTTATTAGTTGTTTATGTGGATGATATTGTGATTACAGGTGATGATGTTGTGGGGATCCAGAAACTTAAATCCAATCTGCAGGCAAACTTTCAGACAAAGGATTTAGGTCATTTACAGTATTTTCTGGGTATTGAGGTAGCTCGGTCTAAATATGGGATTTATTTATGTCAAAGGAAATATGTACTCGATATGTTGAGTGAAGTTGGAATGTTAGGTTGCCGACCTGTGGATACTCCTATGGATCCCAATGTGAAATTAGCAAGAGATCAAGGAGCATTACTTGATGATCTTAAGCAATATCGAAAACTTGTGGGTAAGTTAAATTATCTCACTGTAACGAGACCTGACATTTCGTTTGCAGTGAGTGTTGTGAGTCAATTTCTTGATACTCCTCGTACTAATCATTGGGATGCTGTTATACGGATTCTCAGGTATCTTAAGGGTGCTCCTGGAAAAGGGTTGCTGTATCAAAATCATGGACACACTGATATTGAAGGATATAGTGATGCAGATTGGGCCGGTTCTGCCTCAGATCGAAGATCGACCACAGGATATTGTGTGTTTGTTGGTGGTAATTTAGTGTCGTGGAAGAGTAAGAAGCAAACAGTTGTCTCCAGATCAAGTGCAGAATCTGAATACCGTGCTATGGCTCACACTGTGTGTGAGTTGGTTTGGTTGAAAAGCATGTTACTTGAAATTGGGTTTGAGTATAAACAGCCTATGAATTTAGTGTGTGATAATTAGGCGGCTGTCCATATTGCGTCTAATCCAGTGTTTCATGAAAGGACAAAACATATTGAAGTTGATTGTCATTTCATTCGAGAGAAATTACTTGATGGAGTCATCAAGACATCTCATGTACCGTCTGCAGATCAATTGGCTGATTTGTTTACCAAGAGTTTAGGGGGCTCTAGGGTGAAATACCTTTGTAACAAGTTGGGCGCTTATGATATATATGCTCCAACTTGAGGGGGAGTGTTAGGAGAATATTAGTATTCTTGTAGATAATATATTAGTAAGGGTATTCTTGTAAATAGTCCGTTAGGTTTGTACTCCTATAAATATTAGTTGGTCACTCATAATACGGTGACTAGATGTTTTCCTCCCAAGATACCTGTTTACAACCTGTAACTCTGGTAATTCTGATTAAAGGCTCTGCCATGCCCTTGTGTTTCTTCTAATCATTGGCAGAGTGCATTAGGCGCACACTGGAAATTTTCAATCCGTCAACTTCACTGAAAATATGGGAATCAATCAAACCTTTCTTTTTTCCGCTTTTGTTATATAGATGGTGGTACTAATTTTGGGCTCAAGCTTTGACATTCATTAGTCATTTTCCTATGAAAAGGAAACGATCTGGAAATGAGTTTGCATTTGACTTTGATTACGTGCATTTCTTAAATACAGGGCAGCAAACGGGCAAACAACTTGCATGAGTTTTTTGAATTTTAGCTGTAGACTTTTGCATCCATTTGTGTGGTTCGCGATTAATCATGTATTCATCTGCATAACAGACCTTGACATTGTTCACTTTTAGGGCGTACGGTACGACTAAGACAGCCTGAATATTATTGGAACCAACCGTGATTAAGCCTAAGGAGCTATTTGATCCAAGTTTCACAAAAACTATCACTGCATCGGGGTATGATAAACTGAGGAATGGTAATAAGTTTGATAAAAACCCATAAAGTGTCAGGTAAATCTACAGCAATGAGTTTTAGTAACACAAAAATAATGGATAAGTGAGTAATCATGAAACCTGTAGAAGGGGTCTGTGAAATCCATTAATTGACTCTGATTGACCTTACACAAATATTGTGTATGGTTATGATTGAAATTGAAATTCATTCCTTGTCTTGAAAACTCACCAACCAAACGGTTCCTAACTTTTCTATAATTAATCATTAGGGATGGTGAGGATTAAACTTGTATATATTTTTTTAAATTTTGAGAATAATTCCGTTAATGTAGTTTGATTTTGGTTTGTTATATAAAGATGAAACTTGTGGGGTCAATAAACTTTTGATTAATTGCTACATATGAAAATGAGAATGTTCTAAGTTCAGTCAACTAACCTAGAGGGTGATAGATACTTGTATGCGTTGTAAAATTCATGTTTGACTCTACATAATATAAAAAAAATTCTTGTACCAAGCTTTAATCATTAAAATTCAAAATCAATTTCTCGAACCAAACATATTTTACAAATTTAAACTTTCTACTTGAATAATTTCTGAGGGGGGGAAAAACCATCCATGTCATTTTTTTATTAAAAAAAAGAAGAAATTTTATTTACGAGACTTTCAAGAAATCGTCCAGCACTATTTGCTTGACAAAAGCAAGCGATAAGTTCCGAAGGGATTCAATCGAGTTGCTACCGTACAGAAAGGCGAGTTAAGATTTATCTTTTCCTAGTTATGCGATATGACTTGATCATACCCAGATCTACGCGCATGTGTTCCTTTCTTTTCCACTTTCCCGTGTGAACAGATTTCGCAATTAACAAATAATAGTGTCTAAAATTGAAAGTGAAATAAGTCAAAAACATGATCGAATGGAAAAGGTAACAGGAAATTAACTAAAACAAAAAAATTAACTACCAGTTACTATCTCGGAGTATAAGTCATCAACTAGCTCTGGAGATTCGTTTGTACTGATCCGTGAGTCTTCTGAATCAGTCGTCATCCTTCTTTGCCATCTACAGCAATTAAACACATTAAAACTTTCAGCACACAAAAAAAAGGCAAAATGATGGCACATATTTATATGTAGATTATTTTTGGGTATAAAACCTTATCCTGTTAATAAAATAATTAAACTCAATACCGCTAAAGTAAGTTTTTCTCTTTTTTCCCATTTTTGGAACAACACTAACTGTAAATTGGGTAAAGAGTTGATGTTTCAAGGATCAACATAGGGCCATTAGCTTGAGAAATTACGATATGAGAGGAGGACACAAATAATTAGCGATATCGTCTGGGTCCTCATGGAGAGTAAATTTACAGCAATAAGTTTTAGTAACACAAAAATAATGGATAAGTGAAACTCTACTCTTTAGTAGTTAATCATGAAACCTAAAGAAGGGATCTATGAAATCCATTAGTTATCTCTAATTGACCTTACACAAATATTATGTGTGGTTATGATTGAAATTGAAATTCATTCCTTGTCATGAAAACTCACTTACCAAACAGTCCCTAACTTTTCTATAATTAATTATTAGGGATGGTGAGGATTAAAATTGTATATATATTTTTTTAATTTTGAGTATAATTCTGTTAATGTAGTTTGATTTTGGTCTGTTATATAAAGGTGAAACTTGTGGGGTCAATAAACTTTTGATTAACTGCTACATATGATAGAGAGAATGTTCCAAGTTAAATCAACTAACCTAGAAGGTGATAGATGCTTGTATGCGTTGTAAAATTCATGTTTGACTCTACATAATACAAAAAAATTTCTTGTACCAAGCTTTCATCATTAAAATTCGAAACCGGTTTGTTGAACCAAACATAATTTACAATTTAAAACTTTCTACTTGAATAATTTCTGGTGGGGAGAAAACCATCCATGTCACTTTTTTATTAAAAAAAAGAAGAAATTTTATTTATGTGACTTCATAGAAATCGTCCAGCACTATTTGCTTGACAAAAGCAAGTGATAAGTTCCGAAGGGATTCAATCGAGTTGCCTCCGTACAGAAAGACAAGTTAAGATTTACCTTTTCCTGGTTATGTGACATGACTTGTTCATACCCAGATCTACGCGCAAGTGTTCCTTTCTTTAAGACTTTCCCGCGCGGTCAGATTTCGCAATTAACAAATATTAGAGTGTCTAAAATTGAAGGTGAAATAAGTCAAAAACATGATCGAATGGAAAAGGTAACAAGAAATTAACTAAAAAAAATTAACTACTAGCTACTAACTTAGAATATAAGTCATCAACTAGCTTTGGGAGCTCATTTGTACTGATCCGTGAGAGTCTCCTACAGCGGTCGTCATCCTTCTTTGCCATCTACAGCAATTAATCACATTAAAACTTTCAGCACACAAAAAAAAGGCAAAATGATGGCACATATTTTTATACAGATTATTTTTGCATATAAAACCTTATCCTATTAATAAAATAATTAAACTCAATACCGCTAAAGTAAGTTTTACTCATTTTTTTCCCATTTTTGGAACAACACTAACTGTCAAATGGGTAAAGCGTTGATGTTTCAAGGATCAACATAGAGCCATTCGCTTGAGAGATTAAGATATAAGAGGAAGTCACAAAAGATAAGCGATATCGTCTGGGTCCTCATGAAGGGTAAATTTACAACAATGAGCTTTGGTAACACAAAAATAATGGATAAGTGATACTTTACTCTTTAGTTGTTAATCATGAAACCTATAGAAGGGGTCTATGAAATCCATTAATTGATTTTAATTGACCTAACACAAATATTATGTATGGTTATGATTGAAATTGAAATTCATTCCTTGTCTTGAAAACTCACTTACCAAACAGTTCCTAATTTTTCTATAATTAATTATTAGGGATGGTGAGGATTAAACTTGTATATATTTTTTTAATTTTGAGAATAATTCTGTTACTGTAGTTTGATTTTGGTCTGCTATATATAGATGAAACTTGTGGGGTCAATTAACTTTTGATTAATTGCTATATTTGAAAATGAGGATGTTCCAAGTTAAATCAACTAACCTAGAGAGTGATAGATACTTGCATGCATTCTAAAATTCATGTTTGACTCTACATAATACAAAAGAAATTGTTGTACCAAGCTTTCATCGTTAAAATTCAAAACCAATTTCTCGAACCAAACATATTTTACAAGGTATAACTTTCTACTTGAATAATTTCTAGTGGGGGGAAAACTATCCATGTCACTTTTTCTATTAAAAAAAAAGAAGAAATTTTATTTATGAGACTTCCAAGAAATCGTCCAACATGATTTGCTTGACAAAAGCAAGCGATAAGTTCCGAAGGGATTCAATCGCGTTGCTACCGTACAGAAAGACGAGTTAAGATTTACCTTTTCCATATTATGCGACATGACTTGATCATACCCAGATCTACGTGCATGTGTTCCTCTCTTTTCCACTTTTCCGTGCGACCAGATTTCACAATTAACAAATATTAGAGTATCTAAAGTTAAAAGTGAAATAAGTAAAAAACATGATCGAATGGAAAAAGTAACAAGAAATTAACTAAAAAAAATTAACTACTAGTTACTATCTCAGAGTATAAGTCATCAACTAGCTCTGGGGACTCGTTTGTACTGATCCGCGAGAGTCTCCTGCATCAGTCGTCATCCTTCTTCGCCCTCTACAGCAATTAAACACATTAAAACTTTCAGCCCAAAAAAAAGGGCAAAATGATGGCACATATTTATATGCAGATTATTTTTGCGTACAAAACCACATCCTGTTAGTAAAATAATTAAACTCAATACCGCTAATGTAAGTTTTTCTCTTTTTTCCCCATTTTTGGAACAACACTAACTGTAAATTGGGTAAAGACTTGATGTTTTAAGGATTAACATAGGGCCATTAGCTTGAGAGATTCCGATATGAGAGGAAGTCACAAAGGATATGCGATATCGCCCGGGTCCTTATGAAGGGTAAATTTACAGCAATGAGCTTTGGTAACACAAAAATAATGGATAAGTGAAACTCTGCACTTTAGTAGTTAATCATGAAACCTATAGAAGGGGTCTATGAAATCCATTTATTGACTCTAATTGACCTTACACAAATATATATGTATGGTTATGATTGAAATTGAAATTCATTCCTTGTCTTGAAAACTCACTTACGAAACAGTTTCTAACTTTTCTATAATTAATTATTAGGGATGGTGAGGATTAAACTTGTATATATTTTTTTAATTTTGAGAATAATTCTGTTACTGTAGTTTGATTTTGGTCTGTTATATAAAGATGAAACTTGTGGGGTCAATAAACTTTTGATTAATTGCTACATTTGAAAACGAGAATGTTCCAAGTTAAATCAACTAACACAGAGAGTGATAGATACTTGTATGCATTGTAAAATTCATGTTTGACTCTACATGATACAAAAAAATTCTTGTACCAAGCTTTCATCATTAAAATTCAAAACCAATTTCTCGAACCAAACATATTTTACGAGTTAAAACTTTCTACTTGAATAATTTCTAGTAAGGGGAAAACCTTCCATGTCACTTTTTTTATTAAAAAAAGAAGAAATTTTATTTATGAGAATTCATAGAAATCGTCCAGCACTATTTGCTTGACAAAAGCATGCGATAAGTTCCGAAGGGATTCAATCGAGTTGCCTCCGTTAAGAAAGACGAGTTAAGATAGATCTACGTGCATGTGTTCTTTAACACTTTCCCGCATGGCTAGATTTCTCAATTAACAAATATTTGAGTGTCTAAAATTGAAGGTGAAATAAGTCAAAAACATGATTGAATGGAAAAGCTAACAAGAAATTAACTAAAAAAAAAATTAACTACCAGTTACTATCTCAGAGTATAAGTCATCAACTAGCTCTGGGAACTCGTTTGTATTGATCCGTGAGAGTCTCCTAAGTATCACGAAGGTCCACAATGAGTTCAATCCATTTTCTTTCTACTTGAATAATTTCTGGTGGGGGCCGGGAAAACCACCCATGTCACTTTTTTTATTAAAATAATGATGAAATTTTATTTATGAGACTCCATAGAAATCGTCCAACACTATTTGCTTGATAAAAGCAAGCGATAAATTCCGAAGGGATTCAATCGAGTTGTCACTGTACAGAAAGACGAGTTAAGATTTACCTTTTCTTGGTTATGTGACATGACTTGATCGTACCCAGATCTACGCGCACGTGTTCCTTTCTTTAACACTTTCCTGCGTGACTAAATTTCGCAATTAACATATATTAGAGTGTCTAAAATTGAAGGTGAAATAAATCAAAAGCATGATCGAATGGAAAAGGTAACAAGAAATTAACTAAAAAAAATCAACTAACACTTACTATCTCAGAGTATAAGTCATCAACTAGCTCTGGAGACTCGTTTGTACTGATCCGTGAGAGTTTCCCGTAGCAGTCGTCATCCTTCTTTGCCATCTACAGCAATTAAACACATTAAAACTTTCAACACACAAAAAAAAGGCAAAATGATGGCACATATTTATATGCAGAATATTTTTTGCGTATAAAACCTCATCCTGTTAATAAAATAATTAAACTCAATACCGCTGAAGTAAGTTTTACTCTTTTTTTTGTCCCATTTTTGGAACAACGCTAACTATAAATTGGGTAAGGAGTTGATGTTTCAAGGATCAACATAGGGCCATTAGCTTCAGAGATTACGATATGTGAGGAAGTCACAAAGGATAAGCGATATCGCCTGGGTCCTCATGAAGGGTAATTTACAGCAATGAGCTTTGGTAGCACAAAAATAATGGATAAGTGAAACTCTGCTCGTTAGTTGTTAATCATGAAACCTATAGAAGGGGTCTATGAAATCCATTAATTGACTCTAATTGACCTGACACAAATATTATGTATGGTTATGATTGAAATTGAAATTCATTCCTTGTCTTGAAAACTCACTTACCAAATAGTTCCTAACTTTTCTATAATTAATTATTAGGGATGGTGAGGATTAAAATTGTATATATATATTTTTTTTAATTTTGAGAACAATTCTATTGCTGTAGTTTGATTTTGGTCTGTTACATAAAGATGAAACTTGTGGGTTCAATAAACTTTTGATTAATTGCTACATATGAAAATGAGGATGTTCCAAGTTAAGCAACTAACTTAGAGAGTGATAGATACTTGTATGCATTGTAAAATTCATGTTTGACTCTACATAATACAAAAAAAATTCTTGTACCAAGCTTTCATCATTAAAATTCAAAACAGGTTTCTCAAACCAAACATATTTTACAAATTAAAACTTTCTACTTGAATAATTTCTGGTGGGGGAAAACCATCCATGTCACTTTTTTTGTTAAAAAAAAAAGAAAAAAATTTATTTACGAGACTTTCTAGAAATCGTCCAGCACTATTTGCTTGACAAAAGCAAGTAATAAGTTCCGAAGGACTTCAATCGAGTTGCTACCGTACACGTCACTTGATCCTTTCTCACAAGTCACAACTATTAATTGTCAATAGTTTATCGCAAATGTGTGGAGCAAATTCGGTCAATTAACTAACAACAACGCGTATAATTTGAACGGAATCTTCAAAACTCCGGATTCATATCACAACATGGACGTCAAGTTACTAAAATTGATTTACAGAAGTTGATGTTGATATTATTATTTGGAATTTGGGATTATCTTTTTAGGAAAGTAAAAGGCAATTTTGACCTTTATTTTATCTTATTTGGTTGATGGAAACGGGCTCAAGAGGCTATGAACCTCAGCTGAGATTCATCCATTCAGACTCTCTTACAACATGTTCTAAGGGATTTCATTCTTGAATCGAATCAAAAGAAATGAAGCAAACGTTATACGAATTTAAAAAATTTTGCTTTGTCTAATTCATGAGGAATTTGTCCAAAAACTAGTCATTTTCTTTCTTTTTTTTTTCTTTTCCTTTCTTTAAACGGATGATTTCATTAACGAAACTCTGCACTAATGATAGTAAATATATCATAATAACACGCGACGTATACGACATCTTAAAGAAATCTCCTTCTCATGTATATGAAAAAATCAACAAAAGATAAGGCCTCTAACCGCAATTAGTTCGACAGCCTAACTTTCCAATTTGATGCAAGACATGAAGAGGAGCTAGCCACAATCATCGAACTGTTCATTACCCTTCGTCATTCTCAGCTAAACGACGATGATTCATAACTGTTATACAAAATCAGACGAAATAGACTGGTGGAAGATGAGATAATTGATTGTCTTTAGGCTTTCTACTACAAATATTTTAAACCATAGATCATGAACATCATATCAAGATCTTTTGCTGTCTTTTCCTTAATCTACAAGTGAATGCGGGTCTATCAGTTTGATGATCTTGTTTGA
Source organism: Coffea eugenioides (assembly GCF_003713205.1). Classification (NCBI taxonomy): domain Eukaryota; kingdom Viridiplantae; phylum Streptophyta; class Magnoliopsida; order Gentianales; family Rubiaceae; genus Coffea; species Coffea eugenioides. Next base: position 6,665,639 of record NC_040037.1, read on the forward strand.
AGTGTTATACCTCTGAGCTGCATCATTCCTACCTGGTAAAAAAATAAGGCTGCATTTTGAGGGATTGGAGCCTCACAAGTTTTAGTTCAACGCAGTCATGATATAGATGAATTTAGACTGGGTGTAAAGGAGGAGGACTGTGATGTAAATAAAATAAAAAATGACTATTCTACTTTCAACTAATTTGAACTAAAACTTGTGACACTAACTACAAGTCTACAATACCAATTAGGGATGGTAATTCTAGAGGTGATGACTGCCTTCGTTTGGATTGTGATTTTCTGTAAAAAAAAAAAAAAAAATCTACATTTTTCTTAAACACATTTTTTAATCACTTTTACCTTATATACATCAAATTATTATGATACATTTTTCTACAAAACTCCTCAAAATAGCAATCCAAAGTGGGCCTTAGATATCGGCAATTTCTGATGATCGAAGAGCTAACGCAGGCTTTTTTTTTTATATAGGAATAATTACAAATTAAAAGTGAAACTTATAATGGTAGGATGAACATAGATGGAGTAGATATAAATATAATCAACACTACAAGTACCCCATACAAATAGTGAAAACAATAGCAAGTGTTCATGGTCGAAGAGCTGACAGAAGACATTTTCAAAAGTTTTCTTTCTAGCAACATATAGAAACCACTAAAGATTTTTTTTTTTTTTTAAAAGGACAATTAGATGCTAAATTTACTGAGTACAACTAGCTAAACTTCCTTTCGCCAAATGCCTTGGGCTTCTACATTGTCAACTAGTTAATTCATTCGAGAATGTACAACCAACCAAGAATTAATACTTTGCACCAATTATCATTAGCTGCCCTCTGATGATTAAGAATGTTTTGGTTATCACCCAGTGACAATTAGTGGAATAATTCTTTAAGTCACTTCTAATTGATCTTCATTTAATCGCGGAATCCTATCAATTTGTGTTTCTTTATAGTAATTCTCAAGAGTCAGCTTCAATTTTGCTTTCTTTCCTCTCAAGTTGCAGCTTCTGTAATTCCCTTCGTCATTGATTACGTACATGTATGCAAATGGAAGGATTTATGCAAAAATAAAAATGTTTAGCAAGTTGGTAACTAGTTGACGAATTCATGTATCATTACAAATTGGTTAATCAAATTTATTAAAACAATTAATTAACCATCTTTTCTACACTATCGTTTTCATTTGAATTAGCAGGTACAGAATTGTGGATGCACGTCACACGTATAAAAATAAACAAACAAATAATAGGTCATGTATCATTCGTTTTTTTTTTTTTTTGTAGTATAAGTGGGAGGTCTCAAATTCAAGACCTCTCACTTACACTCCATCCTCCCATACCAACCAACCAATACCTCCCCAATCATTCGTTGCAGAATAGTGCAACGAATACCATGTATATATATATCTATTTACGTATACCATGTAAGAAAAATTAACCCAAATTCTAGAGCAAAAATGGACTTTCTTGCTAGCAGAATAGTGGACTTTGGTTTAAGTACGGATTAACAGAGACAGCCCAGCTGATTAAGGCGCAAGTCAACTGTACTAGAGGTCAAATATTGCATCATAATGACATGGGTTGTTTAATGACATTCATTGCTTATAGAATTAGCAAGCTGATAATCAGGATTGGCGTACTACTGACTCTTCAACTATGGCTTATCATCTTGACTTTAATCGTATTTATTTATTATTACTGTTTATCCGGGGTTTTCTGCTTATAATACTGAACCGTGTTGATGAAAAACTGAGGCATTGAAAGGTACTTATTGAGTAAAGGCGAGCATTTAGCAAATCCTTAGCAAATGAAAATATATTAAAGGTGGAGTAGTTTACATTGGTACAACTTTAAATACCGCTATCATGTATTAGAAATATTGGATATAAATGCATAAATTGGAGAACAAAAATTAATATACCAAAAGATACACAAATTGGTAGGTGTTTTCTTTTTCTTTTTTTTTTTTGTCAGCAACGATACATTTGTATAACTTACTCTATCCTAATCTAAGGAGAGGGGGAGCCTAAGGAGGCTGTTGTAGGGGCTAGTGGGTATACAGACCCAACTAGACCAAGAGAGTGCTATGGCACAACTCTTAAATTTTTTTCGCTACTGGTGAGATTTGAACCCTCACCAACAGCCCAACTGAGCCATTGGCCCTGTGGTTTGGTAGGTGTTTTCCGTTCTGGGAAAAAAAAAAATCTAGGTATTCCCATACCTCTTTTTTCCCGTTTCACCTCTCCCCACATCCTTCTTATCCCAACTGCTAAGCACAGGATTCAAATCCTAAATCTGACAGTCGAGAGCAATCTAATAACCCTCCCCATAAACATGTGCGCATAAGGGTCATTATAACTTCTTCGAGTTAAGCATAAGTTTCTTGGTTACACTGATGGTTTTATTAACATGTGTGCAGTATTTTAAGTGTCAGTTTTGAGAAAAATAAAATTTAGACAAAAAAAGTGTCTAATGTAAAAGGAGCAGGAGCAATATGTGTGTGTGTACGTGTGCTTATATATATATATATATATATATATATATATATATTTAAGTAGATTTTATATATACTGACAATATATAAATTTCCCTCCCCAAAAAAGACGTGAGAGATAAAATCTTCATAGCCAACCTGTTCAAGTGATTAATTACCTATATGATCTCTGTCAAATTAAAAGCAACGGTAATAATCATGAAGGTCCTTTCTGTAACAAAGGCCATTAATTACCATAAATCTCAGGTGACTTCAGTGATTTACCAGAACAGAAAAGAAAAATACAGTAATCTCCCCCATGAATCTACTGTACTTTTAACCCCGTATGAACACCACGTGCAAATTTCTCTCTTGACTTTTCCAGCCATCCAACTCCGAAAATCTAAGGGACCCACCTTTAGATTAGCAGCAAATCACTTATTCCACACCCTAATTAATGGTTTAATCTTTTTTAAAGCCAATTCAAAAGCATCAATAATGTACCTTCCTTTAGATTAGCAGCACATCATTCATCTAAATCCTAATTAATCCAACTCCTATAGCCTTAATTCACAACTTTTGATATAACTTTTAATACTAATAGTGCGAGTTATCAATGCTCGTGGTACAAATTATTAATACATTAGGGGTATAAATTAAAACTGTAGGGTGCAAATTTAGTCCGTTTCTTTGTTTTTTTTTTTTTTTAAAAAAAGAGTATCAAGACTTACATTTCAAATGCACACATTTATATTGATTATTTTCTTGTATTTTAGATTTATTTTACTCTCATCAAAAGAACATCCAAACTAAGGCAAAATTCTTAAATTTCAAAAGAAAAATTTATTTTGATAGTGCCATAGTGCCAAAAAGTTTGTTCTTGACAATGTCGAGTACAAAAATAATTTTTGCATTTTAATAGAGATCATTTGAAATATTATTTTAAAATAATTACGATAGCACCTTTTAAAATGCAAGCAAAGTAATATATTTGAAGTAATTGTTATATCAAACACATTTGATTCAAAGAGCAAAATCACCATATGATAAATTACTTTACTCTTAACAACTGTTAATTTCCCACTAATACTAGGACTCTAAAACCAAAACAAAACGAAGACAAGTCAAAGACCGCCTCGCTATAAAACAGGATCCAATCCCCATCTGATAGTCTAATGCCCACCAACTTCTAACTTCTAAGCTTCCAATGACACCTCCTTTCCTTGTGCACTAAAACACAAAAAACTCTCTCCATATATTTTCATTCTCAAAATTACTGAATAAATTCTCAGAGAAAAATACTTTCCCCATGGCGTCCCTGAGCTGCTCGGCGGATCAGCTAGCACCCTTTTTGGGCCCCAACACCACCAACGCCGCCGCAGCAGCCGAATACATCTGCAACCAGTTCACAGCCGTCTCCGACAGGTTCACCGACACCGGCTATGCCATCGACACCACATACCTTCTTTTCTCAGCTTACTTGGTCTTCTCCATGCAATTGGGATTCGCCATGCTCTGCGCCGGTTCCGTCAGGGCCAAGAACACCATGAATATCATGCTCACCAACGTCCTTGACGCAGCAGCCGGCGGTCTCTTCTACTACCTCTTCGGCTTTGCCTTCGCCTTCGGCGGCCCCTCCAACGGCTTCATCGGCAAACACTTCTTCGGACTTAAACAAATCCCATCTTCATCTTTCGACTACAGTAATTTCCTCTACCAATGGGCTTTTGCTATAGCAGCCGCCGGCATCACCAGCGGCTCCATAGCTGAAAGAACCCAGTTCGTCGCTTATCTAATCTACTCATCATTCCTAACCGGGTTCGTTTACCCCGTGGTTTCCCATTGGTTCTGGTCAGCCGATGGCTGGGCGAGCGCTAGCAACACCGGAAACCTCTTATTCGGATCCGGGGTGATAGATTTCGCGGGGTCTGGGGTGGTTCATATGGTCGGAGGAATCGCGGGTTTATACGGTGCACTGGTGGAGGGACCGAGAATCGGCCGGTTCGACCGGACCGGCCGTTCAGTTGCCTTACGCGGCCACAGTGCATCATTGGTTGTCTTGGGCACTTTCTTGTTATGGTTTGGATGGTACGGATTTAATCCCGGTTCGTTTAACAAGATTTTTGTTACTTACAACGTAGGAAACCAACCTTATTATGGTCAGTGGAGTGCCGTGGGGCGCACTGCGGTCACCACCACCTTGGCGGGCTGCACCGCCGCGCTGACCACATTGTTTGGGAAGAGAATTTTGTCTGGACATTGGAATGTCACGGACGTTTGTAACGGCCTTTTGGGCGGCTTCGCTGCCATCACATCAGGGTGTTCGGTGGTGGAGCCGTGGGCGGCGATCATCTGCGGGTTCGTGGCGGCGTTGGTGTTGATTGGGTGCAACATGTTGGCCGAGAAAGTCAAATTTGACGATCCACTGGAGGCTGCTCAGCTGCATGGAGGATGTGGGGCCTGGGGAGTGATTTTTACGGCGTTGTTCGCTGCCGAGAAGTACGTGAATGAAGTTTACCCGATTCCGGGTAAATCGACCCGGCCATACGGGTTGTTTATGGGCGGCGGTGGAAGGCTATTGGCTGCTCATGTGATTCAGGTTCTGGTGATTTTGGGATGGGTCAGTGCCACAATGGGTCCTCTTTTCTTCATTCTTCATAAGTTGAAGCTTCTTAGAATCTCAGCTGAGGATGAAACGGCGGGTATGGATATGACCCGGCATGGTGGATTTGCATATGTTTACCACGATGAAGAGGATTCAAATAAGAATTCAATTCCAATGAGGAAGATTGAACCAGCTGGTTCAAATTAGGGATTTTATTGTCTTCTATTTGAGGATTTTATTTTAGTTTATTTTATCACTACTACTAGCATAGTTATTAGGGTGTCTAGGTACAAGATTACCCCCAAAAAAAAAAAAAATAGCAATGAAATGAATGTAAGATAAGACTTTTTTTGTCCTGTTGGCTTGGTATTGGGTGGATGATGTTGAAGATAATGCGAGCATGGACTGTATTTAATTGTTACTTCTTTGACTTCCGTACCATAGTTCAGAGGTCCATAGCTAGCATCCATGAAGCCATTTTGTCATTTCATCATCTATGTGGAGAATGGAGACTATGACTATGAGACTTTTCTTGTTCTTTGTGCGGTTTTCAACCGGCAGTTGAATCCTTGTTGGAATTAAATAATTTTTGCCTTCTTAATTTTTTGTCGTTTAGATTGATGAAAAAAAGCAAAGATTATTGGAACCAATGAACTTTTGTTAGAGGATCTTTAACCAGATGTTGATTCAATAAATTTTTCAATAATAGTTTTTACCCATGTACATTGCATAGTACATCATGATTTTTCTTTACATATACATACAGATATCAAATAACAGATGTGAAAAATGGATACTATATTGTAGAATATGAAACATGGAGAAATCGATACATAGATATCAAACAACATATGTCAAAATTGAATACTATATCGTAGAATATAAAAGTATGAAACAAAAATGGATAACTCACCAGTTTCAATCGTAGAATGCAAAAAATTCGAACGCTCAAATTAGTTGTGGTTTGTCTAATAAACTCTCATTTCAACATTAGAATACGAAAAATTCGAATGCTCAAATTAGTTATGGTTTGTCTAATAAACACTCACTAAAATCTAGTTTAGGCATTAAATTAAAAAAAAAAAGGTAAGCTTAATGAGGGAATGTATATAAATACAAGTAAGAACGGTAATTGTTATTATGTACATTCAAGTGATAAATTAAGTGTAAATCTAATAAGCGCTCATTAGAAAAACCCAATTAATTAAACTATCGGGGTCCTCAATTAATTTTGGCAAAAGTATTCTTGTAATATTTATGGGTGCTTAGATTACGTGGGATGGCAGATTAAAAACCACTTAACAAACTCTGAAACATTAAAAAATATGAATTGCTAAATTAATTAATTCTTTGAGTGGGAATCACATGCATTGATTTATATTGGTGATAATTACAGAATCAGTCATTCAATTTACGGCTGCAAACGAATCGAGCCGCTCACGAGCGGCTCGAGTCAAGCTCGATTAATATCGAGTTCGAGCCGGCTCGAGTCGAACTCGAGCTCAGAATATTAAGCTCGTTAGGCTCGCGAGCTTGAAAATATATATATATATATATATATATATATATATTTTTGAATTATTTTTATTTAATAATAAAAATATGTATATTATATATATATTTTTTATTTTTTATTTTCATAGTAAAATTACGTATATATCCTTAATATTTTATTATTTATTAAGAAAAAAATATTATTTTATTTATTTTTTAAAAAATAAAATTTTATTTTTTATTTTTTTCGAACTCGAGCTCGAACTCGACGAGCCGGCAATTTTCAAGCTCGAGCTGACTCGAATCAAGTCGAGCCGAGCTCGAGCTCGAGCTTGGTAAAATTCAGTCGAGATTCGGCTCGATTAGCTCAAAGCTTGACTCGACTCGGCTCGTTTGCAGCCCTAATTCAGTTAATCAAATATGGTGGAAGATCCTCAGATTCAGAGCATCTATTCCTATTGTCATGGGGACCGGACACTTTTTATGTGAACTGGAAAGAATCTTGTGATGCTAAAAGCCTGGAGAATTATGGTTGTCAGGAAATGGATATCCGACTGAGACTGAGGCGTGGGCTGAGGGATACCGAGAATTGGAATCCATACACGTTGTGCAAGACACATTATGACTGGTCATGCAAGTATACATGTCGGAACTACAATTAATTTTATTTGTCCTCTTTAATTTTTTTCTTTTCTTTGTCATGTTCTTAGTTTTTTTACTCAATTATTAGTACATCTCTTGCCTGTCAAACACGTAGTTGATTTTATTTTATTTTGGCCTTCCCCAAAATAAAAATAATTTGTTTTATGTAACAATAATGTAAGCTATAATTACTTGAAGACAACGCCTCCACTGGCCCCAACAATGATAATAGGCTTCGATGGTCAGGAAAATCTTTTTTTTTATATATATATAATAGATAGGATTTTGAAAAATCATACGGTTAAGCGATAGAAACAAACAAACCAATGAATAATCTACTTCCTTGATTTTAGGAATTCTAATGATTGTATCTATCCTTTATAAACAATATCATGATTTAGAATCACTTGTTATAGGTGGACTCTTATTTGATATTGCAAAAATCTCATGAGTTGCTTTAACAATCATTATCTGTAGAACGTACATGAGACTCAGGATTAAGGCTTTGTTTTCGGTTGTTTTAGATATAGATTTTAGTTTTTTTGGTCATCAAAAAATCTTTAATCAGAGCACAAAAACAATAAAGAAAAGGGAAAATGACATGTTTCATCCCTCACATTTCACAAAAATATTCTTTTCGTCCCTCACTTTTAAAATGAAGCAATTTCATCCCTGACATTTAAAAATTAAAGCTATTACATCCCTGACCTTATTTTCAATCTGAATCAAACCATCCAATAATCCAATAATAAATTTCGGAGATAGAATTGATAGGTCACTCGGTCAATTTCATCATATTCACATGACATTTATCAAACCAAAAAAAATAAATATTATAACATAAAGGCCATTATTTGTTTTGGAATAGTCGGGTTTTTCTTTTGGGTAAATCTTTTCATGCACCGTTAGTATATTCGCTTGCGAGTCTAAATGTGTATCATAAATACAAAATTTGGTGTTTAAATTTAAATTGAAACGATATGGTAGGTACATAAAACTATCAGTGTATACAATGACAATGTAGGAATTCAAGTTGAGTTATATTCAAGTTGAGTTAACCAAGTGATCTACCAATTATACCTCCAAAATTTGTAATCAGGTTGATAGGTGGTTTGATTCAGATTGAAAATTGGGTTCAAGGATGTAATAGTTTTAATTTTTAAATGTCAGGGATGAAATTGCTTCATTTTAAAAGTGAGAGACTAAAAGAATATTTTTGTGAAATGTAAGGGATGAAACATGTCATTTTCCCTAAAAAAAAATCATAAGAACTGATCATAAAATTTTCTAACTTTTTTTTTTTTTTGCTTTAAGTATCCGGTATCTTCACCTTCGGTGAAACTAATTTGGATTCAGTCCGAAGAGCACCTGTAGAGTTCAACTCTTATTCGGAAGTGAAGGTCACATGCAGGAGTCGAAATTTATGTCAAGTTTCATATCTGATCATATTCAATTATGCTTAGCGTGTACAATGCTGAAATTTGAGTGTCATGGTATTCACATCTACTTTAAATAGACATTAATACGGCATTTCTAATGGCACACCTAATTATCTTGATTAATCCAAACATCAACAAATCACCTCGAGTCCTAGGAAAACCTAATTAGTTACAAATTACTTTCTAAGGAATTGTGACCTAGATACTTCTCCTCGTCAAGAATCAGTAAGATTTTACATAAGAGAATTCCTTTTTGTCAATTGAAACTATAAAGCTCAAGTTCAACATGAACCCAACCAGGTTTATGTAAAGGTCTAGGATGTAATGTTTCAGCTGCTGATTTTCCAAAATCCCATTTAAGTTGGCCCTCTAAATTTGATGATATTCTTGAAATTGCGTCCTTCTTTGAAGTGCATGCATTGTAAATACAAAGGGTGCTAAACGTAGCATTTATGAAGATTCTCCCTTGAAGACAGCAATAGCCCTTGGAACTAGTCAATTGAATCTAATAAATTTAGGTAGTTTTTGTTGGGATATCAAGTGTGAATCAATATCCCACATCGAAAAGAGATGAGTAGAATGAGGAACATATAAGTGGAAATGATCCATAGACCCAATGCCTTAAGGTTTTGGGTTGGATGTGGTGTCAAGCCCATGGTTGTGGTTCCCATTCTAACTCATGGTTAAATTCTCCCCGACTTTGGCTCTCTCAGAGCCTAACAAGTGGTATCAGAGCCGATGGTTCGGCTGGGCAGTGACTCCAGGATAAAAAGCCAGCGGGAGTGGTAAGGCGTGGCTTGGATAAGAACAGAAAAAAAAAAACATGCAGACCTGCAGTGAGGCAAGGGCATGTGGGCTCTTGAGCAAGAATCGTACACGGAGTGGATGAGCTAGGGAGAGAGGTTCGATGTGGAAGAGATTCACAATTGAGAGGGAGATTGTTGGGATATCAAGTGTGAATCAATATCCCACATCGGAAAGAGATGAGTAGAATGAGGAACATATAAGTGGGAATGATCCATAGACCCAATGCTTTAAGGTTTTGGATTGGATGTGGTGTCAAGCGCATCGTTGTGGTTCCCATTCTAGCTCATGGTTAAATTCTCCCCGAATTTGGCTCTCTCAGAGCCCAACAGTTTTTTGTTTACAAAGTAACGAAATCAAGAGGATTCAAATTGTCCTTAAACTTTGAAAATTTGTTAAGGGAGCAAATATCCACATTCTCATTCTTGGGCCTTTTAATTTTTTTTTAAATAACTTCTTGATTTTCACTTTCTCAAGTCAAATTATCAGTAATCAATATAAATTCCTTTTTTTTTTGGTTAAGTAATCGACATAAGTTCTAAAAAAAAAACTCAACAGAAAATCTCTGTAGTCTGCGGTATTCAGAAGAAATTACTGTTCACAAACATGATGTTTTTGTGTCTCCAATTATTGTGGTGTAAAGCATGCAACCTCAGACAAATCAATAAAGTTCCAATTTGGTAGAAAAGCAAGTCAAGCTTTGCAATACTGCTCACGCTGTGGAATAGCAAGTAAAGTTGCACAACTTTAATAAAGAAATAAATAAGACAACAATCTTGACTCCTTGACCAGCTGGACTTGGACTCGTACATGTCCCTTGTCATAATTGAAATAGCATCATGACATATAAGGTACACTATATTAACCATGCTATTTATTAATGTTGTTTAGTCAAGCGACAAAGAATTTGATACTCCTTAAATATGATTTCGGATTTAATCTTCTAAATAGAGAAAATAACATTGAAGAGACATCCTCTGAAAGAGATCAGGTGTCAGACGGTGCTCGATTTTAAATTAGTCGAGACATAATGCAATCGCGGGACACCAAAAGGTTCACACTGACAAAAATATATTGAGCATTCTATTTTTCAAGATTAGTGATAGACAATTCGAGAGAGCTTTTTGTCAATTGGAATCACTCATTTATTTTACTGGATTTTGCCGGTGCCCCACCAGTAGGTGTAAATCGACTCAGCTTTCATTTTGATTTACCAGATATTGCACGTTACGAGTTCTCACCACCCTCCTGGCTCCTACGTTCTGGTGGGCCTTGGGAGTCATCAAAGGTAGAATTTTGACAGTTTACGCAATAGACTAACGAATTTCCAAGATGCAGTTGAGTTAATGAAATGTTGCAACTTGCTAATTGAACAGTAGTTCCTGGTCGTTAGTTTTCTGACCAATATGTTAAATAGAAAACTCAACAAAAGTTTATTTTTTAAGGAGCTCAATTTTTATTTTTTTTTTTGAATTTGAGCTCGATTTCCAATCAACTCTACAACTGTGCTACATTAATGGGATGCGCATCTGATCTTAAAGTTATCAGTTAAGATTTTTGTCAATTTGTTGTGTTTTATCTTAAGGATAATTCCAGAAACTTCTCCTGAAGTTTTTGATAATTTTACTAAGTTCCCTCGAGATTTTTATAAATTATACTTGTTACCCAAATTCATTTGAAATGATAATAGCCTTGACATTTCAATAAAAATCCTTGTTGGGTGTATGCCTGTACAAAAAATGATTGTTTTTTTAAATTTTTTTTCCTTTTCTATTCTTAATTATCCTTTTATATATCTTGCTAGTAAAGCCACGTATGACATAACTATCAATATTGATTTTAGCCTGTATCAATATCATATGTTAGACTAGTGACTTTTTTTTTTTTGGGACAACTTTGCAGGTGACCAATTTTTTTTCAATCTTTTTCTTTTATATCAAAAGCAACAATAACTCTAAAAAAGAAATCACCCAAAACTCCTTTCAAATCATAATAGTTCCACTGGTCAAAATTTGGAGAAGCTCTAAAAGAATTATGACAATACCTTCTTCTCTAATTAGAAAGAATATAAAACCACAATCAAACACAATGAAAAATTGTTTATAATAATAATGGAATTGTTATTGTTGCTTATCAAATACTAAACGGGTATTAGAAACTTGACACTATTTTCTTACCATTGTGCTAAATTATTTGGGATAATTAATAAAAACTTTATGAACTGAGAGCATTTTAGGATTTTCACTTAAATTTTGACAAAATGTAAGGTATGGTTATCAAAAGTGTCAATTCAAGGGAGGTATGTGTAATTTTTTAAAAAATTTCAAAGAAACTCAGTGAAATTGACATAAACTTCAGAAGAGATTTATGAAATTATCCCTTTCTCTATTTATATCTGGTTCTTTATTCTTTAAACACTTTATTTTTGATGATTTAAGGACTTCCTTAATTTCGTTTCACTCGATAATTATAACACTTAAATAAAACAGGTATAACTTTATGGAAAAGAAGGTAAAAGGGGACCTTTATCTTTTTTTCCTTTGCTTTCACAAGTAGAGAAGAGTGGGACATGTGTCGTAAGTTTTTTTTTTTTTCATCTGATCATTATCATTCATTGCCTACAGTGTTGCATTTAGTAGATTGTTTTCTCTGAAATGCAATTTTTTACTTACCACATATGCCATCAGCCCTTGGAAACTTCTCACTTATCCAACTACTTCTTTGGAAAAAAAAGAAGAAAATTTCAGTCAAAAGTTGTATCCTAAATGCAAAGCTACAATAGTTTGGTGGGCTGTTGTTTGGTATGCATCAATGTCGTGGGAGACTTTTGAGAGCTGCTTTAGCTTTATATGCACATCTGTTAACTGTTGCAAAGGAAAATTTCCAAAGCAACAATAATGAATGAACCTCTTTTTAACAAAGAACATCAAACAACATTGCAAGGAAGGTTCCTAAATAACCTGTTGAAAGCGTTAACCCCTCAAAAGAAAAAAAAATAAAGAGGGGCACAAATTTTAGTGGTGCAAACATGATTTGATATCGGTGTCAATATCTTATAGAGACTGAGGGATACCTTTGCTTGTGAAAAAAAATTACAGTCAATTTGAAGTTGACTTAGTCCAAGTCTTTTGAAAAGGCAACTCAAATCATTCAAGTTGGTGGTCTTTTGGGTACCATGACAACAACATTAAGGTAGCGTCAATCTTTTTTTTTGGTCGACACATGGGTGTTCGGGCCTTTGGCCCTACTAATTCCCTGCGGCTCGGGAGAGGACCCTCCAATCCATTCCGAGTGGATTAACAGCGGGATTCGAATTCTGGTGGACATTCCTAAAGAGGAACAACCACACCCCGATTGAGCTACCCGCTGGGGACCGAAGGTAGCGTGGATTCACATTGGGCAATACTGATAAACAAGGTATCGGTGGGTATAATTGAAAATTGTCCTAAAAATAAACTAAATGACTTAATTGTGATAGATATGGGAAAATGGACACCCTAATTTCTTAATAATAGATGTACAAACTCAAAATCGAGAGACAATTTATTTGTTTTTTTAATCAAAATAAGAGATCGATTATTTTGTGCTACTATATACATCCCCTGCTAAAATCGCATTATCTATCATCAAGAACTAATTTAGCTGGTAGAAACAATAAGTATGTAATTTCTGGTTAAACTCTCAACTTTACCCCTTTTCCCTTTTCTCTTTGTAACGTTTGGAGTTTCTCTTGAAAAAAAAAAAGAAAAAAGAATCATATTTTCCAATTTTAAAAAAGCATGATGTTAGTCTAAGTAAATTTTTTTCTCCCCCAAAAAGGACATTCTATAAGCAGCACATACTTAAATCTTTTGTTGGTATGTTGTTGGGTAAAGTGGATTTACCTTCATGCCCCGCACAACATTCCCTGGTTCAAATCTTATGGCCATGCCCAAAATTGGTATTTAAATATTTTTTTTGCTGAGATAAAGCTGTATTTTCTTGCTCTAAATATCTACATAATTTATTAACTTAAAGTCTATGGGCTTGGAACAGGCCCGCAACAAGTTTTTTTTGACTCCTACAGAGTCAAAAGACGAGTCCGGGACAAGTTGAAGATCCAACATTCCTATATTCGCTTGTTGGGTTTAAGATCCAACATTCCTATATTTCTTCATGCGTATTTGAGTGAACACCCATAATCATAGTCCATTTCAAATTGTCAGTTCCAATTCGAATTTTTGGACTCTGAGCTCAAATTCAGTTGGAATCTTGTAGGAACTCAAAATTTAAGCTCAAATTCGGTTTGCTTTATATTTGATAGGCTTGATTCGATTCTCAACCTAGAAATTTATTTACTTTTTTATTTAAAATATTAGATTATCAGTATTGCACATATAATATCGATACAACAAATAACAAATGTATTTTTTTTTGTTGCTAAACCCCATTCATAGGATAGAGACGCCAACCATAGCACCTCAATGCACAAGAGCTAAATGTTGTCAACTATAGTCCTTACAGGCAGAACACTTCGAGCATCTAAAACCATAGCACCTCTAATAGCCGCGGGAAGATCTGATACATCCTCAAAGATCCTATCTAACAGCAAATAAAGCGCAGCTAATTTATTAGCAACTGAATTAGTTTTGCGAAAAATATGCACCACCGATGCTGAGAAATACAGCAATGACCTCTGTATCTTCCTTAACGCCATACACAAAGGCCATTTAGCCAATTCTCCTGACAAGAGCAAGCTAACGAGCACCCGAGAATCCACCTCAACCTGCGAAGATTGAACCTCTATGTCCTTACACAACTGCAGACCATATAACAACGAATAAACGTCCGCCAAAAGCAGATCACATTCACCAAACTCTTTGTAGTAAGCAAAAACCAATTTCCCTTCATGAGTCTTGACCAAATCTCCCCCAGAGACACATTCCTGAAAAACACTCGCATCCAAGTTAAGCTTGACATGTCCCAGCGGGAGCTTCCCCCAAGCGATCGCAACATGTCGAACCTTCTTGGCTAACACGAGAGCAAACCGAAATAACACATAGTCCCTACCCCCTTTAAAATGTTGTGACTTCAACATCCTTGAAACGCCCAATAGCTGCATAAACTGGTCCACTTGATGTATAACACTTACTGACTCACAAGAAACGCCCTTAAACCGAGCATTATTCCTTTCTAACCATAGGCACTAGCAAATAACCACCGGGAAAAAAATACTCTTATATGATTTTTAGAGATCAACGAATTCGAGTGGAACCACGTTAAAAAGACTGAGGACAAACTCCCACAGCCATCCATGATCACCCCAAATTTATTAGCAAAATGAGACCATACCTCCACCGCTACTGGGCCCAACAAAAAAAGATGTAGCAATGTCTCTTCTGCATTGCAACAACAATAGCATTTTGACGGAAGACAGACTCTGCGTCTTTGAAGCATCAACCGGCAGATGATTTTGAGTCGCTCTCCAATCAAGAAACCATAATTTCAACGGTAAAATAGAAGACCATAACAACGAGTCGACCATTGAAACATTCTTCCGGTGTCGTATGCACTCCCATGCGAATGTAATAGTGAAAGAATCCAAACTAGAGGAAGTCATACCAACTCGTTCTTTACCGAACTGTGGAAGTATGCTTCCTTAATTGCCCGAACCACATGGTTTGGCACCCATCGCAACAGTTTATCCTCATTCCAAGCATCCCTTCATAAAACTCAGCTACCAAAAAATGTGTTGGCTATTCCATTACAAATAACAAATGTATAATTTTACATAAAATAATGATAAATATTTTAAATAAAAATATTTCAATATTCAAGATTTAATGAACCGAATATATACAAATTCAAATTTGATTCGATACTTTGATTGAATTTTAATACTTATTTGAATTCGAGATCGAATGCATTGAAAATCAAACTAAAATCGAGCCCTTAATGAATTAATTGAGTTTGAATCATTCATTAAGGGTTTGGTTTGTTTATAACCAACTATCAAGATTACTATTTTAGCTAACCCAAATAAAATTTGAAACTTTTTCAGGTGGTTGATTATAATTTTTTTTTGTAAATGAGGTTGACTATTATAATTATACAACCTAAGAAGTGCATTTATATGAATTATGATGGTTTTTTTTTTCATAAGGGAAAAAATTTGAAACACTGGGGTGCTTTTGTTTTGGGACTAGATTACTTTTTTGTAATTAGAAAAAAAAAAAGACAAGATGATCTTTGTTTCCCTTCCAAAGGAAAAACTTTTTTTTTTCCTTCGGAAAGTTTCCAAAGAAAAAGTTGATATTGAAAGGAAGTTTATTCAGCAAAATATATTAAGATAATACCATTAGTAGTTATGTGGTAGAAACAAATTTGCTGATATCAATTAACGAATATGCAATCAATTAGTTTACTAATAAAATTTGTGTTTTATTATAACTGCTCTACGAGTAAATTTTGGTCTCCTAACTAATATGTTCAAGATTAGTCCCATTTTTGTTGTTGGTTTTTCTAATGGTAAGATAAGTATCATCTACTTTAACAAGAAACAATTTACGAAATCCTACAATAAAATAAGTGAACTTCAAAGCTCCAACCAAACATGAAGAAGGCATATAATGGAGTATAAAAAGTCCAAAAACGATCATCACCACAAGAAAAAGAAAAATGCTAAGAATAATCCTGCACCACCAAATTCTGATAACCTATTTAAAATGAAAAGGAAAAAAGGACAGTTTGTGGGTATTGTATATAAAAACCTTTACTTTTCATATAAAGAATAAAAAATTAAAGGCCCAAAATAAAATAAAATTTTCTAGTATATTAAAATTAAAACGAAATTTCAAAAACCTCCCTTGAGATTTTTAACTATTTCACTGGCTTCCCTTCAGATTTCAAAAATTATACTAACCTCTTTTGAAATTAATTATCTTGTAATATTTATGTCCCAATCAATAATTGAAAAGTGATATTACAAAAGAGAAAATAATATGATTTCATCATTGTCCTTCATTTGCTATATTATTTAATTAATTTAATACAAACTCACACATTAAAGAAAAACACCAAAATTTACTCTTTATCATTAGAAATCAAATCACATATAATATCAAAAAATAGTATATTATTTTATATTCTTCATTTAATATAAGATCCAAATTATTCTTTTTAGTTACATACCCATTGTCAAAGATGATCAACAACCAATAATCAAAATATTTCCAATTAAAATATTACAGAGAACAAACTTTAATATCATAAACATTCTTATTAGCATATTGCGGTTAGTCATTAAGATTTTTATGGTATTGAGGTTCACTTTTTGTAATATTTTGGTTACAGATTTTTTTGATTATTTATTGTTAATCATATTTGACAATAGATTTGTAATTGAAAAGAGTTATTTGAATCTTATATTTAGTGAAATATATACAATGATATACTCTTTTTAATGCCATATGTGATTTAATCCCTAATGATAAATAATAAATTTTAATATATTCTTTAATATTTGGACTGATATTAGATTAACTAAATAATTTAGTAGACGACGGGCAATGGTGGAATCATGTTATCTTTTCTCGTAATATCAATTTTTAATTGTTGATTGGATCTAGATGTTACAAAATAATAAACCTTAGGGGAGATTAGTGTAGTTTTCAAAACTTGAAGGGAGCCCAGTGAAATGGTCAGAAACCTCAAAGTAGGTTTCTAAAATTATCCCATCTCAAAATTATAAATCATTTTTCTGGCTGGAAAGAACCACTTATCAATGGAACTGATCTTGGGAACTTTTACAACCACTGCTGCTTCAATTTCTTCCCGATCTTTAATCATCTCAAAATCCCACAAAAATCCCCCAATCGATTCTCAGGTACTGGAACTCTTCACCACCGTTAATAAAAATCCGGAAAAATAATCAATTCTCAATTGATATATCGGCCTAAGTTTGATCATTTTGATATATGTAGGAGCTTCCATGGAAGTCTCAAAAATTGCTGAGACCAACTGAAAAGACCGGGTCTTTGGTGTCCCTTTGTCGTGTAAATAAAGTTTACTACCATAAAAATGCTTCCCGGAAGAAGAAATTTGATCTCCAACCAGTTTGGAGGTTTAATAAAAGATTCACTTTTCAGCAATGTAGCAAGAGTTTGAGTAAATTGTCAGCAAAATTTAATGAAAGATTTCTTCTTTCCTTCTGCCGGGTGGTTTGTGGAGTAATGTTGGCTGTGACACTTTCTGCTGCTGTTAGCAAAAGTCCTTGTTGTAAGTGTTTCTGCTTGCCTGCATTGCGGTTTTATAATATACCCAGTTTTCCTATAAGTTGACATTATTGCATATTTTTAGCTGACATACAGTGATGAAGTTGTTATTACCCCTTGATTATGGCCCTTTTTCTTGATGTGGCAAATGCATGTTTGGTGTTTTTGGTTTTGTGGTTATATAATTATTATTGATGGGATATCCTAAAATGACATTTATAAAACAAGATGTAACTTTTGTTAGTGTTTGTTAACTGTTCTTTGATGATGAATGATTTGATGATGTACTTTGTTGATATGATTAAGAATGGTACACTGTAGGGGCCTTGAGTGAAGAAAATCTTCTTTTTCTGGAAGCATGGAGAACAATTGATAGGGCTTATGTTGACAAAACATTCAATGGACAGAGTTGGTTTAGATACAGGGAAAATGCGCTGCGCAACGAGCCAATGACCACTCGAGAAGAGACATGTACGAATTCTGATCTCCTTGAGCTGTAATAGGTAGATATACCTGTCATTGCATATAAATTAGAATGGTAGAATCAGCATGTTTTCCTTGCATCCTTATGTGATGGTCAAAAATTTCTTTAACCAACAACATCCACTGAGTCAATATTGTGTTAAGAAATTTTGTAGGATTAATATATGGTGGTTATCATTTGCTGAACGGTTGATTACTAGCTTGTCTTTTCGATACATTTGTGCTTTCTTTGGGTGAGAGGACATCTGCATATCTTTACATGGCCAAATGAAACAAATATGGACCTTGTATTGTTTTATAGTTTTCTCATGGGGAACTCGAGTTTGATTCTACTTTCGCCCTATTGTTTACATAGTCTTTCTCAGCTACTATAAATTTCTGAAGCTAACATCATGATGTTTTACTGCATGTGGTTTAGAAAAGATTATGCATTTCGAACATCTGGGAAATTTCCATTAACTTTTAAATTTGTATACCTATAAAAAAAAATGCAATTTTGCAGATCTACAAGCTTGCAGATCCTAACAAGGAAAAGAAAGAAAGAAAGAAAAAGAATACAATAGCTGAAGAATTTGTATTTTCTTGTTTATACTCATTGGTACAATTTTCTTTTACCATTTATAGAATGTGTCTCCTTTGTTCACTTCCTTTCAGATGCAGCGATAAGGAAGATGATTTCTACTTTAGATGACCCTTTCACCCGGTTTCTGGAGCCTGAAAAGTTCAAGAATCTGCGGGTATGGAGCTCTTAACTTCTGTTTCCTGTATGCTATATTCAGTTTGTGTGGCAAATTAGCTTGAACAATCATTGATTTCACCGATGCTCCCTGAAATTAAAAAGTCTTAAACATTCTTTGAAGGCAGTCAGGAATACAAAGTTCTCTGACTGGAGTAGGGCTGTCAATTGGCTATCCTACAGGAAAGGATGGATTATCCTCTGGACTGGTAGTTATTTCAGCTGCTCCAGGAGGTCCTGCATATAGAGCGGGAATTTCTCCTGGTGATTTGATCCTGGCAATTGATGATAAAAGTACAGAAAGCATGACCATTTATGATGCTGCTGAGCACTTGCAGTGAGTTTGTTTTCTACCAATCGCCTGCTTTATACAACAATAAACGAAGTGGGGTGGGGCCATTGCTTCTTTAACTGAATCATACAAGATATTCCAGGAGAAGGGATGAACTGACATAGAGTTTTTGTTTTCTCATTACATGAATGCGGAAAAAGGGAACAACTGAAATTCCCCACACCCCCAACAAAAGAATGTGAAAGATTTTTATTTTTTTGGGGGGGGGGGGGATGGGAGGGCAAAAGAGACAAGCAAAACAAACCAATAGATACCTGGACTTGTATCATGTATTTAATGTCCTTTCCTGGATAAGCAGTGATAACTAAAGATTCGAGATTTTTTTAATGGAAAATTTCAAGTCAGTATTGATGGCTGTGTGGGTCTAAATTTGAGCTGAATGCAGGGGACCTGAAGGAACAGGAGTAGACCTAACCGTACGTCAGGGTTCAGAGATAAGGAATGTCCCTTTGATGTACGTTGACCATGTTTGCTTTATTTTAAACAATTATTAGCCTAAAATGACATGTTCTTTGTCTGAATTTTCATGCCATTATCTTTGCGTTGGCTTATTTTTCTTTTAAATACCGCATCATGGATTTTGCTTAATCAGAAATATGTACGAATTAGTGCTCTCCATTGGTATAAAGTTGCATATAGTATCAGATTTTTCAAAAAAATTGGTCTTCATGTCTGAAGTTCCTTTTGACTGTCTTTTTGGAGGAAAAGGGGCAGGAAGGACATGATTTACTACTTGAAGAGATTGATTGGATATATGTTTATATTGGCATGCTTGTCGATATCACATGCTTGACACTTTACGAAGTCCTATTTTAAACTTTTACTCATTGAAAAAAATTACTGCTGCTTTTCAGACGCGAGAGAGTTTCACTGAATCCTGTGAAGTCAAAAATTTGCAAGACTCCTGGTATGGGGAAGGACGGCGCTCGGGTTGGATATATCAAATTAACATCTTTCAACCAAAATGCATCTGGTATAATTTAGCTACTTATTTGACATCAGATTTTGAAAATTATTTGAGTTCATATAATCTTTTCTTCTGCTTGAGAAGCAATCTTTTTTGTCTTGACTTCTACTTGGTAATAATTCACTTTTACAAATCTTCCCTAACATCCTTCGAGCCTTTGGTTAGTTGTTCAATATAGGAAGAATCCTTTTAATATCTGTTCAATCTATGAAGAATCCTTTTAATATCTGAACTTTGTCATTCTGCTATTTTGAACCATTTTCAATGTTGTTACTTTACTAACAATCCTGCTCTAAATGTTTCGGTTCCCTTCTGAAACATCGTTCTGTTCCCATCACGTACTGGAACGTGGTTTTTGGTACCTATAGCTATATGTAACTTGGGAAATATTGTGTCCTTCTGGAATTTCAGGAATTTCATTACTACTTTGTCTGGCCTTTGGAAATATGGTCTTTCAATTTTGCCTCAGAGGCAAACAGCATACTAATAAAAGTTTCTTATTGAAAATAAACTCTTGTTCTTTGATGATGCAGCTATGCCTCACTAAGGGCAGAGGGGGCATGGTGAAATTCCTTTGTCTTTTGTCGTCATTGTGCTAATATAGTGATCTATTTAGATAATATATCTCTTTAATCCTTCGTCTGCCAAATATCCATTTTAGGTGCAGTAAAAGAAGCAATTGAAACTCTGAGAAAGGACAATGTCAGTGCCTTTGTATTAGATCTCCGAGATAATAGGTGACATGCTTTTGATGTGCTTCATCGTAGATTTATTCCATTGTTTTGCTTTTTCTGTGCTTCATCTTATAGTTATTCCACTGTTTTGCTTTCTAAAAAGCTAAAATTTTGGTGCAGTGGTGGTCTTTTCCCAGAAGGAATTGAGATTGCCAAGATTTGGTGAGTTTCTTACTGCATACTTGCAAACAACATTATTTCAGTTGTTTTTATTTATATTTTATGCTTCTTGCTGTTAAGTACTTCATAGCATCTTTCAACAGCAGACTAAGTTAACATTAGATGTTTTAACTAGGCATGAAATCCTTGAAGTGTTGTAGCTTTCTTAAACCCCTTGTCATGAGTATCTTTTGTAGATGTTTTAACATTATTTCAGTTCTTTTTGTTTATATTTTACGCTTCTTACTGTTAAATACTTCATAGCATCTTTGAACAGCAAACTGTTAATGTTAGATGTTTTAACTAGGTATGAAATCTTTGAAGTTTGTAGCTTTCTTAAACCCCTTGTCATGAGTATCTTTTGGAAGGAATGCATGCTTATCAACTTGTTCATTCGTCCTTGCATGTATCAGGAACTGATTTTTTAACAAGGTTGATTATTTGCTTGGAAAAAAAAATCATCGAAAATCACCTTACTCCCTCTGCTTCCTGTTCCTAACCAGGCTGGACAAAGGAGTGATTGTGTACATCTGTGATAGTCGTGGTGTTCGAGATATATATGATACAGATGGAAGCAATGCAGTAGCAGCTTCAGAGCCTCTAGTAGTGCTGGTACGCTGAGCAGTTTCTCAACCACTCAAGTAATTTTAAGCTCGGCAATTTGATTGAATATTTCCGTATTCTACTATACAATCAGCTACTAAATTGTATGAAAAGAGTCCCTATGCTATTTACTGTGTTTAGCTGATAGAGTTGGTTTGCTCGAGACTCATAACTTCAAGGATCTAGATTCCAAGTCCTGATACCTTAACTTGCTCGATGATATCCTACAACTGATATAAACATATAAATCAGTTTTCTGTTGTGTGTTTATACTTGAAAAAAAATGGAAAGTTGGGCATTGGAGTTTCTATGTTACCGTTGGGCTGGATATGATTTTTGGGTGGGATGTAAAGCTTATAATTTAGCATTGTTATGACTGTGGTAACCAAAAGTTTCTAAAAGAGTTGCAATCCATCATTTTGAAGTTAATAAAGATCGAGAGCGGATTTCAGATTACAATTAGATATGATGTTTTTATCATCCCTGAAAAGGAAGTCAGTCAAAATCTTTGATGGAATTTATCGCTCAACAACTTCATCCATCTCAAATGTTGTGCAGTTGATCTGACATAGTGTTTTGAAATCCATTATGTTCAAACCCAGGGATCCTGCTGTTTGAATTACAAAATTTAATTGCCAATTATCAGAACAAAATATTATTATCTGTTCCTTTTCTTCTCATTTTCTTTCCCCATGCTACTTTAAGGTGAATAAAGGAACTGCCAGTGCAAGTGAAATTCTGGCTGGTGCTTTGAAGGATAATAAGCGAGCTACGCTTTTTGGAGAACAAACTTTTGGAAAAGGGTGGGCTGCACATACTTTTTACTCACATGTTGGTACTTCTATCAAAATGTTATAGTATTCTTATGTTGTTCTAACTAGGCTTGATTGCTTCCTATGTACAGCAAGATTCAGTCTGTTTTTGAGCTATCTGATGGCTCTGGCTTGGCAGTAACAGTTGCTCGTTATGAGACTCCAGCTCATACAGATATAGACAAGGTCTATCATGGCACATATTCCATGTCTTCTTATAAAAGAAAATCCTATTGTCTGATAAACATAATACATTTATTATTTATTGTAGATTGGCATAATCCCGGATTATCGTCTTCCAGCATCATTTCCTAGAGATGATGAGAGTTTTTGCGGCTGCCTTCAGGACCCAGTCTCTGCTTGCTATCTTGACAAAGTTAAACTCTTCGCAAGATGACAGAATCCTTCCAAATGTGGTCACTTTGGATTCTTTTGCAACTGTAGATATGCCGGCAGATCGAGCTGACAAATTACTGGTTTAACGTGCAATCTTACATTGTTTCTCCCCAATTGGGAAATACAGAAACTCCAGACTTCTCGCTTTGGGTGCGCTCTACGAGGAGTCGAAGACCCCCTTTTTTTTTTTGGCTTTTTTCTTCCTGAGATTAGGCCCTTTGAAACTATAGAAAGAGGAATTGATTGAGCCATAAATTGTCCGCTGATGTACTCCAAATCTAGAACATTTGTCTCATGCTGTAATTCCCTAAGCAAAATCCTTCATTTGGTTGGGTGGAATTGTTGTAACCACACTGATACAAATATTAGTCCAAAACCCTGCAAGGGAGCCAGATGTACCATAACTTTTGGTACTGTGGAATATTAAAGCAATAACTGATTCTTCTTTCTCCGATGATACAAAAGTTTCATTCAGATGTTAGAGCTGCAACTATTTTTATAATCCAATTGGGATTTTCGGGAGAAATTTTGTAATAGTTGACATATTAAAATCAGCTTGATGGCCTAATTCTTTCGTATCATAAACCTCTCAAGCATGGTTGTAACGTTAAACTGGCCGGAGGAATAAGATACCTACCCTAAATTCTCCTACACCAGTGGCACGCGAGCTATTGAATCTGGCGTACGAGAAGTTCCATGACAAAACAGAAAGTGAACAAAAAAAACAGATTAGTGCAGTTGCATACTAATTTAAGATATATCCTGGATTATTAGTCTTGCATTTCTGTTGTTTTGGATTGATTCAGAGGTGGAACTCGTCAGGGCTGCTACCCTGGGTTAGGGTGGGGTTGAACTAGAGAAAAGGTGGAGTCACAAGTAAGGCACTTTATGTTTGAACAGTAACTCCACTTCCAATCTTTGGGGCATTCTGCATCAAATAAGAATCTTGAGAGTTTCAAGTCCAAAGGCTACTTGAGAGATGACATTTATCAGAAAATGCTGAGACTAGAAAAGCCCTATAATGCAATGTTGATTTGAGGTATAGACTTCGGTTCCAGCGTCCCCATAGCTGACATTCTTTCCCCAGTTGAGTGCCAGTAAAACGCACCAACTACTGCATCGACTGGCGTTGGTTCAATTCTGGTATAGTTTTTAATCAACGATACCAAAACATAGCCTTGAAGTCATCCTACAAACCCAAGGTTTCATTGTAGATTCATAACCGTACCTACATGTATGTATTGTAAAATTGCTTGTAACTTGTCTTTCCCAGTCTTTTAGGTTTCACTGACCAAAGTGAAATATGCGGGAAATGACACCAAATAGTGCTGCAGATTCAAGATTTTTTTTTTCCCCTATAACTACAGCATCTTAGCCAAAAATGGGAAAACCGCGATGAGCAATCTCAACAACAAAGGTGTATCACTTTTCTCAGTTCTCATACTCAACCTACCGTTCTCTGGAGGTGAATTCTTTGATTTGCCTACACTTTGACCTGAACTACTTGAAGATCCTATATCAAACTCACTCAAACCGTCTAGCTCATCCCATCCGCCAAATGTTGGTGCATTCTTTTCAACTTGATCAGTTGAATCATGATGTCCAGGAACCCATGATTGATACCCCATCTTTGCTTTTTTCTTTCCTGGATTCGTTGCTCTTTTTTCTTTACCCCGCTCGACAGTTCTTGAAGATCGGGGATATGATCTACTCTTAGTCTTGGTCTTGCGCTTTGGTCTCTTGTCTTTCCCATCCCGCATCTTTTGGATTGCAAATGAAAAAGTAGACTGCCCAAGAGGAAGCGCTAAAGCCATAAGAAATGCTTTCAGACCAGTTGCTAGCAGTATTGAAACAAGGATGAAGGGAAGTGCCCAACCAAACGATCTGAAGACCTGCACTGGCCAACAAGAGATTTTTCAAAAACACAACTTAGACCAGTTTTATTCCAACTTGAAACCAAAAGCTGTGGAAATGTCTTTATTTGGATAATGCAAAGTGTAGCTTAATTTGAAGCATTAATTGGATAAAACCTCAAAAGAGTATATTTGAAGTGCTATATTGATTAACAACTCATAGGTAGAATCAAACTTATTCTACTTAATTACATATTACATGCGAGGAACGCAAAATTTCACCATCGATCACCTTCAATGTGTTGGATTTGATAACTGCAAGTCCTTGCGTTCTATTAAAATTCTATTTTTCCAGCATTCCAATTAGACACTGTTTGACCTATATTTAGTTTAAAATTTAGCATGCATCATAAACTCTCAAGACATTTAACAATTCAATGGTAAAATTTTAGAATAATATGCTTGTAGAGTTTACAAAATAGTAGTTACACTTGATGTAATTCAATTCCTTTTCTGAATATCATGGGTATACTCTAAAGTTTCACCAATTGTTCCCCATTGTAAAGTCGGTTTGACCTCTATGAAAAATTTTATGTTGCGTAGCCTTTTACCAAATAAAAATCGGATGATAAAGGCCGATAGTACTTTTCTAGCAAAGACCTTGAGGCTTCATCTGACAGCATTCTTTTGCATACATAGCGAAGTGGAAGTGGTCTCTTCATCTAAATCCAGAATTTAGTAATGGCTGAATGTAGTCCAGTCACTATTAAAGGAAACATGAGTTGGAAAAAGTTAGATGTCTATTTGGTCTGCAGAAAATTGTCATGTAGCTATGTGAAGAATGCAGGGGAAGGTATAAAGTAATACATGTACTACAGTGCACAAAAGTACAATATGCAGCAGAACAGCCAAAATCAGCAATTTATTTGGAATTCTATGTTATTGCAGACTTCTCATTTGCAATGAATTAGAATTGGATTCCCAACAGATTTGGTTCTTTGTCACAGTAAATTTGTTTGGCAAAAGATGCAGGAAATTAGGAAACACTTTGATCAGGAGAAATCGAGTTAGTTTTAGTTTCTTCCCTTCCTCAATCTTTACCTTTTCTTTTGCAATTTCTTTTAGCACTTACTGTAGGATCAAGCATAATTACATCATCAACTGCAATTAGCATCTGATTAGCTAAATTCTTAAGTACTCATTTTTCTGTACCACTACATCAAACTCAAGGAAGTTGAGCTTAAGTACTTACTTAGCAGATATTAAAGGAACCATTTACAAGAGAAACACTTCAAAAATAGTGCCAGTTAAAACTTTCATACATCCAACAAAACCATTAGCATGAACAATTCCTCTAAGTCCATGCTTAAAAACATAATTAACTTAATATGGAACTGAAAACTTCCATTTCAACACAAGAATAATCATTCTCTTATAAGGAAAGCACAGAAAAACAAAGAAAGGAATACCTTAATAATCCAAATACTGTCAATATAATCTTCAAGAACCCCCAGCCCTTGTTCCACAATGTCATCATTTCCAGTGTCATCATCATAATTATCATCATCTTCTTCTTCATCAAAATTATGATTGAAGTTCCGGGTTCTGAAAGACTCTGCATTGGAGTCCCACCTGCGACACCTGCAAATTTGGAGCACTGGCTGGAGAAGAAGATTATGGTTGTACGGTATAGTAGTGGTTGCGGTGGACGTGAGCTGGAGGCGTGGCTGCCAACTCCCTGGTGGTTGTTGACGGTGGTAGTGGTGGTGGTGGAGTATGAGAAGTGGAGGAGAGGGAGAATGACACGGTTGGAGGAGAAGACCACGAGTGTTAGTGGTCTTCATTAGTCGTTAGTCGTTACCATCCTCAAGCTTTGGGAAAAGGGATCGTTGTGATATTAGCTTTTGTCCCCAACACAACTTATATTTACGCATTTCTTTCCTGTCATCTTCTTTATATTTACCCTTGTCAATGCAACTTTAGATTTGGGATAAATAAACCAAACCTCATGGATTTGTGAGGAGGGGATTTGTTATAGTTATACTAAACTCGAGGCTCCGCATGGATTAGACAGGTGTATGTGAAAAATTTTTACTGTAATTTTGTTATTTGTATCTTAATAAGCGATATGAATACTTTTTTTTGTATTTTTTATTTCCCAAGCACACACTTTTTGTTAATCTAAGTGTGCTTGTTCATAGTTATTGTTACCATTTATAATTCTGCACTTTCTTGATTTAAATTTATTTAGAAACTAACATCTCATCATTGAGGTCAAAGATGAAGAGATAGTTACTTTAGAAATTTTGCAACTCATAACTAATTAATGTCAAAATTAACTGTCCAAATTGATTTGGTTAGCAATTTTACGTTCTCATAATCATGAGATCCCATTCTTATTCAATAGTATAGTATTTTTTTTTTTTTGTAATCTTATACATTATTTCAAATGGTTAATGATAATTTCTGAAATCTTTTTTTCCAATCCTAAGAATTTCCTAACCTTCTTCCCTTATTAGCTCCTCTTCTTCTGCACATTCTAGTGTGCAACCAAATAAGACTTGAAGCATGGCTGTTAACAGTTATCAACTAAAAAATCTTGAGCTCATATTTTTGGTTGATAACACCAAATTAATTAATATTAGTTTGGCCTTATGTTACATAAGCTTTTTCACTAAACATAACACAATTTGCTATCAAATTATGTTGAATGTAGAGCATTTTATACTTTTAGTTTTTGTATGTTGATAGGAAAATAATAAAAACAATAAAGTAAAGCTTAAAAAAAATCACCGATTTGTCTCCTTTTAATTTAAATTAGGTTAAATCCCTTAGAATTGGAATGTGGCATAAAGTGATAACCATTTGAAATTGAGGAGGTGTGGAATAGGAGTCCAACTTATCCAAGTGAATGAAAGGAAAGAGAATTACTCATGTGGTGCTACTACAATTGTTAGAACTTGCGGTCTCCAAAGTAAATTACACGCTTCCGTCAGGGACTGCACTCAAATTTTATGAAAATCTTCATCCCCTTCTTTTAAAGTCCAGAATCTTCTCCCCTCGGTTCCCACAATAATAAATAATTCAGGAAAAAAAAATCAGAAAAAATCAGAGGGAAAGATTATGAAGCCAATGCCGATCGATTTCTTTGCGGACCTGGAGGAGCAAGGAACAACCGTCGCTATGGACGTGGACGATGCTGAAGCCCTAGAGATCTTCGGCGGCGGAGAAGGGCCTATCGCCGCCTTGGAACACCACCGTCTCGCCGATGCTGATTTCTTCAATTCTTTCCAGGACGACTTCGACGACTCCGACATCAACTAAAATAATAATCAATTGCTAGTTATTACCAGTCCTTAATCGCCCATCCCCAGGGTTTTGAATTTTCGGTTTCTAAACTCTAATTACGTATGTTATGTGATTAGCTATGAGGCTGTTGATGGAATGGTGGTTTTGTGGATGTTGGATTATGGAATTTTATAAAGATAATTGAATTATCCGCTGCTGAAGTTTTTCAATTTGTTTTTGTTCTCGTATTTTTTTGGTTGTTTATTTGAATTCTGCGGGTATTAATTATTTCTTTTTGCTAATTTCTAGTTTAAGCTGTGGGATTGGCATGTGCATTTTCTGGACAAATTTACTGCCTGTTAAGACTTCATTTGCAGGAATGTATGCTTTCTCCAAAGCAGTAGTTTTGTGGGTTTTTATTTCTATGGAAGTTTCAGCAACTAGGTTTTTATGAATTGGCAGGAACGAATTCAACCATCAGCTCTTAAGTTTCCTTCCTCATTTTTTGAGAATGTGGCTTGATTGAGAGGTTTATTTTGAAGAATTTTACGTGTGGTACAGAATTTCATAGTTGGAACAGGAATGGAGCATGAATCTGTTTGAGAGGTTGCTTTCTTACTTCATCTTGTTTGATTAAGGACGATGTATTGATATTTTTCTTCATTTTGTTAACCCATCTATGCATCAGTGTTAGATATAACCGTTGTTGAATCTTTTTTGATCAAGTAGAGGGGAATCTTAATCTAATTGGATTTCAGAGAAAATGCCTATTACTTTATGCACTGTTTGCATGCAATTTATTTATTTATTTATTTTTTGGGCTTAATACCTTTATGATTTCTCATAGAAACCTTTCACCTGGAGTAGTTCTCTAATAGTGCTTATGCTTGTTTGCAATCTGGTGAGCCATAGTCCAGCATGATTTTCCTCGGCCTCCCCTGTGGCATGTTTTGGAGGGAGCAAATTGCACTTAAATGGATGAAACTACATACTCTTAAACTGGGGATTGGGGAGGCTGTGATGATTTTGGTTTATTGTTGCTTTGGAAGCAAGCATCAAGCTATCAAAAGCTAGAATCCATAGTTCAAGACTTTTGCAGATGTTTCAGTGGATATGTTTTGAGTTCTTTAGTCTGCATAACAGAACATGGAAAACTATCAAGATAAGCTAAAAACTATGGAAAATGGTAACAGCCAAATAAATAGCTAAATTTAATCAGTATATCTGTTATTACATCCTAATGTACCTCAGGATATTGATGACAGTTATACTGATGTGGGAACGCTAATTCAGCTAAGCTAATTTGGTAGAGAACCCAAAAGGGTGCTATTACTAGTCTGTACAATATAACCTGTAAATCACTAGTGTGTACAATATAACCTGTAAATTAAAATTTTTTTGCAAAATACACTAATTACAGTTACAGAATATGCTAATTTTGAAATTTCGATTTCTAAACCCTAATTGCCTATGTTATGTAATTAGTTATGAGAATTATTGATGAAATAGTGGTTTTGTGGATGTTGGATTATGAAATTTTATATACATAATTGAATCTCTGCTGCTGAAATGTATGGAATTTTTTTTTCTTGTTCTTTTCTCTGTCTGTGTTATCTGAGAAATGGGTGAATTAGTTACAAGTATTGATAGTTTTTAGTTTTATCTGGCAAATTGGCATCTGGGCTTCCATGATAAATTTACTGCGTGCTAGGCTTCTTAGGTACACTCATATACGCTCTCTTCAAAACAGTAGTGTGTGTAATTTTATCTCAAAGGAAGTTTCTGCAATTGTTATTACAATTTGGAAGGAATGAAGTAAACTATCAGCTCTTTAGTTTTGTTCCTCAATTTTGAGAATGTGTGTGGCTCAGTTTAGAGGTTTATTATCAAGGATTGTGTGTGTGGCATAAATTTTCATGGTTGGTGATTGAAGGGTGAAACTGTTGGAGAGATTGCATTCTTACTTAAATCTTTGTTTGATCAAGGACAATCTCTTGACGATACTGTTGTGCATCTTGTGAATGCGTTAATGCATTGGTATTACAGAATATCATTGTTTTATCTTTTTTGATCGAGCAGAGGGGAACTCATAATGAGATCCATTGAATGAGTGTATGATCTGAATGGATTTCTGAGAAAATGCATATTTCTTTGTTGTGGTACTTTTTAACACTTCGTCCAAGTATTGATGTCCTGTTTGTTGATAAACCCCTTTTACCTGAAGTAGTTCTCTAATTGTGCTTATGATTGATTGGATTATGGTAAGAACAAGTCTAGCATGACTGGCCTTGGTCTTGGCCTCCTCTGTGGCATGTTATGGAGGGAGCAATTGCACTTGTCATTATGACTGCACACTATTAAGTGGTGACTGGGAGGTTGTGATGATGTTTTATCCTTGTTTCTCGGAACAAGCATAAAGCAATCAGAAGCTAGAATCCAATCTTCCAAGATTTATGCAGATGTTTTTCAGTGTACGCGTTTGAGTTCTCTAGTCTGCTTGATGCCAAAGTGTCGAGACAAGCTAAAAACTTAACGAAAATTAAAGCGGCCAAAGAAACATATAATCTATCTTTAGGCTTGAAGGGTATTGGTTCAAAGTATCTGCAAATTAACTAAAGTTGAACTTATAGTCTGACCGGTACATCATGAGTTTCCTGAGAATCACTAACTCCAGTTACAATTATTGGGCATGATCCAAAAGGGTGTTGGGTAAAATCTTTGCACAAAATCACACTCATAAATTGGACTAATACTCTTATCTTCTAAGCTAAAGACGCCAATATCATGACCTCCATACAAGTAATCTTCAAACATCCGGTCCCAATAATCATCTGTGAAATAAATTGAGTTTCCCTTGAGCTCTTGGTAATCTCTAGCAGAAACTGAAAAGCTATGATTTCCGCCAAGAAAAATCACTTGATCCTTCAAAGATCGGACCTCTTCCACTTTCTTTTCAATCACATCTACCTTGTAAACTTGGAAGTAAAACGTCCTATATGGACAAGTCAAAGGATGGATATCTTCTTCACCTAGAAGATCTCCTTCACAAAGCAGCTCACCTTCATGATTCACGAACTCCCCAACGAACCTAACAATGAACAGCATCTCCCCCAACAATGGCACTAAGTACCATTGAGTAGTACAACGATCAGAAGGAAAAGACAAGGTTGGTGTATAGCTGCACTGTACACATACCTTTCTCGTAGGTGTACAAGAATCAGCAAAATCCCATCCCTCGATTGTAATCCCTCCTCTCAACGTATAGAGCATATTGCTAAACCATACAAGATCATGGTAATATTGAGAGTCACCAAAGGTTGTCCATGTTTTGTCTCCACAACAGTGAAAAGCAAGTTTCTTGTTCAAACCATAAATGATTATGACCTTGTAGTTGTCATTGTGAGATGGATCAACAGATAAAATTGCTTTATCAATCAGGGTTCGTCGTAACTGCTCTGAAGATGTATGGGAACTAGGCTTTACTTTTGCCTGCGGAAGTTGAATAATACTCCTTGAGAGTACATTCATCAGAGTAAACTCAGAATTCTTGCTTAATATCATCACCCATCCATGAGAGCAGCCGACAATCCGATTATCCTCGTATTCTGAAGCAATAACATCTTCAGATTCTTCAAAAACAAGGTTGAGATCATAGGCTGTCTTGTCTTTCGGACTGAATAAGCCAAGTCTGCAATTAGGCTGACTAGTTATTTTATCGAGAGGAACGATCAGAAGTGGACCTGATGATGAAGAAACGAGTTTCTTATTATTCGCCATATTGATTCTTGATTCTTAGAAAAAATAAGATATGAAGTAGAAGGATTCAAGTATTTGAAGCTGTGGTCTTCCCTGTCTTTGAAGTTGTGGTATTTATAAGTCTCCCTGTTCCCTATTGCGAATATCAAATCCAAATTTGACTTGGACTTGGAGTCCAGTTTCCTTGTTGGATCCAGCCAACTTAGGGAATCATAGAAAGAATAGGAAACAATAAATCAATAACAAAAATGGAATTTAAATACCATCAGAATTTCCCGTTTAAATAACATCAGAATTTCCTCACCATCACGAAAAGCCAATCAGTTACTCATTGGCGCCAAGCAAACAGAATTTGGGAATTGAGCGTTCTTTCAGAGAAGGAATAGCAACGAAATCCAACATGGACAATTTGCCTTTTGGAGTACGTTTCTGCCCCACAGATGAAGAGTTGATCACGCACTATCTAAAAAACAAGGTAACGGAACAGCCATTACCATCAGACAAATTCACGATAGAAAGAGATATCTATGGGGAGAACGAGACAGCAACGCCTTGGATTCTGTTTGGCGAGGATGCTCCATGGCAGACACCAGTGGTGGATGCTTTTGGTAAGGTGTTTGTTCATCAGAAGGTACTTTATGTTTTCACAAAGCTGTTGAATGTTGGAAAGTCCAGCGACAAGAATAAGAAGAGAATCGCGGGTTGTGGCAATTGGCATAACAATTCAGCGCCAGAGCCTATCATGAAGAACTGGGGATGGGGTTATCAGCTGATTGGCAACAAGAGGACGTTCACCTATCGATCCAAGGAGGAGACTGTCGGCCATTGGACGATGCACGAGTATGAGCTTGCTGGTGCAAGTTTGCAAGGGATAAATTTAGAAAACAATTATGTACTTTGTAAGATAAAGAGGGATGACTCGAAAAGCTCCAAGGGAGGAAGACTTCTATCTTGGAAGAATTCCAGGTTTGCCATGGTGCAATTTAATGAAGATGACGAGGTAATAGTCGAACCAGTGATGGGAAATTCAGTTCCTAAGGCAACATTAGGCAAGAGAAAATCAGTTTCTGGGGAAGGCAAACAACCTGAGGAGACTGAGAATTTCAGAAGAGGTTATATCCAGTATCGTGGAGATGGGATCGAGTCTTCTGGCTTGAAATTAGTCCAGGAGGAGTCAAGTACAAGTGTTAACAACTACTCAAACCCGTTTGATCTGAAGAATGTAAAGCAAGTAAACTCAAACGGGGATTCTTCATCAACTATGGATGATTTGTTTCAATTTCAACCTGGAAATTTGTCGTGATAACTTGTTAGTTTTCATTGTCCATATAAAGCCACCATCATCAGCATGGTAGGTTTTTGGACTAAGCTATACAGCCGTATACACAGTGAGGTTGTCCAACCTTCATAGAATAAATTCAGCAGAGATTTTTTTACCCTTATGTTTGTTTGTTCGGGATAGACGAGAGTATCATCGTATGAAGGGTTGACGTTCCTAAATTTTTATTTTTATTTTTTAATTTTTGGTCAATGCAAATCTATAGAGATTATTACTTTGGCATTCTTCTTCTTCTTTTTTTTTTTCCTTTCCCGGAAAAGCATTGGCCTTGTCTTCAGACATTGCCTTTAACTTTTGTAACTAGTGATGTACGAAACTCTGAGATATTCAAGATTCAATTGAATTCTAATAATTTACCTAATTGTTATCCACCAAATTGTTATTATCAAGGGTGTTTAATTAATGCGGATCTTGGTCCAACTAATTTGGAAGGCTAGACCTTAAACAAGACAATAAGGCAAAAGATGAGATTGGCCCTAGTGGGATTTGGGATGCCCTCTGAACTCAATAAAATAAACTCTGATTTTGGTTTTCTTGTTTTTGTTTCAATTTTCTCTTATCTATACTATATTTTATCTATATCTGTACTACATTAAAAGCATCAATATGATTTGGTGATTTGGTGACTTAGTTTTCACTTTTCAATAATATCGTTGCCTAAGATTAATTGTAATTGTTCTATGGTTGCAAATTATAATGCCATTCCAATATTATTGAGGGATTTGTTTATTTTAGAGTAAATTTGGAATTATAGTTAGATTCGAAATCAAATTACCTTTATGTCAATTTGTTAAGAAAAGGAGATTGCTTTGGAAATACTACTAAATTTGGAATTGTAATCAAGTAAGGCCAATGCTACTTGGAATTGGAGTTGGAATGTTATTCAGATTGAGACTAATTGAATAGTGGTTTCATTAGGTTATGTCTTTCACCAAAACGCCACTTTAAACCTCAATGTTATAATCCTATTACAAACCCCAACTAAGTGGAAATTGTCCCTATTCCATTTTTCTATTTTCTTCTTTTTCTCCCAAAGAAATTCGGAAAGGTTTGCATCATGGAAAAGTTAAAAATATTCTCTTTAGTTAAGGTCTATTAGGCACTAACGGATGATCCATTGTGATGTTTCCGAAATTGTTTTACTTCAAGCAAATGGTAAATGTGGCACCTAAAAAAAACAGTAAATGTGGTTTTCCATGTAATGTTGATATAAAGTTTTACAAGAAAAAAGTTTCTAATTTTTTTTAGGAATAAAATCTTGAATTGGAAGGAAATTGTTTTGGAATTGGAAAAGTTGAAAGATTCTCTTTAGCTGAGATCCATTAGGTGCCAATTTATGTTTTGTTGTGATCTTTCTTGCAATTATTTCACTTCAAGCAAACAAGTAAATGCGGTTTGTAGGTAGTACAGTATAGTGACATAAATTTTTTCAGCACAAATTTAGCTTTTTTAATTTGTTTTTTGAGGAACAAAATCTTGAATTGGAAGGAAATTGTTGTATAGGGTGCTATGTCCATCGAAATTGAACAATGTCTTGTGATGGCCCAAAACTTAAATAGATATTAAAGGAATATTTATAACAGGGAGACTTTTTATTTTGAACTAACTTAGACTTTCAAAGAAAATTGTTTTTGTTAACTTCGTGATCTAAGGACATATTTGCATTGGAGTTTTCTAAAAACAAATTTTTACTATTCCATTAATATATTCCCAATTACCTTTTTATCTTACATACATCAAATCGTTATACATAATATATTTTTCTACAAAAACTCTAGAAAATAACAATCCATACGGGATTGTTAGAGAATGAAAATGGTTAAGAAAAAAATCTAACCAAAATACATTAATTAAAAAATTATACAAAATATCTGAAACGAAAGTTACATAATTTTCACTCACAAATGCATTAGGTGAGAATATGTAAAAGACTTTATTCTTCCATATTTATAGTAAAACCTGTATTGCTTAGTATACCATAAGAGTTGGGATTAAGGGCAAGAACAATAATAATCTAAGGAGTTGAAACATAAGTTTGGATACTAGAAACATGAATGATTTGGAAAACACTAATTTCTTGAATCATCTGTTGCCCGAGAGTTCTGCAGCCAATTCTGTGGGTACATGGCATTCTCAGCCTCTTCACCCCTCAAACTCTGATCCCGTTTCAGCTTCTTATCCGGTGGTGACAACCGCCACTCCTCCACGTCCTCCATGGTGATCCAATTAGGATCCAATTAGGCATCTGGTACCAGATCCCCAAGAAAACCCAACACTTGGTATCCAATTGGGATCCAGCTCCTCCATGGTGATCCAACCATTAGGATCGTCTTCAACTGGTAAAACATTGAAATTAGAAGGGTCATACACAATATCTCCAAGGGCAGCATCAACAACAGCTCCACTGCTGCCGGCAATATCTGGCTCCTCGTTGTTCATGTTTGATGCTGCAGGTGGAGTACTGGTACTTAATACCATACTAGTACTCCAATCAGAGCAATCGTTTGCACTGGAGTCTGATATCATCAATTCCAGGACGTCAGGAGAATCAGTAGGGTTAGTTCTCAAATTGTTAGTGCTTCCAAATTGATCAATGTCCGATTTTCTCTTTGCTGATTTAGTCAACCCCTAATCATTGGATTCGACAATGCCATATCTTGATCTTGATACTAGTTTTCCTCCTTTAGAGCTTTTGGAGTCATCTCTCTTTATCCGACAAAGTACTAAAGAAGTATCTAATTCGTTGTTTAGACCTTCCAAACAATCACCATCAATATAGTACTCGTACATAGTCCATTGGCCCTGAGTCTCCTCTTTTGACTTAAACGTAAACGTCCCCTTCTTGCCAATTAGTTCCCCAGTGCCCGCCTTCTTGATAGGTTCTGCTGCTGTATTGCCATGTCATTGCCCACAACCAGCTGTCCTGTTCTTATTCTTGTCTCCCTTCTTCTCACCAACGCTGGATAGCCTCGTAAACACGTAAAGTACTTTCTGATCACGAAAGACTTTGCCCAAAGGATCCACTACTGTCTGCCAAGGATCATTGTTGCAGAACAGATCCCATGGCGTCCCTTTCTCACAGTAGATATTTCTTTCGATCATGACCCTTTTCCATTCCAAACGCAATAGCTGATTCTTTACCATATCCTTGAGGTAGTACGTGATCAACTCTTCGTCCGTAGGACAGAACCGAATTCCTAACCCGAAACTGGCCATCCTATTGCTTTCTTAATGTTTCTCGGAATCGGAAGTTATGAAATTGGAGGCATGGCGCAATGTATATATAGAGGAGTAGGGAGGGGCGTAAAAGTTTAGAAGTTGCCTAATAGTGGTTATCCTACTAGATTTGGAATTTGCTCACACTCAAATTCCTTAACATCGTCGCGCCTTGCATAACCAATTTGACTTTATTATTATTACTACTAGACATAGTATTTAAAAAAAAAAAAGATCCAATCACTTAAGAATTCCACATGCCCTTGAAATCTATTGTAGAATTTAAAATAAAATTATTTCATGTGAAAAAAAATCATAAAACAATTACAAAAAATGTAATTTCAACAAAAAATTTATTTAAAATTTTACAACATGAGAGATATCTTACAACATTTGCATTTTATCTCCATTTATTAATGTTCATAATTTGAGAAGGAACAGTTTTAACAATAGAAAAGTTTTCAAATTTTAGTTGGTGTAATATTTTTTAATAGAAGTGAAATATTTTGGAAACCTAGTTCTTGATTTTTCCCAAAAAAAAAAAAAAAGCATCGCATGACATGGGTGACATGAAAAGCTTGGGCAAGGAGAAAAAAGAATAGAGAAAAATGGAGATAAGTGTATACTTATTGAAAATTTTGACATGTTTTAATGTAAGGGCTGATGTGGCTTAACAGAGGGAGTAAAATGCAACAAAAATAACGTTAAAAAGAAAAGTACAAATAATATCAAGCTTTAGCCGTTAGAAGGGCTGGAAAATTTTAAGGGTTGCCTAAGCTGCTGTTATCCTACTAATCTTCGAATTTGCTCACCGATTTGCCTAATATTGGTTGACTTTTATTTTTATTTATTTTGTTGGTAAAATGTTATTCGTTATGGACTAATGGTACAAACAAGACAGAAGAAAATAAATTGTTCACAGCAAAAATTTAGAAATTTCGGAATCAACCATGTGTTATATCTTGCAAATATCTAAATTAAAAAGGACTAATTTTTTACTTTTTTTTTCTTTTGCAAATCAGTAAGCAGTTAAAGATATATTTCAAGTGTCATATTTTTTTAATGTAAGATTAATTAGAGAAAGTAAATAAATACAGGGAGGGTAGGTAATATTAAATAGGGAAAGTATGTAAATGTAAGAAAGAGTAATAATTATTAGGATGTGTATATACATGGCAGATTAAAGGGATTATTAAGTGCGATGACGAGTACCCTATGGGTATTCATTAGAAAAACCCTAGAACAATTAGTGGGGAAATGTATTGCCATTTCTTTAATTTTTTTTTTCAAAAGGTCATACCATATCTTTAATCTTGGAGGGACCAAACTAACATTAAGTCAAATCTTTCGTAGGCAAATTAGAAATCTAAGTTATCCTACTTGAATTTCCATTTAAGGGGTCATTCAAATCAAAATTGATAATCCCAGAGACTTAAGGGCACCTTAATGTTGAAGGACTGAATAAGAAGATGAATAAAATCAGGCACCTTAATGTTGAAGGACTGAATAAGAAGATGAATAAAATCATGAGGAACTGTTAGAGTCAATTTAACGCCTTTTTTTTTTTTTTTCTTTTTCCTTTTAAGGGAAGACGATCGATGATAACTTTTGCAATTACATTGTTAGATATATTATTTTCTGTTCATTAAGTTCATGCTTGCGTTAGTTATGAGCAAAACTTGACCGTCAAATCTAAGAATCATAACTTCATAAGGGCTCAATTATTTCTCTCTCTCTTTTTTTTTTTTTTAATGTTCATGTGAGACTCCAAAACTTCATAAGGAAAATAAGAAAAGGAAAGGTTCAATCCTTATTTCAACCAACCTCTAAAATCCCTACAAAGTCAAGAATTATTTTGAGAAATTTAAACAAACAAAGACGTTTGATTTCTTCCGATTAGCGACTAAATTACACATAGTTTTAATGGATACTCTTAGGGCACTCATTAACACATTTAATATTCATCTAACCTACCATATATATATGCATACTAACAATTATTATTATCTTTTGTATTTATATACTTTCCTTATATAATCTTATCCACCATCCCTTGTATTTATTTACTTCCTCTAGTTAATCTTATATTTCCAAAAATATACCACCAAATGTGATCATCTAGTTTTTAGGAGAAAATCAAAGATCAAGTACGAGGTAAAAGGTGTGAAAGAAAAAAAAATAAAAAACAAATATATGTTAGTTTACACGAATAGATTTCCAATTTAGATCCATGATACATTAATAAATTTTGAATTTGAATTCTAAATTATGCACATATGGTATGTATCTAGATCAATTAGTGTATATACATGTTATTGTAGAAATATTTCATCAAATTTTATTCACAACCAATTTTCACAATAAGGTTTTGTAAAATCGACGACAAACGACAATGTGCCCTATATAATTGTTAACCTACCTTCATGTGATGCATAGTAAGAAAAAAAAATGGAATTAATTGTATAAAAATTTCTTTGGTTAGAGGGGACTTCAAACCTTACGAAGGCAAAAAAAAAAAAAAAAAACTTACAAAGGAAAAGTTAAAATGGGACGGTTAGAGAGTTAACCCATAGATGCTATGTCATAATTACTAATTTACATTAACCATTATCAGGAAGGGTTACGGCTGCTAGAAAAGGAAAATCTTTATTAATAAGAAACACCCGAAGTTTATTTGTTACTACTTCATCACGCACGGCCATAATTGAATTCAATTATGAACTTTTCTTGTTGAAATGG
Source organism: Coffea eugenioides (assembly GCF_003713205.1). Classification (NCBI taxonomy): domain Eukaryota; kingdom Viridiplantae; phylum Streptophyta; class Magnoliopsida; order Gentianales; family Rubiaceae; genus Coffea; species Coffea eugenioides. Next base: position 6,704,777 of record NC_040037.1, read on the forward strand.
AAGGCGTGGGTAATTGGCTTCACGTCTTCAATATCTAGGCAAATACGTGGTTTTTAATATAGGTGGCAAATTGAAATCTTTCCTCTCAAAAACTCCTAGTACCGCTTAGAAATGTTGACGAGAGGATTTAGTGATGCATAGACAAACAAGTAGTTTTCTTTTTCTTTTTCTTTTTTTTCCTTTTTTACCCTCTTTTTTTCTTTTTCTTTTTCTTTTTTCCCAGTGAAAGTAACATTGGAGTATAATTTAGAGGTTTTCTGTTCTAGTATTCAAGAAAAAAGCCACAAAGAGTTCAGCCAAACCTGCCACATTTTAGATTATGTAAATAAACCATATTCATGAGATAACATCAAAATCTAATAAGTTTAGGAATATACTTATCGCCATTACAATGAAAGCAAGGACATGCAAGGCCTAGTTTGTTGAGGCAATATTATTCCAGCTGCTTGTTAATTTATGACGAAAGGGGGAAATTTTCTAGTAAAAAGAATAAGAAAACCATGCTTTTCTACTGAAAGAAAAAAAAATTTTGAATTTCAAATGGAAGGCGTGGTTTTCGACTCATAATTGTCATGCCTTTTAACGTTCTCTAGAAAAAGCACGAGTTCATTCTCCAACTATTTTGCAAAAGGCATATGAAAAAGGGGCCTTTTTTCTTGGATAAACAATAGAAATGCGACCTGAATAACAGACGAAGCATGCATGCATTTTGTGCAATCCCAAAAAAGAAAAAGAAAAGAAATGCATTTTTTTTTTGTGTCAAACAGCATATGGAATATAAGGAAGTAGCAAAGACGGTACCTAAGGCAGCAAAATGAGTAATATTTTCCACTTGTTAGCTAGCTTCGTTTTATCATTAAACTCCAAAGTTGATGTGAAAAAGAGGAGGCTGCATCTAAGTTTATGTAGATAATGGTTTGGCAACGATTTCATAGTTTAGGAGCTTGTAAAACGCAAAATGAACTTCAGTACTTTTCTGTTTCCAAGCTGGATACAGAAAGCACGTATACAGAACAGCTGTATACTATGAATCAATACTGAAAATCAAAGCTTGTGGAGGTCTTGATTCAATTACAACTTCTCCTTTCCATTTCTTAAATCTCATCCCTTGTCTGCTTAAATAAAAATAAAAAAAATTAACTTGAGATTGCGAAATATTGTGAAGGAATAAAGAGCAGGGGAAAAAAATGAAATTTTATCAATTATTCAAAATGGTTGTGTAAATTTTCTTCTAAATGTTTCTTTATTTCAACTTATAGATCATGTTTCTAAGAATCTGGTCATCAAAACGAAAAACAAACGAGAATTGCACTTGTTGGGTGAAACAAAATGCTGCCAAAAGATAAACAAGAATTCCAAAGAATGTTTCTTGAATCCGATATTAAATTTATGTAAAATAAAAAAAATTAAAGTTATGCAGCAGGTTCATTCTATCTCGTGAATTAAACTCCAGTTCTCACTTTTTAGGTGATAGTAACTGAAACCCATATGCAATTTTCATTTCAATTTCAGAGAATCATAAACATCAAGAAACCAACAACCTCAAAAGATTCTAAAGGATAATAAAGATTGGAAAAAGACAAATGAAGAGAAATCAGCCATCAAATGGTATGAGAAAAAAGAAAGTGACACAGGAGGAAAACTTAAGATATACGCTCCACCTTTTTACTAGCCCACTATCATTTGCCTTTGGAAAAGAATTTCTTTTTCTCACTTTAGAATTTAAAATGCACATTTGAGAAACCACAAGGTCCCCTACATTGTGCCAACTACCTATGCTTACCTTACTTCTAATCTAAGCACAAAGTTGGGTGGTTCCCTCATAATTCATTCAACTGACCACTTTCCATAACACATCAATGTTTGCTATAATCTGAAGAAACATCATTATCCACACACAACATATATGGCCAACAAACCTTTCTTCCTTCCAACTTTTCTTCTCATATGTTGTAAATCCATTTCTCCAAAGCCATGAATCATTTCCTCCTAGGATTCCTAATATTTTCTTCCCTCCCACTACATTTGGTGTTTTCTTCTCATTGCACAACAGTTACTAACACCAAAACCTTCGAGAAATGTATGGCATTACCTAGCCAAGATGCCTCTATAGCTTGGACGTTTCATGCACACAATGCCACTCTTGATCTTGTCTTTTTTGGAACTTTTATATCCCCTTCAGGTTGGGTAGGATGGGGTATGAACCCTACTTCGGCCGAGATGACCGGAACACGTGCCCTTATCGCCTTTCCGGACCCAAACTCCGGCCAGTTGGTCCTTCTACCCTACATTATAGACCCCACTGTGAAACTACAAAAAGATCCACTCCTTTCGCGGCCTTTGGATGTTCATCTCCTCTCTTCTTCTGCCACCCTATACGGTGGCCGCATGGCCACGGTACATAATGGTGCAACCATTCAAATATATGCAACATTAAAACTTGTACCAAATAAAACCAAAATACATCATGTTTGGAACCGAGGATTGTACGTCCAAGGTTACTCTCCAACCATCCATCCGACGACTGCTAATGACCTTTCATCCACAGCCACCATTGATGTTTTATCCGGCATTGCAGCCAAAGGAAACAACAACAACATTTACACACTTAAAATCATTCATGGGGTCATAAATGCCATCTCCTGGGGACTTCTGCTACCGATTGGTGCCATCACAGCACGATATTTTCGACACATTCAAGCACTGGGGCCTGCATGGTTTTATGCTCATGCAGGGATACAACTTTTTGCAATTTTCATAGGAACTGTTGGATTTGCCATTGGTATTAGGCTTGGGGAACTGTCTCCAGGGAGAGTTTTTGGGCTGCATCGAAAACTTGGGTTCGCGATATTTTGCTTGGGATGGCTTCAGACTCTTGCTCTGTTGTTTAGGCCTAAAACTACAAATAAGTTTAGGAAGTATTGGAAATCTTATCACCATTTTGTAGGATATGCTTGTGTGGTTATAGGGGTGGTTAATGTTTTTCAAGGATTTGATGTCATGGGTTTAGGTCGATCTTATGCTAAGTTGGCCTATTGTTTAGGCCTCTCTACGTTGATTGGCGTTTGTATAGCGTTGGAAGTGAATTCTTGGGTCATTTTTTGTAGAAAGGCCAAAGAAGAAAAGTTGAGAAGAGAAGGATTCATCAGCGGATGTTCTGACAAAGCAAGTGGTTCAAGCCGAGGTTAAATCGAATCACTACTTTTGGGAGGACATTTTTTATATGGACCATCGTCTTATCCATGTCGTGGCTTTGAGAGATTGTACCATGTGCATTAGAAGTTAATACTCTTCGAAATTGTACAAGTCTCCATGCACATGGTACCAGTCAACGTTGTGGTCAACAAAGACTATAACATTTGTTGATCTTATATTTGTAAGTCTTCTTTCTTTCTTTTTTTCCTTGAAATCAAAAAGTTGCAAAAGTTTTGTAGATTTGTTGTGCAATATGAGAAAATTGGTTTTTTGATGGTAAAATACCAAAACAAAGTATTACTTTATCTTTCCGTGTCTCTCTCTGTATTAGTAGCATTCTAGCAGGAGCTTATGTAGGACATGATATTATTTGTGAAATCTCTGTCATTATCTCTAGCCAAAGCTCTCTCTCAGGTATGAAAGTCAAATAAAATGCATGTTGATAGGATGAGGTTTAAGGCAAAAGCCAGGATTCCCTGCCTAACTTGTCCAAATTGAACTGAGATTTGTTGAGGAGATTAAATGTTTTGGTAAGCAAAACTACTCCAACAATTTGTCAGGCTTCGGTATATACTTCTCAGTATGTTCAGGAGCTATATTTAGTGATTTCCAAAGTACCTAACTTTCTGTAACTTTCCCTAATTGAGAGATTTTCAAATTGAGAAAATATGAATGTCAGAGCCTGATCTGCAGGATCAATAAAAGATAATCTAGTGCAGAGCAGAGTTGGGGAAAGCCAAAGGTTTGTTCATTTCCCTGTTGGTAAAATACAATTGAACCAGTGTTTTGGTTCATCATCTTAAGCAATAGCCCTAAACCATCAGTTCAGCTGATCAATGGAAGAAATTTTACTCAACTCTGCATAGAATGTACTATACCGTCCAGAACCCTCATCTTGTCTCCCTCTTGACAAAAGAATTTTTTGCTCTCTTTTATGTACAGTTGCGTGGAAAGATTACATTCAGAAAAAGTAAATCTTGATTTAGACATTGTGGACTGAGATTCACCAGGCTTGATATAGAAACGGTGTAGTAGTCATGCTCAGAAAGTTATAAATCACCAGCTCAGAAAGAAGTCAATTTGTAATGGCAATTGCTTCCGCTAAGAAGAACTTGATAGCCTCTGCCACAGGGACAATTGAAATGCAGAATCAGACACTCCCCATTTCTCTCCACCCACACTGCTTCCTCGAAAGGTCTTTCTTCACTTTCAGTTATCGCTTCACTCACTTCAGACTCATCCTGTGTGATCAAGTTAAAGATTCAGAAGGGGCACTTAAACTGCTCAAGTGGTGAACTAAATTTGAATTAACTCCTAAGCAAAGACTTTTCCAGAAAGAACCACAACAGAGAAAATAACACCAAAAAAGGCCGATAAATCCAAGTAAGTACCAAAACATCATGTTACAATGAAATCAAGAAAGACAAGGAAAGTCCAGAGATATTGAAAAAAAAATTTATAAACCCTTCGTTTCACAAATCTATCAGCAATGACTAGAAACAAGCCCGAAATACAAATTCACAAGTAAAAGTTAAATCAAAGTACTACAAAAGTTTCAAGAAAGAAGGGGGGGGGGGGAATTCAAAGGAAATATGATCGTTTTTGATACCTTTGGAAGAGTATCAATATCTTCGGAGCCACTGTCTTCTTCACCTTCCTTTATGACTTCATTCCACCATGGTAAGAAGCTGGTGACTGCATGGCTTTCCTTGCCGCTGGAGGCCGTGGTGCGGTGGTGGTTGTCACCACCGGGTAAGAAGCTGGAGTGGGATCAGATACTGAACGGTAGAGACAGACTGAGATGGCGAAGTAGCACAGAATTGACCGCATAACTCTCCGGCAACTGGTTATTCAGGAAATTGCCCAATGATTTTGGAGCTTGATCAGAGAGGCTGCTTGCTCCTGGAGAGTTGATTGGATCAGAAATAGTCCGGAGAAGAGCAGGGGGCGACGATGATGAAAATGCATTGGCCGGAAGTGGGAGTTTACTGAAGCCAAGAATGCGGTGGTCACCGGGAAAAGTAGTGGTGGCGGAAGATGGAGGCAAAAGAGTGGCCCGTTTTGAAGAGGGTTCTTGGAGGGAGGACAAAGATGAAGGGGATTGTCTCTTGGTTGAGCGGCATTTGTTGCGGGGGTCCATGGAGGAGGAGCAGAAAATTGGGCTGCCGTGGTGGTGGAATGGTGGTTGCCGGGGTTGAGGGTAGTGGTGCAGTTGAGGTGGAGCATGGCTAGGAGATTGAGAACTATGGCTTCGATTGCAGTGATTTCTTGGTGATGGGAGAATTCTGGGGAGAAATCAGAATCTTGATCGCTCATCAATTTCTTCTGTTGAGCTCTGTTTCTCTTTTTAAAAACTGTCAACCGTTTCTTGAAAGACTTGGCGCGGTATTAAGCAGAGAGGCAAATTGGAAATAACTGCTTCACTTGTTTTATAAACTTCTTTGATGATTTGCAAGAATGTCTTCTAATCCCTCTTATGATTAAACTAAAAAACAGGCTGCAAAATATTCTTTATCTAGACTGAGTGGGGAATATCAAAGTGCTTATTTTTTATCATTATCAAAAATAAACAAACTTGAAATCTAAAAGGACAGTACTACACGTTATTTTGTCTACTTACCAACCGCTACTTTTAAAATCAAACTAAATTACCTTTTTCTGATTTCAAATTACACCGATCAAATACAGTTGGACCAGTGAACCATTGAGCTTGCTCAATGGCCACCAAAAGGGACTTGGGCTATATATTGGGAGTTTGAATCTTACTTTTAATCTAGGGGGACTATATATCTACTAGTCCTTATACAACTTCTTTTGACTCTCCTTCCTTATAAAATAAATAGATCAGATTATAGAAATAATAGAATATATCAGGTTATAAAAATATTATCATTAAGGAAAAAAAAGATACAGTTGGACAGTGCGGGTTAAAATTGGGAATTAGGCCGTGGACGTGAACGTGGACATGAGGTTGAGATGGATGGTTGTGAAGATGAAGAATTGAATGAGCAATAGCACCTTTTTTTTTTTTTTTTTTTTTTAACTTTCCCACGTCAACTCTTTAACAAAAAAAAATGGGAAAATTACATTTTACCCCCCTATAGTTTAGTATTTTTTGTACATAACCTTGCTATGGTTTCAAAAGCTATACGTAACTCCCTCATGATTTAGATTAAAGTGCAAACTGACGGAAATGATTATTCGTAACAAAACTGTTAAAAATATCGAAATTACCGTTGTTTAAAAATTAAAATGGCTGAAGTGATCAAAATATATAAACATAATATACATGATGCATTAACCCCGTATGATTTTATGTTTTACCATATAACCCCCTTATGATTTAATGTTTTATCATATAATCCCCTTATGATTTTCAAAATATACACATAATTTCCTGTGGTTAATAAATAATTTTCAACTTTACATAAGAGGTATTTTTGACATTTAGGTGACTCTGTTATGGATTATAAATTCCGTCATTTTGACACTTTAATTCAAACTGTGAGGGAGTTATGTATAATTTTTGAAACCATAGGGGGATTATGTACAAAAATACTAAATCACAGGGGGTAAAGTGTAATTTGTCCAAAAAATATTTGGTTAGCTTGTTCTGATTGTAATAGATCTCAGGGGGCATCTCAAACTATCCCATGCAATTGCTGTAATTCTTCTATTTCATCATATATTTTGTCCCATATCATTATAAGGACCTAGAAATCCTAAACTTTCTCGAGATTTTTGGAGTCTAATAGCAATTGAAAAATCCTGGCAAATTTTGATTACCGACTTTTGATCTTGTAATTCGTCAGCAATTCTGTGCAAAATTTTAGTCAAATTGGTGAGGACAATCATAACTTCTGCTATTATTTTCCCAAAAAAAAAAAAAAACTTAGTATGATGCTAAATGAAGATAGGAATACAAGTTAGACATATATTGGGTTGCTACTTCCGTATTTCTTAAATAGTAAGATGATATTTGATCTAATCCTAATGGAGATGGGCTTAAATAGTAAGATGTTATTTGATCCAATCCTAATAGAGATAGCAACCTACAAGCTATACATATATTGGGTCTTACTTCTGTATTTCTTGAATAATAAGATGCTATTAGGGCTATTAGGGAAATACGCAGATGCTATTAGGGCTATTAGGTATTAGGTATATATATATATGTATAGTCATGTAGCTTGACGCACATCAGTCCCTAAACTTTAGGTTTTTTCTCATGGCGCATACTAGACGTCTACGACATGATGATGGCAGTTTCGAACTGCCAGAACCAATTAGGCATCACATTCTCTCTTTCCTGAAACCCAAAGAATCAGCAAAACTAAGTTTGCTGTCCAAGGGATGGCTGACCACTTGGCGCACACGCCCCAATTTGCACTTCGAGTATGATGAAGATGAATCGGGTTCTGATGATAGGCAAGCTCTTGAAAGAAGACGTGATAGTTTCATAAATTGCATCAACACCACCTTGATGAGGTACCGTGAGAATAAGTACGGTATTGATTCTTTGAAGCTTATGGTTTATAATGAAGATTTTCCCTCGCTGAAGCCTGATCATGTTAAAACATGGCTCGGGATTGCAGCAGAAAACGGTGTGAAAGGCCTCGAGATTTCTTTAAAATGTGACTCTTATCATCCTAAGTTGGCTCGGACAATTTTTGAAGCAACATCACTCGTGGAGTTATATCTTAGTGAAAAAATCTATATGAAGCACAAAATGATTAAGATAATAAGGTGCCATGATCTCAGAAAATTGTGTCTTAACAAGGTGGGCTTAGACGAAGTGATGCTGCAGAGAATAATGTCGAGCTGCCCTTCAATTGAATTCTTGGAAATTATTCAATGTTTAGGCATTGAGAATATTGAGGTGACCAAGCTTCAAAAACTAAAGCAATGCAGTATTGTCTTATGGAAAATCGGTAATGTTGAAGTTGAAGCACCAAATCTTGAAGACTTCTCTTACGGGACTTGTGTGCCAGCTATGCCAGCTAGCTATCTACTTAGTGAAGAGGAAGAACAGCCATTGCCATGTCTTCAGGTGTCCAGATGTAAAAATCTAAGGAAGTTGTCCTTGGATAACATTGGCATCACTGATGAGTTTTTCTCAGGCATTGCAGAAGATTTTCAGCACCTTGAAGAGTTGAAAATCCGATACTGCTATGGTTTGCAAACTGTGAGGATTTCGAGCCAGTCTATTAAACTCATAAATTTGGAGTTTCGGAAGGAAGGAGGATTGAAAGAGGCCCAAATTGATGTTCCAAGCATTGTTCGCTTTGAGTACAGGGGAAATTTCATTCCCCTACTTTCTTTTGCTCCTCCCTCTGGTCCTTGGGTGTCTTACATTGAATTGTCATGGCAGAACAGGAACATTTTGGAGACTTCTTGTTTCTCCGAACTGAAGGAACTATTGATGAAGCTCAATCTATCTGAAATTTCACTCAGAATCATCTTTCCCAAAAATGTCGAGGGCTTTGTTGAGGATCAGATAAGAAACAAAGCCATATATCCCCTGCCTCAAGTTCAAACATTGTCCATAAGCTTCGACAAGGCAAATTGTCTAGATGTTGCATATTCAGTACTTGACGGTATCTTCTGGACGTGTCGTCCTAAAACCATTGTTCAACATAGCTGCCAAGATCTGGACTCACACAAAGATGCTAGTGACCTGCTGAACGTATTCTTTCAGATGCTTATGCTCAGAAGAAATCATCTGTATGGCAATTTTCAGCAAACTAAATTTTGGCAGGAGGATCTGAAGGATGTGAAACTAGGGATGTTTAAGGAGGGGCAAAGAGTTCAGCTGCCTCGACTTTCAGACTGGGAAGCTTTTTCGAAGGTAATAACAGCTGAAGGACGCAGTTTGTATGTTGTCTTTGAGTTGGAATGGGAATATTTCATGATTAGGTAGTGCAAAAGAACTTGATTATGAGAACTTGGCTTGAATAACATAATAGCTTAGAGATTCAGCTCTTAGGCACTGATATTTCTGTTGTTTAAAACTTGGAAGTATGATGATTTAGTCAACTGATTATATGTTATGCCATTTTGTCCATGTTAATCATCAGTATTGTGGTTGGATTGAAAATGCTGGACTTTATTTGTAGTTCTATTCTTTTTCCTGGACTGATCGTCACAAAAAAGGGAAGTAAAGGTATTCTGGCTGTTTCTAATGCATTATTTCTTGACGTTCTCCATCCTATGAACACAGATCCTAAGAATCTAACTCGTATCAGTTGTTTCGTATACTTCATTGATTGATTTGTCAGAAATTTTATGTACTTCAAACTCTGCCTGTTTGGCAAATTCGAAACTGAACGGCAGCCCATGTACAATGCAAATTAGGAGGTCATAGTAAAGTAGATTTATGATGTTCCCAACTAGAGAGGGTATTACATCCAGGGGATAAGAGGTTTCTGACTATTTCACGGTCGCCGTTTAGATTTTAAAAATTACACTAATCACCCTTGAAATTTATTGTCTTGTAACATTTACGTCCAATAAGTAATTAAAAAGTAATATTAGGAGAGAGAAAATAATATAATTCTACCATTGCCCCTTTATTATATTATTTAGTTAATCTAATGCCAGCCAACACATTAAAGCAAAACACTAGAATTTGCTATTTATCATCAGGGTTTAAATCACATATAGCATCGAAAAATAGTGTATCATTCTATATATTTCACTTAATGTAAGATCTAAATTACTCCTTTCAATTACAAATCTATTGTCAAATATGATCGATAACAAATAACACAAAAAAAAAGTCTGCAATCAAAACATTACAAAGAGCGAACTTTAATACTATAAAAATCTCAGCAAATAATCTTAATATGCTGACAAAGATATTTATGATGATAAAGTTCACTCTTTGTAATGTTCCGATTGTAAATTTTTTGATTATTTGTTGTTGGTCATGTTTGATAATAGGTATGCAATTGAAAAGAGTAATTTAGATCTTGCATTAAGTGAAGAAATAGGGAATGATATACCTTTTTTGATGCTATATGTGGTTGGATCTCTGCTAATATACAACGAATCTGAGTATGTTTCTTTAATGAGTGCGTTGGTATTAAATTAACTAAATAATATAGTAGATGAAGGGCAATGATGAAATTATATTATCTTTTTTCTCCTAATATCACTCTTTTAATTTCTGATTGGCCCTTAATATTACAAGATAATTAACCTTAAAGGAAGTCAGTATAATTTTCAAAATCTAACTGGAGGCTAATGAAATAGTCAAAAACGTCAAGGGAGGTTTTTGAAATTATCCCTACATCTTCAAATGATGAGCGACTCTGGAAATAGCTCGGTTCAATAGGTCACTGGAACACATTCTACAGGAAATTTCAGTGGAGAAATCGAAGTGCTACTGTTAATATATTATTTACGTGGTAAAATACAATTGAGAATGGAAGCCAACCTGAAGAAACAGCCAGCCCACACACCTGAATGTGGCTTTGCATTCACAATGAAAATTGACAAAGTTATCAAGATCAATTTCCAATCTGAAAGAAATCATCCATTGCTGACACTTGACAGAGGGTTGCCGTTTGAGTTTTCTTGCTTTACGTTATGCAGCTCAATACTGTTTCACGTTACTGAGTTCAACCGGGTTTTCGTAGTGATTAACACTTGACTCCTCCTGAAGTCCTCCTGGGTTTTAGTAGGGATTACTCATATTGATTGCGCTCCTTGGAAACTGGTTTTTTCTCGCCTGATCTTTCCTTGGTCATAAACATTAAGAATTTATTCAGGAAACTTATGAGATCGTTGGTAAAGAAGTCTGCTAGGAAGGTACTTAGAGGTCTGAAATGACATTTACCCAAAAAAAAAAAAAAGAAGTGGTCAGGGATAACAAAAATCAGTAATTCAATTCCTTAACACTAATGACTATCCATAAATTGGTGTTACAGATTAATCCCTTAATGTTTGTACATTCTTTTGCTTTTTTTTTTTCATGCTTTGACATTAGAGTATAAAATAACTTTGATAAAAAATGACAAACTGAAAACCTGAATAAATTGATAAATTTACATTCATAACTTCAAATTTAAATAAGTTTTGGAAAATAATTGGTTAAAGAAAATGATAAACATAGGGCCATTAGCCGAGCAAGCCTTGACTTAGTAGTTGAAATTCTAAGAATTACGATATATATATAGAAACACACATACGAGATCACAATTAGAATTTCACAAAAACTTGTAATATTTAATATCGTAATATATTTTGAGATAATATAATCAGTGCAAAGCATTGGAGGCATTGCTAGTTGATGGAAATGAAATGTCGATGTTATTTTACACACTGGTTAGTGTACTTGATGATTGCTTGGGTTTAATCACCTTTCCTATTTGAAGTTAATTTTCAAAAAAAAAAAATTCTTAGCACATGAGACCTCTCCTAAGTCGTAATGACAAAGGATAACTAATAGTGTGTATCAAGTGTACATTTACAAGTAATATAGAGAACGTCTATTTATAGAATTACAAAGAATATTAGAAAAAACACGTAAAAGGATACTAAATCCTACCGGTCAAACTTGCCAATCAACCAGTTATCTAAGATTACATCATTTAGATATTAATTACAATGAACTGCATCAACTATAGAGCTTTTAAATGAATGAGCAGGTCATGAACTTAGCTGAACTCAAATTGTATAGGCTCGAGTTCGATTCGTTTATTTAATTAAACGAATCTAGCTCAAACATTAAATGAGGCTTGTTTCTAAAAAAGTCGAACATGGCTCGACTTGCAAATAACTCATTTAAACTCATCTAAACGCGTTTGTACATTTATTCAAGCTAATATTGTTAATTTTTCTTAGTAATTATGTAGATTTATTTTGTCTTGATTGTTTAGGATTTTGTTTTGCTTAAATATTGGTAATATTCTTATATTTGGTGAAAGTTTTCCCGTTCAATATAGAAATTAAATTGGTTGGATTTCTTAAATTGCAAAGTTATATAAGATATTCAAACACATTTTATTTTATTTTATTTTATTTGAACTCAAGCTCATTCAAGTTTAGCTCGTTTATGTCATACGAGTCGAGATCGAACTCGAATTCCAATTCGAGATAGCTTTGATAAGTTGAGCACAAACACAATTTTAGGCTCATATATTAACGAACCGAGCTGCGGCTTGATAACTTAATGACCCAAAAGTTCGGCTTAACTCAACTCATTTACAACTCTACTTAATCACACCCAAAAAAAAAAAATTAACCCTTCCTCGAAAAAAAAAAATTAATAGGGCACCAAATTGAAGAAATTTCAAGATTGTAAAGGCGTGGGTATTATCAACTTTTGAGCTTTCAAAATCCAAGCATCGAGGGTTTTGTCTCCATGGAGGACACTGGAGTTGTGGGAGATGATAGCACATCCAAACTGCCGGAACCCATCAGGCATCACATTGTTTCTTTCCTCCAACCCAAAGAAGCAGCAAGAACAAGTGTATTATCTAAGGCATGGTCGAGCTCATGGCGCACCCGCCCCAATTTGCACTTCGATTATGACGAAGTCAGTCCTATGTTGCGTCATGCTAATACGCAAGATCTCAAGAAACGACGTACTGATTTCATTAATTGCATCAACACCGCCTTGCAGAGGTACCATGAGAATGAGTATGGCATTGATTCTTTGAAGCTAGAGATTAATGCTTTCAAGTTTCCCTCTCTTGCCCCTGATCACGTCAATGCATGGCTCCAAATTGCTGCAGAAACTGGTGTCAAAAGTCTCAACATTTGTATAAACGATTATTATTATTGTTACCCTATTTTGCCTAAGGCAATTTTTGAAGCGGCATCACTCGTGGAATTATGTCTTAGTGGCCAATCCGAGTTAGAGCCCGAAGTAATTAAGATGATAAGGTGTCATAGCCTCCGAAAATTGTGTCTTGTAGATGTTAGGTTAGATGAAATGATGCTTGAAAAAATAATGTCAAGCTGCCCGTTGATCGAAGTCTTAGAAATTTCACTTTGTGCAGGCCTTGCGAATGTTAAGTTGAGCAAGCTTCAAGAACTTAAAGAATGTCGTATTGTCTTGAGGAATATTGGTTGTGTTGAAATTGAAGCACCTGGTCTTAAAGACTTTTATTGTTGGAATAGTATTGTAAGAAGCTATTTACGGCCATTGCCTCCTATTCGTATGTATACATGTAATAATCTGAAGAGGTTGTCCTTGAATGATATTGGCATTAAGGATGAGTTTTTCTTAGGCATTGCGGGAAATTTCCCACACCTTGAAGAGTTGGCGATCCAGGACTGCTACCATTTGCAAACCATCAAGATTTCAAGCCACTCGATTAAAATCATAAATTTAGGATTCGCAGTGGACAGGGGATTCAAAGAGGCCTGCATTGATGTACCAAGCATCGTTCGATTCGAGTATAAAGGAAACTTCATTCCCTTGTTTTGTTTTACAGCTCCCTCTGGTCCTTGGGTTTCTGACATTGAATTATCGTGGCATGATAGGAACATTTTGGAGACTTCCTTTTTCTCCAAGTTGAAGGAGTTGTTGAAAGAGCTCAATCGATCTGAAATTTCACTCAAACTCATCTTTCCCCCAAGTTTTGAGGGCTTCATTGAGGCTGAGACGAGGAACAGTGCCATACATCCCCTGCCTCAAGTTCAAGAATTGTCTGTCAGCTTCAACGCGACAGATTCTCTAAATGTTGCACATTCGATACTGGATGGTATCTTTTGGACTTGTCGTCCTAAAACCATGGTTCAATATTGCTACCATGATTTGCACTTCAATGTAAATTGCACTAACCGGGCGAAGGTACTCTTTCAGATGCTAATGTTCAGAAAAAATCAGAAGCATAGCAGTTGGCAGAAGCCAAAGTTTTGGCAGAAGGATCTTAAGGATGTAAAGCTTGAGATGTTTCAAAAGGGCAAAAGAGTTCAGCAGCCTCAACTTTCAGACTGGGAAACTTTCCTGAAGGTAATAGAAACTGAAAAACGCAGTTATTATCTTGTCTTTGAATTGGAATGGCAACCATTTGGCATGAATAGGAAGCGCAAAAGAACTCGATCATTGGAACTTGGCAATAACAAAATAGTGTAACGGGTTCTTTTGGTAATATTATTCATTCAGGTAGTTCTGTTTCGGTTAGTCGACTCATCATATGTACTATATGGTCATTATTGTGATTGAATTGAACATGTTGGATTTTGTTATTTCTGCTTTTATTTTCTTTTGCTTGATTGAGACACCACAAATAAGGGAAGAAATGATAGTCTTGCTGTAATGCATCATTTCTTAGCTTTCTCTGTTCTATAAACACATCCTGAGGTACTAACCGGCATCAGTTGTTTGGTATGCTTCATTGATGATTGACAAGAAATTTTTGTATAGTCTAAACTTTAAAATCAAAACTTAAACAGCAGATATTATAACGCAGACTAGGAGGGTCATTGTGAATCAGGTCCTTTCTTCAGACCATCGGCCAAAAATGCAGAATGTCTTCCAATCATCACCTGGCTCAGTTATAACGTTAAATTCGAATATCTGCAGATTGTAAAATAAGCATATTTTGGATTTTTCGCAAGTGGACCTCCTGATGAGAATCTTTCAGTAGCAGCATACCTTGAAGAACAAATGAGTATGGTTCAAAAAATTTGTTGTTGCTTGATTCTTGGAAAAGCTTATCTGATTTTAGAAGATCATAAGTAGAACGGATGTATTAAAGTTTTGGGCAGTTGTAGTTATAAGCCTTTGCCCAAATCCTGTGTGAATATTTATTAGCATAACCAGGTAGAGGGCAAACAATCAAAGTTGCAGCACTTTTTCTCTTCCGTCAGTTCAGATTACAGATTGTCAAACCTTGTACAAATTGTCTTTTTCTGTGGGTTGATCTTGTACTTGTCTCAAATCATTCTAAGGGCTAGAAAATCCTCCTGAACCTGATTCAGGTGGAATTTCCATCCTACGTACTTGAATTTTAGTCCATCCTGGTTTGGACTAAAAAAAATTAGTATGTTTTCTTTTTTTTACGAGTTAGTAACACTTGATAATTAGACCTCGTCTCTTTTGGTTCAGGAAACATTCTTGATAGAGTTTTGGAAAAACTAATGGCAGTTGAAAGTGGCAAATTTTGGGTATCTATTCTCGTGATTTGCCCCTATTTTACCAATTTTAGAAATACTGGAACACATCTTGAGAAGATTACATGCAGAAATGGCAAGTCCTTGAACACTTTCTGAACTAGAAATCCTCTGATGGCTTCACAGAATTAGTGGCTTGATGCTTGTAAGATAGCGAATTCCAGGATTAAAAAGCAGCAGTAAATTCTTTCTTCTGAGAAGAACTTGATAGATTTTGCCACAGGGACACTTGAAATTCAAAATGATAAGACACTTCCCATTTCTGTTCCCCCATACACTGCTCCCTCCCAAGGTCCTCCTTTACTTTCACTCACCACTTGACTCGCTTCAGATTCATCCTGTGTAACTCAATACTGTAATGGAAGTTGGGCAAATAGGGATTATATTAACTAGTTGCCACCATCTTAATTCTGTTCTGAGTTGGATTCAAAAGCTGCTGATTTGGGTGACTGTCTAGTGAATATTTTAGTAATGTTTGCCTCAAATAATACTTTTATTTTTTGTTTGTTTAAACCCTGTCAAATAATCCTTGCAGCACTTTCCTTCATCGTAAATTACTTTTGTTTGATGTACTCTCAAATACAACTGATGAAGTCGTTGTTTCTTGTTAACAGATTACTAGAATTCTTGGTTTTTTTTTTTTTCTACACCAAATTAAGGTACACTTCAACTTGGTTGTCCTGACAAGCCATACAAATGCAGCCCTCTAAAACCCCCAAACCAAAGTATATGACAATTCCTTCCTTGTTTCTGCAGTTTTGCTGCAATGAAACCTCATTCACTTGACCTTATTAGGCAGGACATATTCATGGGAATCCTGAGTATCAATTGCTCTATTCCCTATTACCACTTTATAACCATCAGTGCATGAATCATAACACATCCCAGAATTTGTCACAGCATAATCAAGTTTCTGACTGTCCAATTCTAGCACAAGGTAGAAGTGTGTTGTCAATGGATTCCACAAGTAGAAGGAAGCTCCAAAAAATTGTAAGCCAATTGTGATGGTTCTGCTGATGGTGGACTCATAATTTTATAGGCATACACATAGGTCAATCAGAAGCTATATTTGATCGCCTGTTTCTACCAATTAGAACTTTAGATGAAATTATCCTCGTCCTAAGAAAATCAGCAGTGTTAAAGAAAAGAAAAAATTCGTAGGAGAGTTTCTATGACATGAAATTTCTGTGTCAAAGAAAATATGCTAATATAGACACTATTTTCTGTATCAAAGAAAAAAATCCGTAGGCCCCCACCCTCCTCTCTTCCGTATCTCACCTGCACCATTTCTATCAATATTTAATCAAGTTTCATAAATAATGGCTTTTATTGTACTTTTTAACCCATTTACCTAAGGTGCAGTCGCATAATGCAATAGTCTTTGCAATTTTGCCCGTCTTCTCATTCGGCCCTTCAACATTTATAAGCGCCCTGAAATCATCAATTTTGTTTTGAACGATCCCTTCAACTAAAATTCAAGTAGGGTCAATCATGCAGCAGATCTTTTGTCACGCTACTCTCTATTCCACTTTTTATTATATTGTTATTTCTTCTTCATAAATATTATATTTTAGTCCTTTTTTATTTCTTTAAAATTCAATAACTGTTAATTGAGTAATATATAAATACAACAGTCTCGAAAAAACAATGTATAATAAAAAATTAAAAAATAAAGCAAAAAATTCATTAAAAAAATTCGCTTTTTTATGCAATTTGATTTTTTGAGTTGTTAAATTTTGTGTATTCTTCGATTAATAGTTTTTGGATCTCAAGGAAATGAAAAATAATTAAAATATGATTTTTATAAAAGAAAAATAGTAATATAATAAAAAGTGAGATAGAAGATGAAACAGTGAGATAGAAGATACGTTGCGGGTCAATTTGATTACAAATTCTTATGACCAAAGTTAGCAAATTTATCCTGGCAAATGAGAAATTACCAGACAAGTTTTACAATTTATCTTGGTAAACTCTGACGCATCAATGTTCTACTGACGATATCAAACACAAAGTCAATCTCACCACCTCCTCTTTAACTCTGCTAAATTGATGCTAGTACGATATATTACAATATTTTCTTGAAGATAGGGTTAAAGACACCAAACCCTCCTAAAGCTTGATATTATTTATACTTTTCTTTTTAACGTTATTTTTGTTGCATTTTACTCCCTCTGTTAAGCCACATCAGCCTTTACATTAAAACATGTCAAAATTTTCAATAAGAATACACTTATCTCCATTTTTCTCTATTCTTTTTTCTCCTTGCCCAAGCTTTTCATATCACCCATGTCTTGCGATACTTTTTTTTTTTTTTTGGGAAAAATCAAGAACTAGGTTTCCAAAATATTTCACTTCTATTAAAAAAATATTACACCAACTAAATTTGAAAACTTTTCTATTGTTAAAACTGTTCATTCTCAAATTATGAACATTAATAAATGGAGATAAAATGCAAATGTTGTAAGATATCTCTCATGTTGTGAAATTTTAAATATTTAAATAAATTTTTTTTTGTTAAAATTACATTTTATGTAATTGTTTTATGATTTTTTCACATGAAATAATTTTATTTTAAATTCTACAATAGATTTCAAGGGCATGTGGAATTCTTAAGTGATTGGATCTTTTTTTTATATATATACTATGTCTAGTAGTAATAATAATAAAGTCAACTTGGTTATGCAAGGCGCGACGATGTTTAGGAATTTGAGTGTGAGCAAATTCCAAATCTAGTAGGATAACCAATATTAGGCAACTTCTAAACTTTTACGCCCCTCCCCACTCCTCTATATATACATTGCGCCATGCCTCCAATTTCATAACTTTCGATTCCGAGAAACATTAAGAAAGCAATAGGATGGCCAGTTTCGGGTTAGGAATTCGGTTCTGTCTTACCGATGAAGAGTTGATCACGTACTACCTATGGTAAAGAATCAGCTATTGCGTTTGGAATGGAAAAGGGTCATGATCGAAAGAAATATCTACGGTGAGAAAGGGACGCCATGGGATCTGTTCTGCAACAATGATCCTTGGCAGACAGGAGTGGATCCTTTGGGCAAAGTCTTTAGTGATCAGAAAGTACTTTACGTGTTTACGAGGCTATCCAGCGTTGGTAAGAAGAAGGGAGACAAGAATAAGAACAGGACAGCTGGTTGTGGGCAATGGCATGGCAATACAGCCGCAGAACCTATCAAGAAGACGGGCACTGGGGAGCTAATTGGCAAGAAGAGGACGTTTACGTTTAAGTCAAAAGAGGAGACTCAGGGCCAGTGGACTATGTACGAGTACTATATTGATGGTGATTGTTTGGAAGGGCTAAACAACGAATTAGATACTTCTTTAGTACTTTGTTGGATAAATAGAGATGACTCCAAAAGCTCTAAAGGAGGAAAACTAGTATCAAGATCAAGATATGGCATTGTCGAATCCAATGATCAGGGGTTGACTAAATCAGCAAAGAGAAAATTGGACATTGATCAATTTGGACGCACTAAGAATTTGAGAACTAACCCTACTGATTCGCCTGACGTCCAGGAATTGATGATATCAGACTCTAGTGCTAACGATTGCTCTGATTGGATTACTAGTATGGTACTAAGTACCAGTACTCCACCTGCAGCATCAAACATGAACAACGAGGAGCCAGATATTGCCGGCAGCAGTGGAGCTATTGTTGATGCAGCCCTTGGAGATATTGTGTATGACCCTTCTAATTTCAATGTTTTACCAGTTGAAGACGATCCTAATGCTTGGATCACCATGGAGGAACTGGATCCTAATTGGATACCAGCGAATGACAGTTCTGCAATAGATGGAGAACAAATTAATGGACCAATCCAAGCAAATTAATCCTTGATAGACGTTCAGAAGTGGAAATCACTGATATCTTTCACAGAATTGGTGTCTTGATCCTTTTAAGGCAGTGAATCCCTGGCTCAGAAAGCAGTCAAATTTGTAGTAACAATTTGTAGCCTTTGCCAGAGGGACACTTGAAATGCAAAATCAGACACTCCCCATTTCTCTCCACTCACGCTGCTTCCTGATAAGGTCCTTCATCACTTTCAGTCACCACCTGACTCACTTCAGATTCATCCTGTGAAAAAATTTTGAACTCTTAACTGTTCCATTGGTCAATTAAATTTCAATTACAACTAAAACAAGACTATCAAAAGAAAAGCCAAGAGAGAAGATTAATGAGTGACATTTAATTTAAACATGAAAAATTAAATTTGGCCGATTATATGTGTGTAGGTCTCGCATTTGTCGTTTTCCTTTTCGGAACAAGAGTTCGGCTTCATATTGATGCACCATTCAATTGTTTCTGTGCCCATCTCTCCCAATTTCACTTGGTAGGTGAAAAGTGATGGGCGATCATGGAGTAAGAATAACATAAAGCCAATTTGACACACACACACAATGGCCCAACGAATAATATATCTATTATCTATTATCTATCTATCTATTAGCTATTATTACTATATAAAAAGCATGATGAGTCTTTATTGCGAGTGTAAGGAAAAATCGATCTTAGTTTTTATGATACCAATATTGCCCTTGACACTAATAAATAGACAAGATTACATTGCATTTTCTTAATAATTAATAAGATTTATGCTAATAGTTACAAATAAACATTTCTTGAATTGTGGTGATTTTGGTGAATTAAACCAAAAAAAGAACAACAAATTCATTGCATTTCATCAATATTAATATCAATTATGCCAACAATTACAAGAATGAAAAACATTCCCTTGAGTTATAGTGAATTAAATCGAAAAAAGAAGGACAAATTTTATTTATGAATTATAAAATAATATGGTGAATCTTAGTGGTTAATAGTGTAATAAAAAATTATATTAGTTTTTGTGATGCCAAAATTACATTCCTCTCTAATAAATGGACAAATTGTGCTGCATTTTATCGTTAATAAATAATATCAAACATGCTAACAGTTACAAAAATGAAAGGTTCCTTACTTTTTAATTTACCAAAGAAAGAAGAACAAATTTTTTTTTTTCAAAATCCAAGTTTAGAGAGTACTTCAAACATGAAACAAAACATAATAAATTGGTACTATGAGTCTCTTAAAAAGTACCACAAGTCTTTTTATTTTTTGGATGCAACTAAATTAAGCCTTAAGAGCACCATTTTAATATGCGTTTATCAGTTTTGAGTAAAAAAAAACTTTAATTTAAAATATAATAGGAAATAGAGTACCAAGGTAGGCAAAGAGTTTTATATTAGGAATTTATTTATTTAAATTGCAATAAAGATTAAATTTAATGAACTTTATCAATCATATTCTTGTAACAACTAACAATATTAAACTACAATTAATGCATATTATATCCATCAATGGCAATCATAATAATAATTACAAAGGTGAAACATCCCTTTGAGTTATGTTGAATTAAGCCAAAAAAATATTTTTTTATAAATATCAATTTCAAGGTGAACTTTACAAGTGAATAAAAATATATCCATGTTCAGTTTGACTATTACATAACAAATAATCTTAAAGTCCGACAAATTTTAATCATATAAACTTTATAATCATAAAGCATGTCATCAGTGAGAAATACAATAAATTTCATCAAATCAAAATATTTTTCTTCAAAGTTAAGCTATTTAAATTCAAATTATGGAATTTCAATATGTTTATATACTATTATAATTACAATAGCATTATAGATCATTTTACAATCCACTGTTAGCAAAAAAATAATAATAATTAGAAAATCTTACTGAAACTAATAAACAATTCATAGAATGACTTAAAGGGAAGCAATAAATTATTCAAAAAATTTAAAATTTAAACTCAAATGGCATAAAAAAAGCATTTAGATCATCTGAATTTAACCAAAAGACAAAAATAAAACAAAAAATGTCAATGTTGTTACAAAATAAAAGTGCTCTTGGAACAAAGAATGATTTATTGCTTGAACAATTGTATTGGTTAGGGCAAACTAAGTTCAAAAAAATGTAAACTAATATAAATATTAAATATCACATTTTTTCCTCAATTATATTTATTCCTTCAAAATAATTGATTTTCTAAAAGTTTAAAAGGAAAAAAATATAAAAGCATCATGTTCACGTGCAAAGCACGTGCTCCATTACTAGTATATATATATATATATATATATATATATATATATATATATAAATTTTTTTCTCATATTTGCCCTGACTATTTTTGGAGTCTTTAGCGAGCTAATGCCTTTCTATGGGTCAACCAAATGGTAAAATAACTTTCACCATGCATATCTTACCCATTTCAGGGTTTGATTTGCTTTATGGAAGCAAACATGGGCACTTGCACTGATAAGATATACAAGATTATGCATAATGAAGTCTGGAACAGAAAAAGAAGAAGTAGCAGTAGTCTGAGAAAAGCACGCAGTTCTCAAATTCACATTTGAATTAGTGACTTGCAGCCAACACTCCAATAAAGATAATTAAGCAAAGTTGAACTCCATTACATATATTTGGTAAAAGCACCATTTATTCCAGCGCAAGTCATATCCAAATTCAAGAAATTAGTGATATAAACCCATCCATTTAACTTGGATTGGAAGTAGTTTCCACTCTTCACTGAGGATTTGGTGGGCGGCTATTGGCAGATGAAACTCTGGATCCCCATTCGAGCAACTCTTTGCTTGTGTCATCTTTGTGAACGATCACTTCAATGAAGCACAAACAGTCTTTCTTCTCCCCGGTTGCTGTTTCAATTGCGTTAATTAGTTCCTCTTCACAGCGGACCTGAAAATTTGTATCACCATAATAATAATCCGTCGCAACAGAATATTAATATATTGCAGTCATTAATATATTACTCCCCTCTCCTTTTGGTGTTTTGGGGGGGGGGGGGGGGGGGGGTTAGCACAAAAGCAGGAATTACCTTTGTGGTCCAGCAATTGCCTTCACCATTGCAAAGTGCATCCACTAATCCAGTGTAGTTCCAGTTCTTAATCACATTGTATGGACCATCATGAATTTCAACCTCTATGGTGTATCCTCCGTTGTTAATCAAGAAGATGATAGTCTTTTGGTTGGAACGAATCATTGTACTCACATCTTGGGCAGTCACCTGCAACCCAAAAATTTTATTAGCCCCGAAACCTCATGCTCTTAAAGATCAATGAGATTTCCCCGATTAAATGTCATTGTTTCTCACCTGAAAGCTCCCATCACCAATGCAAGCAATCACCCGCTTTTCAGGTACGGATTGAGCATAGCCTAGCGTCGCACCAACGGACCACCCAATGGAGCCATATTGCATTTGAAACTCATATCTGCAGCACCAATTTTTGCTCGTTAATTTTTATAGAAAGAAAAGGGATGAAAAGCACTAAATGACATTGATACCTACCCACATCCTTCTGGTAATTTGAGCTTCTGGCAGTTGAACCAGGAATCACCTGTCTCAGCAATCACAGCTGTTTGGCTAGAAAGCATCTTCTGGATGTGCTGGAATAGTACATTGACCCTTAATGGCTCAGTAGGCTCACTTTTCAGGGGAAGCCCTTCAGGGACAAAGATCCGTCGATAATTTTCATGGGCAGTGTTATTCTTCTTGATCTTTTTGGCCAATTCGTGAAGGAAATCTTTCATGAGCACGCATCCAAAAGCAGGTCCGTTGCCAATGACAACGCGATCGGGCTGCACAATGATGGCTTTTTCCTTCTTGAGCAAGAGTGAATATCCAACTGAACTGTAGTCATTGAAGATTGGACCGACGAATATATAAGCATCAGCAGATTCCACAATCTCAGAGCAAAAGGCCGTGCTAACTGCACCCCAATAAGTGCCAATAAAGTGAGGGTGGTGCTCTGGCACTAGGCCCTTCGCTGATGGCATCACGGAAACTGCGTAACCACAGGCGTCAGCCAATTCAACGAATGCATCACAAGCTTTTGCAACTCTCAGCTTTGGGCCTCCAACCATGACTGGCTTCACTGCTTTGTTCAAGAAGGCTGCTGCTGCTTCTACTGCAGCCTGGAGTCCCCTCTCATTACTCAATCTGAATCCATGTAATAGTCTCAGGCATCAGTTGATTTCCTATAATCCAAGAATGAATCTAACAAGCATTTAAGCTTATAATCAATTTAATGTACCTTGGTGAGATTGAAAATGGAATGGGCTCTCTGTCGAAAGTTGGATGAGGGATGCCTGCCAAGTTGCAACTGATGCTAATGTAGACTGGCTTGCTTTCTTTCAGAGCGGTGGAGATGGCTCTATCAATTTGTTCATGTGCATCTTCTAAGTTATTAACCACGGCCTAGCACAGAAAATTCACCCCCAACAAAAAGGAAAAAAATCACGGCCATTCTCAAGCCTTCAGGACAAAGAGCAGCAATCAAAAACTCCAAAACATGCAATGGTGACAATTGTGGAGGATTTGACATCCACCTGATTTAAATCAATATGTCTGTCTTAGTCGGGTCAATGGTAGGGGTTATTTGTATAGTGCAGATCTGATCAAATTGTGTATGTTGAGCTAAATGATGTTTAGTTTTTAAGCATCATCCGGTAAAATTCAGTAATAGTAGTCCATTAACAAGAATACTAATCATAAATGGACAAGTGCAAAGACTAAGGAATGGAGCTTGAAACGCAAAAAGGTATTGTCAGCCATTTGCAGGAAAAAAATAATTGAAATACCAGCCACTATAAACAATGAAAAGTTCCTATGGATGGGAGTGAGAGTTTGCACGAAATTTGTAATTTGAGCACTTCAAACGATTAAGTCCTTGGATAAACAATAGTTCATGCAGATTTAGAAAGTAGGAAGTTCTGAGATTAAATTGCTTGTAACTGGGGACTCAAAAAATAGAAGTTCCTACTTTGTAGACATTTTTCTCAAAATAGTAGGTACCACAATGGCTATGGATGAACGCAAAAGTGTGGAAATTACATTTGAGGATTTCTCAGATTCTTTTTTAATCTGCAATGTACATTTTCAAGTATAGAATTTGTCTGCAGTGCAAATTTATGGCATAAGAAACCAAATTAGTTATATGCAAAGCAAGGAAGATTTTTTAAATATTACCTTCCACTGCATATTGATAAATAAAAACTTGGACGAAAAAATCCAAATTCAGAAAAAACAAATAAATTGACAAATAAAAAATTGATGGAAAATGAATCTAGAATCCAAATTCAGAAAAAAAAAATTTGTGTATGAATAGAACTGCACATCAAAGAGCAAGTGTAAGAATCCTTAATTACCTGATAGCAAGTGACGGTCTGGAAACATCTCAATTCCTGGCTAAAATCAGGAAGGCCAATAGTATGATGAAGAATCCTATTAGTCCCATAATCATTCGTGTTAGGCCCTCCAACGATACAAATCACTGGAAGATTCTCACTGTAAGCCCCGGCAATAGCATTAAGCACACTGAGTCCACCCACAGTGAAGGTAACGACGCATGCACCTACCCCGCGAGCCCTGGCATAGCCATCAGCAGCATAGCCCGCATTCAGCTCATTACAGCATCCGATATTGTTGAGCCCTGGTTCAGCAATTAAGTGGTCGAGAAGGGTGAGGTTAAAGTCGCCAGGCACGGAGAATACGTCGTTCACGCCAATCTCAACCAGCCTGTGAGCGATGTGGCGGCCCAGGGTGGCTTCAGGCCCGACTATCATGGAAGGAGGATGAGAACTGGAGGAGCCTTCGACGGCGGAAACATTGCCATTGGTGGCGGGACAGCCCACGTTTTTGTTTTCAGCTGGTTTGCATGAATCTATGGGACTCAAAATGCTGTCCATGTTTAAAGAAATGTGGTTTAGGCGGGGGAAAGAGGTTTACTGCTTAATTACTACTTGTAAGTTGACGATGAATCGTGAGAGAAAAAAATATGAACCAAGGTGAGGAAGAAAATTGGTGATGGTCGGTGGAGGAGGAATATTTATTGGGGGGGGAGAGAGTTAGTCAAGGGTTTTTAGGATGGACAAGGGGCACGGACTGTTGTGACAACCGTTTAGAAAATTTCACGGATCAAATTTCGCTAATAATGTAAAAATTAAAATTGTAAGGTCCAAAAAACATCCCATACATAACTCTAAATCAATTAACATATATGAGCCAACTTGAATACTAGCTCTTTATTACAAAGATGTACAAGCAGTTAACAATGAGTTATAATTACACTGTTCAAGAACCATTGCCAGTGTAACCGTTCCTGCCCTTCACCCTTTTATGACACATTTTTGGTGACACGTCTGTTTTCATCATGAGTCCTTTTCTACTATTACACAAAATCTGGCTGCTATGACAATTGTAAGTCATTGTTACAAATTACAACTAGTCATTATTATTATTATTATTATTATTACTATATAAAAAGTATGATGAGTCTTGATAATAGGGATTATAAGTGTAAGCATATTTTGATCTTAGTTTTTGTTATGTCTCAATTACCCTCGTGTCTTTTAATTAGAGTTATTGCATTTCAATCATGATAGTAATTAAAAAAATGAAAAGTTTCAATAAATTATATCTCAAAAATATTGGTATTTAAAATTAAAAAATGCCCAATTACAACTATATTCACCAATCATTTTATGTTGTATATTATGAATTAAATTTTCACTTTTTGTGATTGATTTGTTGTTTACCTTCATGTGATTTTAAGATTGTATTTTCAATTTTAGTGGATATTTTTTTACTATTAAGGATTGGTGTAAGTGATTTTTGGCTATTAATGTTTGGTGTAAATGATTGATAGTGCTCTTTCAATTGGTGTTAATGATTGATAGTGGTATTTCAGTTTAAACTTTTTTGTGATGTGGGCATGATTGAGATGGATGTTAATGATCTTCAAATTTGATTTTTTTTGTTGTTTCTGGAAGAATGTCATGAAATGCTTTAAGGGTCGAAAAAAGTTTTTGGGACTAGATTATTATAATTCCTATCCACATCTAACTGTTAGTTTCCAGTTTTGCTTGGTTTTCTTAATAGCTTCCTCTAATTAGTTACCTATATTATGAGTGTTTGGAATATTAGAAAATTTCTTCCTACTTCTTAGGAAAAGCAAAATATTTTAGAAGACATTTGAAATTATTTTATAAGAAGTTCAGTGTAAGAAAAAAAAATGACTGTCATGTTCTTAATATATCAAACATTGAATGCCATATGCACTTTTTGTACTGTATGAATACTCAACCATTTTGATCTCAATTTTTACTGTGTCTAAATTACCCTCTTGTCTTTTAATTAGAATCGTTGCATTTCAGTCATGACACTAATAAGAAAAATGAAAAGTTTCAAGAAATTATATCTTAAAAATGTTGGTAATTAAAATTTAAAAATGCCCATTTACAACTATGTTCACCAATCATTTTCTCCGTCTCCAATTATTGTATGTGTTAAAATTATCTCTAATTATTATATTCTTAAAGCTAACTATATTTTATATACATGTTGGTTTAGAAGAAAATCACGATTAATAAGAAAACAAAAGGTTGGCTTTCAATGTCTTCTAGTAGTCTTAAATTTAGAAGCTTGGGGGGTTTGTCTCCATGGCCGACAGTGGAAGTCTTGGAGATGATGGGCATGTCCAAGCTGCCAGAACACATCACTGGCATCACGCACCTTCTTTCCTCAAACCCAAAGAACCAGCAAAAATGAGTGTATTGTCTAAGGCATGGTTGAGCACATGGCTGACTACCCAATTAAGTTGTATTGATTCTTTGAAGATTGCAGTAGAACGTTTTGAGTTCCCCGCGCTCACGCCTGATCATGTCAATACATGGCTCCAAAATGCTGTGGACAACGGTGGGATCAGAAACCTTGAATTTTTATACACCCTTGTAACTCTACGTTGCCTCAAAACAATTTTTGAAGCGAAATTACTTGTCAAATTGTGTCTTATGGGCCAATTCCAGTTAAAGCCCCAAGTAATCATGGCGTCATCATCTCAAAAAGCCGTATCTTAGCGTGGATTTAGGCAAAGAGATGCTTCAAAACATAATGTCGAGCTGCCCATTGATTGAAATCTTGAATATTTATTCCAGTAGAGATCTTGTGAACGTAAAGGTCAGCAAGCTTCTAAAACTTAAGCAATGTAGTATTGTTATACAGGGAAATGGTTATGTTGAAGTCGAAGCACCAGGTCTTGAACCCTTTTACTGTAATAATTCATAATTGTATAACAGAAGTTTCTTTTGAATTAGATTCAGAATCATTCCCTTGCAGGCCTCACATGCATATATGTGAAAATCTGAGGTTAACCTTGGATGACATTGCCATCACTGATGAGTTTTTCTTAGGCGTTGCAGAAAGTTTCCCACACCTTGCAGCGCTGACAATCCAAGATTGACTCCATTTGCAAATTATCAAGATTTCGAGTCACTCGATTAAACACATACATTTGGATTCAAAGAGAGAACTGAAAGAGGTCCTTGAGCATTGTTCGATTTTGAATTGAGAGGATACTTCATTCCCCCAATCTCTTTTACAGCTTGCTCCTACCCTAAGGTTTCTGACATTGAGTTATATTTATGAAGTTAAATGTTTTGGACACCTCTTTCTTTCCCAGATTGAAGAACTTTTGACAATGTTAAATCAATCTCAAAGTTTCATTCCAGATTTTCTTTACCCCCAACTGTCGAGGGTTTCAATGACATGAGAAACATCGCCTCATTGCCGCTGCCTCAAGTTCAAAAATTGTCTATAGGATTTGGTGATAGGGATTGTCTAAATGCTGCATGTTTTTGTGGTATCTTTTGGACTTGTCCTCCAAAAACCATAGTTCTGGACGAATTCTTTTGGGCTTGATGTGGGTTTTTGACCTTTGAGTACAATGACGGGGTGAATGTGCTACTTGAGATGCCAACGCTTAGAAGAGATCACAAGCATAGCAATTTGCAGCAAATAGTTTTGGCAACAGGATCTTAAGGATGTAAAACTTGAGGTTTCTGAAAAGGAAGGGCACCAAAGAGTTCAACAGCCTAAGTTTTCAGACTGGGACACCTTTTGAAAGGTAACCTCACTTGTTAAACAAAAATCTAATTTGAAAACTTGTTAAACCTGTTTGTGCTTGATAAGTGAGCTTGATAAACTTGTTAACCGCCAACATTTAATATGAAAACTTGAGGTTTCTACGTCAAGTTATGCCAAAACACTGAAGTATGTCTACACAGAAAATTGAATCCGCCAGTATTTTTGAGCAATCTAGCCATGAATTTTCAACAAGTTTTCAAGACAAAAACAAGTTCCAAATTCGATATTCAGGTCCCATTTCCATGTTAAGTCATCTTCCAACCTCCATAGTTGTCAAAATCAACAAATTTTAGCTCCCAAAGTCATGTAAACACATAAGCAATCCTGAAAATGAAGTGCTAGCTCAAGTCATTCATTTCCCTCAACATTCCTCCTTTTCTTATTGATGATAGACCTATACCCATATGAAAATAGAGACCAACACAAACTCTATACACCATAGCCATGGAAACTAATCAGGGATTTGAACCAAGTACCACCCAATCACCCGGTCATCAATTATTGCATAGACTCGTTCCACTATCTGAAAATAAATCCTATAGATATAAATAAGTCAGGTCGCTCTTTTGCTTTACAATCTTCAATAAAGAAATGACGTGGTGATATATATGGCCACATGGTCCGCAGGCTTGTTGGTGGACCGAATCCATTCAAGTATTTGTCTTTAGTCTTAACGCGCGTACTTATTCTTTGGAGATTGTTAATTTCCTTTGGAACCTCTATGAGCTCCAACTCAAATTTATCATATGAATCACTGGGTTCATACTTGACATTTTCTACATTCCTCACTTCCAAGTTCCACCACTCAACATGCCTCGTTAAAGATTACGCCTCTTTGTGTCACCACCTCAGCCTCTTGAACCAACATCTCGTCGACCGTCAGCTTGTTGAGGGTCTTCAGCATTTGCACTTCTCGAATTTAGTTGCACCTCTTGACTGCTCAATTTCTTTAGTATGACACCTAAGGGGTGACCATTTAAACTTTCTCAAATTCGATTGCATCTCTTTCGTTAATTAATCTTACATTTTCAGAAATATAATTCCTAAAATATACCTTTAACAAGTGCCTAATGAACACCTATTAGACAGAACCTTAAATTAAATCAGACGCCAAATGATTTCAATAACTCATCTGCTCAGGTCTCTGCGATTCTACTATCTTGCCTTTTGGTTAGAAGCTCCAGTAGTTCAATTTCGCTGTTGAATGGCGGACGGGTAACATCACTGTCCAACATATCTAGTTCTCATCGTATTGCTCTATTGCTCTGAATTATAACAGGCAACGGCAACTTATATTTGGCACACTGGAGACTCCGAAGGAAAGACCAAAATAAACACTATGATATTTTTAAGGAAAAAAACAGAAAACATATTACTTTTTCATAAAAACTTGAGCAATATGATTCATTTTCTAATTTACACCAAGGCCATCTACAACAAGAGGGGCCGGATACATGAATTTTCCTATCCATCATCTAAAAAGTTCCAAGGAGCTAAACTCGATCCAGTACCTCCATCTTCTTGCTCTCGAAACAGAGAACACGGTAACATCGCTGAAAGCTTCATTAGCAGTCCAGTTGTCGAAATTTCTTGCACCCATTTTAGCTATGAGGGAGTTGAATCTCCTTTCACAATGGTGTTTCTAGCCCAAGTGATGTATACAACAGAAGATAGAGAGTATACAAACTTCTTTTGCATTCCTAACTCTACATGTAAAGAAGCCTTCAATCAACACCCAAACACGACCTAATGCTCATGTTGACATCAACAATCAAACTTAGAGTTGCCACATCTAAGATGAACTTCCAATCTGTATGGCACTGTCAAACCCTGCCACAACATGAAGATACTGTAAAAAATCTCTGCACCAATTAGGAAAACTTCAAGAAAGCATAGCACAAAAAAGTGAGAGGTATTTCCAAAAGATACAAGTTCTTATTTCTTTGTCCTTTAATACCTTCACTTTTCATAATAACCAAAAAAGGTAAAAGGACTGCATACCAATTATTTAATTGAGAACATAAATAACTCTTAGTCTCCTAGACACAAATGATGGCTTTAATCAGACAGCTTAAAATCTGGTTTTTAATGCTTGATAATCTAATACTACAAGACAATACACTCTAATAAGCTAATACAGATAGTTAAATATGAAACATCATGTTAACCTGTTTTTCACAAGCAATCATCCTACCTAAAAGGTATAAAAAAAACAGTTAAAAAAGGCTTATCAAATGGGAAAAAAATTATATATAGAGAACATACAGTGAAAGCAATAAATGATTTAGCAATCCTGTACCTCTAATATGTGGGTTGCAATTAGCCTTCTAAAGCATATGTGGGGACCTGCAATTAATAAGCAAGATAATGACAAGTAAGCATTAGCATTCCATTTAACCTGAAATCTATACTGATTAGAAGCTACTAACACCTAATCAGATTGCCTCAATTTTACAGTTGTAAGTTGATTAACTGACAGAAGAACAATCCAAATCAACTTTGTTCCATCCTCACTTGAAGGCTAAATAATGTTTCCTTTTGACAAATTAACCACCTCATCTATCCAAACCATAAATGCCTAATTTTGTAGAATCTTAAGCAGAAATGACTAGGGTCAGGAGGAAGGGGATTAGACACTTGATATAGCGTCATCTTAACTCCAGTTACTGCATTTTAATGACAGCATTGTAACAATTCAATCTCAGGTAAACAGAGGTTAAGGTGGTCTGTTCCCTTTCTTTTCCAACCAGCAGTGTGACAATATGATCCTAATAAGTCGTCAAGCTTTGCATCTTACATTCATCTTTGCTTACCTCATCTGGAGCCTGCTTCCGGGTAACTTTTGTGAAAACTTTTGTGCAATAAACTTCACATAAATGGAACATTAGAGCACAAAAGAGAATCTTCAAATTCAATCCTTTAACATTACTGTGTCAGGGTGATTCATTATTTAGTTTTGTAGAAATCCAAAATACACCATCAGCTGTTTACTTAATTCTAATCAAATAAATCACAACTCCTATGCCTCCCATACTATAACAAATGACTTCCTCCCAATATATGTATAATTACTTTCAACCTACATACAAGAAATTCTTTTAGACATTTGTCTTCAAAGAAAATTTGACCACCAAGATTGAATGTAGCAATGGTTTTCTTCGCAAAACTAAATGCATGAACTGAAAACATAAGATCTTTCAATTTGAAGCACATGCAATACATCTGATGAATGTTTTATTGTGTGCTGAAACACTTCTCACATTAAATTTTAAGCCTCTCCACATAAAGTACAGAAGGACTAAATAAGACGGTGTTTGAAAGAACACATCAAGCAAAGAACTGACATCAATGACTACCTCTAACAGACTTGTAGCAAGCAAAGAAACGCATCAAGCAAAGAAACGACACCAATGCATACCTCTAACATGTTTTCATGAGAAAAAGATGCTGATGCAGGATTTAAACCATTAGGGTTATTGAATTGAAGGATCCTTAGCTTGCCTTCCTGCGATTTTGGGGAGAAAGTCAATACATGGACAACTTAATGGGAAACCTGAAACATACAAGTAATCATGACAAGTTTCTGCGAACCTTGGTTCCATACACAAGACCGCCACCAACTGAAGGATGAAAACAAGCCACATTGACCTCATCCTCAGCACTGGGAAGAACTCTTACAAGTTCCATGTCAGAAACTCTGTATATCTGGGCAGCACAAAGCAGAATTTTGGATGCAAATGAACAGCATCAGTGAATTAGAAGGCTCCTGGACATACCTCTACTCATGGAAACTAAAAAACCATCATCTTATAAAATTATTAAAGACTACAATTAGCTTGTATCTAAAATGCTTAAGAGATCTCCAAATGGGAAGTATAATAACTTCGTTAAAGCAAAGGATAATAACTTCATTTGATGGCCAACAACACATAACGCATGTGAAAAATGGTATACAATTTGACAACATCCTCCAGCACTGAGCCACTGCAAAAGAATGCAAGCCAGTTTGCATGCCATAACTTTTCCTATCAGAGCCCACAAGACTCCATTTTCATATTATTACAATGACCATTGTTATATATGCATGTGGAATCTATGTTTCTGCAAGTGTCTCATGTCGCTGATTCCAAATTTTCAAGAAATAATGTATCTTCTAATAGTCTTATTCTAGCTTGCTTTATAATTTTCTCAAGACTCATGGTGCTGGGGGGTGATTGCCACAATGAAACATAGCTGCATCCGAATCTTTCCAGTTTAGGATGCAAAGAAATCAAACAAGCAAACCATTTCACTTCAAATTACAACTCTAACATTTCATTAGGAGAAAATGAAGCTGATGCAGGATTCAAACCATTACATGTTCTATGACCCAAATTCTGTGCATGGAGATCATGCAAATAATGATATGCAAAGAAGATACCAAAGCTTTGCATAATTTGCTCTTTAAAACTAACATCTCAAATCCTTTTTTCTTTTCTTTCAACATATTTACTTTTTCTGTTAAGTTGAGAACTGACGGTACTAATAACAAATTCATTAAAAAAAAAAAAACCAAGCCAATGATATTTATTTTGAATGCTTGATGCCTGTTAAGGGATCCACCTTTGCCCCATCCCAGCAAGGTGATAATCAATTAGAAAAATCAAGGATCTGCCAAATTATTAGAAATTTGTCCTTCCCTAATCATAAAAGATCTGGATGTACAGCTCAAGACCCTGACAAACGACTCACTAACAAGCAAATGTCAATCATGTAGAATGGGTCAGGTAAGAAGCAAATGGGATGACAGAAAAACAGAGAATCATTCAAAGTAGAACTTAATGTAATTTGAAAAAAACAATGCCAGAAAGCAAGTATAATAAGTCTAATTATCAAATATACCTCCAGAATTGTATAAATTGGTACAGTCAGCTCTCCATCAATCACAACACTTTTGAGAAGTGAACTGTGACGACGGCCATAAGCAAGTAATAGATGCTCAGACGTAGGGGAGAACTGCAATTACAAAATATAGAACATCTTAAAATAGGAAATTCTTGCAATTCCATTTCTTCCTGCATTTAACCAGACAAAGAAACATATCTTGTAAAATCTTACAAACTAAAGTATCTTGCACATAAATGAAACAGCAACTTGTTAGATAAACTACTTAACCACCATGACACGTATAGCTTCTCAATCATCACAGACTACTGATTAATGATGATGCTGACTTATCATAACAGATCACCTCTTATCATCTGATAGTTTAAGTCATTGAACGAGATGGCAACTCCACATATCACAAACATAGGCAAAGGCCTTGCAATTCTCCTCACCACCTAGTATAAAATGTGCCCAGGAGTTGTGCTAATAGAAAATTTCTGAGTGAGTTTTATCAGAGTGCAAAGGAAACCAACGTAATCTCCTTTCCAACAGCTTAGAGTTAAGAGGCTTAAATCTGGTAATTAAGCAGTTAAGAATACATTCAACTCAAGGCAAAGCAGAATGTAGGAAAGCAATGAACTTTGCCATTTTTTTCTTCTTTTCATTTGGGCTCTCTAATCAATTGCCTTCTCTATGTTCTTAACAGGGAAAACAGAAAATAAATCACTCTCTCTTTTAACTTTATCAGTTCAAAATTAATATGTTACCCCAATTCAACTGTAACTCAGCTTTGAGCTCATATGAACAATCCATCTGCTCAATGCTGAGTACAATGGACTGCAATGCAAATGGATAGTAGGATTCAACTTTCCTTCTTTTTTTCTTTTTCTCCTTTGAAGCCCACCCCACGCCCTCTTCCCCCTCCCCCATTTAGGAGAAGGAAAAGGTAGGGCTAGGAAGACTAAGTCTTCTTGGCATTCAATTTACACAGTGAACTATTTCATTTAGGAAGAAAGAAACCATGTTATACTGATAACTTATTGTAAGTAATATTCAAAACTAGTTGTGTCAACAATAAAATCCAATTATGGAGAAATCAGCCTGGGAAACAATTGCTGTTTTACTAATCCATTTCCATTTCTTCCTAAACTCCATGAAGATGCACACTACAATAGGATGGTAAGATCACGCACTGTAAAAATTTCAAACATTGGCGTACATGACATTAGTTCATTCAGGGGATAATTCTGCTCTAACTAACAGTGTTGTACTATACCAAAACAAATAACTTCAGATAGGTAAAATTCAATAGTATTTGCACGATCACATAAAGCCATGGAGAGATATCGCGCCAACAATTTCAGCAATAATACTGACCTGAATGGAAGTTAAACAATGAGCAGCTCTGATGGCCCGTGATGCAAGCACCATCCCAAATCTACCAAAAAAAAAAGGGCTCGAGTAAGACAAATTACTTGCCAATGTGATAGGGGTAATTACAGAATGGTTTTTGAGCCATGTACAGGACTTACGTTGCCTCCTCAAGAGAATATACTCGCAGCTCATACATTACTTTGTGGGCTGAAATTGGATGTCTGGTTGGGGATGTCGCAACCCCAGTGGCATCATGATGGACTTGCCCCGGAAAAC
Source organism: Coffea eugenioides (assembly GCF_003713205.1). Lineage (NCBI taxonomy): Eukaryota > Viridiplantae > Streptophyta > Magnoliopsida > Gentianales > Rubiaceae > Coffea > Coffea eugenioides. The sequence continues at coordinate 6,739,623 of NC_040037.1, forward strand.
CAGGATCAGCTTCCATGTTTGGTAGGACACAAGCGACACAGGCTGCTAAAAATCTACCACACGGCGAAAAATGGGCTCCCATTTCACTGGAAAGAGAATGTAAAGGACGCTTAAGCATCAAGAGAAATATAGCTCATAATTTCACATTTTAGCAAAAAAGTCAAGATCTAGGATATGCAGACATGATCTTATCACCATAACTAAGTTTAAAGATCAGCAAGAAGCAACTTCCATATGTAGAATGCTAATCTTTCTGCTAAACAGTTGTCAAAGAAACTAGGCAGTTTTTCCATTTTCTTGTTTTGGTAAAACTAGGCAGCATTAGGATATAACAGTAAACTCTCTAATGCGTTAACATGGATGAAGATATACATACCTACAAAGAACTGCATGGGGTATGGTTAAGCGACATCTTTCTGCATCAAGAGGTGCACAAGGATCTTTAACATCATGAGACCATATCCGAAGTTTCACGGTGCATGGTAACTCAGCAGTTGCTGCTGCTGCCATTGAAGTGGCTACCTCAGGCTGAACCTGGCTTATGATAGGATTAGTGTTGCCATCATCATGTACAATACTGTTATAAGTAGCACCATCACCAGATCCAGCTCCAGGTACACGTGGCCGTGAGGAGCGGTGCCGTGAGCCGGATCTTCCAGTAACTCTTGAATGAGCAGCATCATTTGACATAGAGGAACTTAATGGAGCAGGATTCTCTATATTATTAAAAGAAGAAATATGCTCATTACCACCACCATTTTGTGAACGCATGGCACGGAGGCCAGCTTGGCTTTGTCCAATCAACCATCCTTGCAGAAATGGAAGTTCCCAGTATGCTGGATCACTGAAAGGGAAAAAATGATTGTTTCTTTCCTCAGGTTGAATATCAGTCTCCATCGCATCCACCACGGGCTGGGATACAGCATTATCTGTCTCCCCCATCAAAGAATTAGGTTGTTGCTCTTCTGTCGAACTATTCGGTTCCATAGGAGACAGCAAAACTTCGTACTGACCCGTTGGAGTTGAATACGTGAGAAGTCGCACAGAGTTAGATGGATCCACTCTTTGTTGTGCACTATCAAGACCCACATCTGTATCAGTCTGCTGCAAAGGTAATCTGCTATCACTTCTACCAACCAAAGGCCATATCAAGAATGGTAAAGATAAAAGAGGCAACTCATTAGCCAGATTAGACCGCGAATTTGAATGAGCATCTGCCAAATAAACGGTAGGAGGAGGGTAGCGCAAGTAACCAGGGGAAGTTGCAAGTGTCATTGAAGAATCAGTTGAATCAAGGTCATTAACCTAGAAAAGAGTAAGACCAGGGTTGATTCCAGTAAAAAGATAACTAAATTAAGAGCATCTAAATCTCCAAGATGTTACCTCAGCAGTGAGAAGAAATGGAGCAGCATAAGGGTGGAAATGCACAGCCCGTAAGGAACGGCGTGTCTTAAGTACAATTGTTGGTGGGGATGTCTCTGCCCTCCTATTGTAGTGCCATATGTAAAGCTGCCAGATGATTAAGGTCAATCTAAGGATCCAACACCTAACTCAATCATATGTTGATTTAGAATACAAACCTTGTGGCCTGAAGCCACAGCCAGAAATTCCCCCCGAGCATGGAAAGCAATGGAAGCTATAGGGCGGTCTGCAAGGAAAAAATTTTCAGCAATTGCACACGCCAGCAATATGTATATGAAGCAGGCAAAAAATTCCTAAACTTAGAGTAGTATTAAAGAGACATACAAAAATCACGCGATCCTATACATTCTGCAGTTTTTGCATCCCATAATCGAACTTCATGGTCCAAACTTCCACTGGCTAGAAGATCAGGATACAGTGGATGGAATCTAACCTACAAATGTTCCACCAGCATGTCAGATAATCAGGTAAAAATAGAAAAGCAGATAACTCAACAAAATCAGAGGTAATCATCTATAAAATGCATCCAGATAAATCATACACAAGATTCAAGGGCAACTCTTGAAATGATGCACATATTAGTGTTTCACTTCATTCAAATTAACATTTTCTTCTATATATTTTTCTCAGGTTAGTTAGAAGTTCGTCAGGTAGTCTTTACCAACTACAGTCACTAACTGAGATGAAAGCTGTCCCAAAAGAAAGCCTTACCACCCATGGTGTCCTCCGATGACCACTCAGCACCTTTAAGCATTTCCCAGTCTGGCAATCAATTATCTTTACAGTATGGTCACCACTACCAGCAAGAAATCAACAAGAAGTCCATCAAATTAGAGCTTTCTAGAACAGAAAAGTAAAACAAACCTATATTAGCATTTAGACTGTTCTTCTACATATCATCACATTCACAAGAGTGCAGCAGCGAGGGGCACGCACATTGTGAATCTGTATACAAGAGACATACAGAAACAGGAACATGCAAAGACACACATACATGCACACACCCAACCACACACAGAGCAAAAGAGGAAGAGAGATTTAACTGCGTAGAAGCAAGTGTTTTCCCATCAGGACTGAAGGCTGCTGCAATAGTTGACCTTGGGGGAGGCAGAAGAGGACAATAGTCAGCTGTTAAATGTTGCAAAGACTCCGCCTCCACCCTAGAAACAGTAAGGAAAGGACATAAATTTCAAAAACCTAACAGTGGCAGCTTTCGAAACTTTTAATATAGTTATAGAGTAACCGCAAAAGAAGCATGTTCAATTAGACACCATTAAAAAGAGAAGTAAGATATTTACCATGAGATGAGACCTCGCCTTGCGTCAATTTCTGCATCACTTTTTGTACCAAAAGCATCCACATGACGTGCAGAAGCCTCTCCCCAAAGCTTCTTTGAAGAATGTTTCATTCGAGGGGCAACCTCTCTCCGAGCTAATAACCGAAATACATTATAACAACTGGTACATGATGTTCAGCATAACCAAATCAGAAACAGTTCAGTACGGCCAATGCAAAACAATGTGATTTATGATAACCACAAAATGAGTCTACTTGTAATGTTGTGAAAGAAATCTATATGTAGAAGATTACAAGAATCTGTTAGCTTAGAAGATGTAAATTCAGAACCCCAACGAAATTTAAAAATGCAGTCCCTCATATGCAAAAAAAAGCCCTGATCAGTCTACAAACCTAGAGCCATATAAATTTGGCAACTGAACCAAATCAGAACAAACACAAGCCATAAGAGGCATCTTAGATATTGGCGTCAAACAGCATTATGTCTCATCACAAAAGACCAACACAGTGACAACCAGTGCATCACATTTGTGCATCAAAAACAAATCTAAATCACAGGGGGAAAAAACTAATGCAAAATCCAAACTAAAAAATGAACCCCATCCCATTAGGACAAATGTATAGCTTTTATAAAAAAATTAATACAAGTTTAGGTTCTCTCCTATATTAGTAAAACATGCAGAAACGTATGCCATATGTATCAAAATAACCAAAATGGTACAACTGTTAGCCCATGAGCAATCCACTAAAGGCTAAATGGTCTAACATTTTCTGTGTCTTGTTCCCAGCATGACTACAATATCAGCATTCCAGATATCCTATCACACAGAATTTTAGCCAAGAAATCAAAATTACTCCTTTTTTTGTTTTCAAGGTTCTCCAATTAAACTTCTTAGGCCAATACAAAACCATAAGCAGTGAAGGGATTGACCTAAAAATTCATTACTATCAGACAATCAACATTTTCATGAACAAATAAGAGCAAAAAATATATAATAAAACTCAATTCACAAGGTCGTCGTCATAAATTTCTTCCACAAAAAATCACTGCCGAGTGCCGTACTTCATTTCCATTAAATATCAAAGAATATGATTTATCTGAATTATCAAACAAAACTAAAATTCATCAAAACCAAACCAAAAAAAAAAATACAGTCTGACATCTGGGATAGTTATTGAATTGGCATTCCAATAATCAGGACCACAATTTGAACAAACACGCAACAAATACATAAATATCTAACAATTCAATCCGATAGCTCAGATCAAACATCAAAATTTCCCCGAATTACAATATAATACCCATCAAAAACTCAAATTTCAGCTTAAAAACACGAAAATAACTTCCAGAAGGGATCAAAACTCAGATCTACGCAGTAAAACCTAACTCAATAACCAGAATTCAGATGAAATTAGGGTTCAGAACTGAACCTGCTTTTCGGATTTGCTGTATGGGTGGCGCAAGCCGCCGCCTGCAGCAGCGGCTGTTGCAGATTCATCGACGACGACGTCGATGGAGCAGTATTTGGATAGGAATTCGAATTCTCCGGCCATAACGCCGACGACGACGACCTCATTATTTATTCTCCTCTCCAGAAGAAATTTTGCATGCTCTGAAAAATTTCAGCGGATTAATTTAAATAGAGAGCTGGGCTTTGGTGAATTGCCTGAAGTGACCTCAGAATTTTGATTCAATTTCACGGCGAAGGATGCTGAGGGTTGAGGAACTGAAGAGAAGGGTAGAATGGGAAGAAAATTTTGGGGGGAGAAAATAAAACAGGGTGGGGAGGAAGAAGATGGAGATGGAGCTAAATGAGTCCGGACTCCGGAGCGTGAGGAAAATTAGGGGGTGTTTGGGAATTGAGTTAAAAAGTTATTGAGGGATGGGATGGGTTTGTATCGGCTGATCTGGGGATACATTAGTGTTAAATGGCTGGAAATATCCTTTTACTGGATTTGAACGTGGACGGTTTTTCCTTCCAAAAAAAAAAAAAAAAAAGTGGACGGTACCTAAGATTAATGTGATGATTGATTATGATCAAATTATGACAACTAGGTTTTGAGTATATATTTGTTAGCTTGATTTGTTTATGATTTTTCTTCTTCATTAGAAGTACTTTAACCATTTATTAAGAAAAATTAAATTATAAACCTACTAAAGTAGTAGTCTAGTTGGTTTATTGTATTATCTGATGAATAAAATATACTTGATGATGTTGCCGGAGATTTGAAAGAGGGTTACTCCCACGAAGTAAGAGGGGGAGAAGATTTGTACAATATCTAATTTTGCAATTTTTAGGTTGTCAAAGAATTGAAGTTTCTTTCGAGCAAGTCTAAACCCACTTGTTGAGACTAACAAATCAAAATCAAGCATGAGGACACTTTGCAATAATCTTTGACTATACAAATCGCACTATACAATAGATGGCGCGATCTTTGACTGAAGGAGCTCAATTTGATCGAGAACTAGAGTAGTTGAGCTTGAGCGAGTTTGCGCGAGAGTTTGAGGGCCTGTTTGAAACCTGAGTTTTTTGAGGGTTTGTCTAAAACTTTACTGTAGTGTACTGTAGAAGTTTTTGAAAAAATTTTGTAGAAATTTTTGAAAGGTGGAAAAATTTTTTGTAGAAGTTTTTGTAAGGTGAAATTTTTTTCCCAGTTCTTTTTTTCTTTCTCTTTCTTTTTCTTTTTCTTTCTTTCCTTTTTCTTTTTTTTCCTCTCTTTCTTCTTCTTCTTCTTCTTCTTCTTCTTGTTCCTTCCCCCTCCCGCCACCCCTCTCCTCCCTTTCCCCTTCGATTCTCTCCTCTGCCTTTCCCCCTCCCTTCTGCATGCCAACCCCTCTCCCCGCTGCCCCTTCCCCTGCTGCTCCGCCACCCCCTCCCCCTCTTCCCCCTCCCCTCTGCACGCCACCCCTTCCCCCGCTGCCCCGCCACCTCCTCTGCCCTGCCACCCCCTCCCCCACTGCCCCTTTCCCCCTCTCCCTCCCCTTGTTTCTTGGAGCGCCGACCACCACCTTCGGCTCCTCTTCGACCAGAAACGCAGGTGCACCAGAGCGCCAGCGCCCCCGACCTCCTCCACACGCGCATCAGCTAGCCCAGCTCCTGGTGCGCCTTCTCCACAGCGCGACCACAGCGCACTCCAGTCGTAACGTGCGCGCAGTCATTCGACCTCCATGCCCCTGCTTGGCTCTGTTCTTTTTTTTTTGCTTTTCTCCTCTCCCCCCCTCTGAGACTGAGACACCTCCTCCTCCCCCCTATTCCACTTCCACTTCTAATTCCAGTTCCTCCCGCCGCTGCAATTCCTTCCATGCCCGCCATGGAAATAACGGATCCCCCAACCCTAACTCCACTTTGGGTGATTTGTAAAAAAAAAAAAATAATAAATAAAGAGAGACAGTCGGCCCAACCTCCGGCATAAACGACAGCGTTACTCCTCTTTCTGCAGAGGAGAGGGGGTGAGGGTGAGGGACAAAAAATTTTTTTTGAGGTGACCGATGCCGATACAGGTGGTGGAGATGGTGGCTAGCATGGTGTGTTGGATGAGGGAGGAAAAAGAAGAAAAATTTTTGAAAAATTTTTTGTGTATTAGATTTTTGAAGTGTGTAGGGAAAAAATTTTAAGAAGTTTTTTGGGGTTCCTGTAGCAAAAGTTGTTAAAAACTAGTAGGTAAAAAACTTGGTCAAAAAACTCACTTCCAAACAGGCCCTGAGTTTAAATAGATACTACCATGTTCATATCCAGCATTTAATTTAGTATTTGATCAAATTCGAGTTCAAATTCAAATACAAAATTATTTGAGCTAAGTTCAAATAGGGCAATATACAAGCTCTTATCAACACGTTTATATTACACCTAAAACTTAAATATCTAAAATTCAGCTCAACTTCTAGGATGTTTGGTGCTCAAATCCTCCCCTTTCCCCTTCTGCATTTTAAAGCTTGAATAATCTTAGGTCTCATTTGGATGATCACTTTTTGAAATTTTTGTAGAAAATTATATTATAACGATGTAATATATGTGAGATAAAAAAAATCATTTAAAAACACGCGAGGAGAATATTTCAAATTTTTTCCACAGAAACTAAAAATCCCAACGGGGCCTTATTCAGGAGGAAGTGGGGCAACCGTCCCTGCATAATATAATATTTTTTGAACGTTTTGTAAGTCTATGTAAATTTCTTGTACACTTTTATAATAGAAGTGTGATTTTTTTTATTACTGTTCATGTGGGTCCTGTATATAATAATTGTATCTCTGTTGATATATTTTACAAGTAGTTTACGTAGAATTACACCTTATTCAAAAAATGTTACATCATTCGGAATGATTTTTACTGATAACCATTTATGCCCTTGGTCCTATTCAAGATAATTGACATGCTTTAGTTCGCAATTGCCGGTCTTTATTATTCCCCACTGCCCAGTACAAAGTGCCAGATGGGGCTCGGAACTTGACAACTATCATATTCTCCTCTCTTGATGTTCCGCACCAACTCTACATTAGTACTTTGAAATCATGCAGATCTTGTATGGAAAAACTAGCTCAAAGACTAATTAAAAGTTACTAATTTTGTCAAAAAGTTCTTATAAAATTTGTTGAAAACGATACCAATTTAATGTACAGGAATAGGACAAAGGTGAATAATTTTCTTACTTCATGTCCTAGAACGTAACTATCATTTCCACCTCATTACTTCTGATTTAACAACCCTCCTCTGGAAGACATAACGAATAAAAGGAAAATGAGAGAATATTGCGTCTCATAAAGCCGTCTTAATCTTCATCCTCGTTCTTAAACCCATTTTTATTGTGGATCCTTATTCTTGACTTATGATTTTCATTTAGGGACGGCAATTCTCGACATGATCAAAAAATATAATTCGAACCTAACACGAAATTTACAGGTACGACCTATAGGTTTACCCTTCACGAGTTTGGGTCAAAATCAGGTCTAACCCAAATAACTCGCCAAGCAAACAAATCCAAATCAATTCAATCACGGGTCAACCTGTTTGAACCATTTAATGTGTAATTTTATAATTTAATAAATAACTTGGGGACATAAAGTAAATAAAAAAACTAATCTAGACTATCAACTAGTATTACGAGAATGCAATCATGAATTGTACGTGAAAACGATAGATTTTATTTGTGAAAGTGTCAAAGTTGTATTTTTATTTATGTTTTTTTTCATAAAAAGCCAAAAAAAAGTACTATAAGCAACATACATGAAATCTAGGAATAGGGTGAAATTTTCTATAATTTTATGGAAACTTTATTATAGAAAGAGCAAATTATCTGGATGATCACTGAACTTTTGGAATCATCGAATTTTGACCACTAAACTATTAAAATTTTGATTTTGACCACTAAATTATTTAAAGTTTAGATTTCAAGTCATTTCATTATATTTAATCGTTAACTATACCCTTTTCTTTTGTCTAGTGAATCGTGCAAGCACTCAGATCTGTCATGTTTAACGATTAAATCAAACGAAATAACCAAAATCTAAACTTTAGATAGTTTAGTGGGCAAAATCAAACTTTTAATAGTTCAATGATCAAAACTCGATAATTCCAAAAGTTTGGTGGGCATCTAGATAATTTGCTCTTATAGAAAAGTCCACCTACTACCACTAAGGTGAGAAGCTCAAAAAAAAAAAAAAAAAAACAAAGTTAAGCAAATAGGTTATTTAGATCAGGTAACTCGCGAAATTAACGGATCGTGTTTGGATCAAGGAAGTTGATCCATTTAATTTTGTGGACCACGTTCAAGTTAACGTGTTATTCAGTATACTTGAGTATCAATCCGACCCACCAACCCACAATTCGACCTGATTGTTATCCCTACATCTAGTTTTCAATTTCAAAACTATGACTATTACTGCTAAACTCAGAGTTGATTTCTTATAAGTGGTAGCAAAATCAAATCCTTCTGAATCGAAGTAATATGCTTCAACCATATGTCCTACATCTTCCATGAACACCAAATTCGATAAACAAGAACTCGTGTAGCCATGCTTTTCAATTCCAATAGTCACTTCTAGATGAAACCATATCTAAATTATTGATCCCTTGATGTAGATATTCATTTGTCTGCTTGCTTCTTTTTCATCTCTATAAGATCAGGCCAGAAAAGCCCAAAGGGTAGAATCTCCACTACTTTGAAGGGGACATCATTACACCATCACATCTTGCAACGCGACAACACATTGAATGGTTATTTTCGTTCGTAAATTTTTCTTCTCACAGAGTCTTCATCAAGTATTACGGAATATGCTATCTTTCTTCTCGAATCTACTGAATTGTTGGGGATTTGAGCAGCAGATTCCTTGAAGTAGCCAACCTCCAATTAAAAATAGAAATCAATTGCCTCGAATCTGTAGAATCTCACAACCACTAAATCAGTTTTCGGTAATTCCAGTCCGACAGTTCATTCTAATTTCTCCCTCTCTTGCCATGCAAAGAAACACAGAAGTCATCAAGTCTCAATCCTTTGAGATTCAACGTGATTAAACTCGAATATGCTGGTGTCTAGGAACTGTTTTACGGATGTGAAATGTAAGAACAATTATATGCTTCCACAAAGAAAGCAAAAAAACTGAGATTAGGATAAAGTTTTGTCGCATGACTTCTCTCGAATTCTTGATTATGAGGTTTGTTAGGATGTGGAACCAGCAACTAGATGTAATAAAATTGTTAACTCAAAAGTCTTCAATTGGCCTTATTTGGATCGTAGTTTTGCGCTAACTTTTTATTATGTTTTTTACGAACATATTTTTCGACTATTTTTCATTTCACATACATCAAATCAATATAATACATTTTTTTATAAAAACCAACTCAAGTAGATTTTTACACCCATCGACTTGTGTTTGTATATCATTGTCGTTTCAAGGAAAAGGAATGGATTATAATTTTTCTCCTATTTCCAATCAAGTACCAATATCAACATATACCAAACCTAATAAGCTATAGACTGTACGAGGCCAAACCCTAGGTATTGTAACAATAATATTGTGGGATCAACAATTAAGTGATGATAATCATTCAAAATTCTTAAAATTTATAATGACCAAGAGTTATGAATATGTATATGTTTTCGTGTTCCATTAATTCGAAGTTAATCAAGTTCAAGTTTTCCAAATCAAGAAAATTATAACACTAACCACAGAACTAATACAATTTAAGGGAAAAAAAAAGAAAAAGAAAAAGAAAAGAGGGGATATAGCTTGGAGGTTTGAGTGGCTAAAAAATATCATCGATTCATAAGTATACTGTATACGTGGATTATCCTAGGTTTTTATGTATGATTTTAACAATAGTTTTTATGTATGATTTTTTTTTTTTATAATCTCTAAAGAATATATATTGTATCTTAGATTACTTGGATTTGGTTAATCTTTTTCTGGAATCACATTCGAAACAGATGTCACGACATTAATTATTTTATTAATCTAACTTCCAAGTGTAAATCAAACAACTTAACCATCACATCCAACAATATATGAATTTTTCCTCTTCTTCTTCTTTTTTTTTTTTGGGATATTGAGACTTGCCCTTATTGTTGCAAATTCAGTATCTTATACCAACACAAAAGTGCAAACTGATGATAACTCAGCATCAGATGCAAAAGAAACATTTGGTTGTTCTTTTTACATTCTTTTGGAGTTTTGTACACCAAACAAATTTTTCTTTTTCTTTTTTTTTTATTTTGTAATGAAGAATATGATGTTTATGGACGACTAAATGCTGAAAATGGCATCACGTAATTTATAAGCATGCGATTTATTTTTTTTTTCTCAAATATCCAAATACGTTTGTGACCAAAACAAAGAGGTGCCTCTCTGGTAATGGTTATGCAGCAACAATTCAACTAGCTTTTGGCTCGCAAAGTTATTTCAGTGGATCACGTTGCCAGCTGCCGCTGGAAGTTTAATTATTTTCTTCTTCTCATTTTAAGTGAATGTAAATCTTTTTTTTTTTTTCCCGAAACGAAAAAAACACATACACCCAACTAATTTAGACAAACGCAGGAGTTAATCGAGAAATCGGCCCGAAAGCAATCTAAGGGGAACCCACAAAGAACCACTGTTCAGCCAATTGGTGAATATAAAGCTTGAATATTAGGTTTTCTCACACAATAGGTAGGTATTTGTCTATTATTTCCATCCACGGTCATGTAGAATTTTTTTTTTTTTTTTTTTGGTGGCGATAATAATCTACTCCTGCTTCAATGGGAGGAAACTAAAGAGGCTTGTGTAGAGATAGGGGGTAAATTACGAAATCAAATAAGTGTTACTGCACCCTCTCTATTTTTACCAGGTGAAATTAGTGCATTTTGTATGATGCACCGACAGAGTTTGAAGTTATCAAAGATTAAACGACAAGTGTATGAAAGAATTTTAAAGGGGGTTCTCCCTGCTCGATGGTCCACGGTCATGTGGGAGTTGAAAAATTACTAGCGAAAAAAAGAAAAGAAAAGGCACGACAAATCATTATCTCGTCCAATTGATTGTCAAGAAAAAGGAATCGAAGAGTAGTTACAAGACACATATGACAAAGAAATTGATTTATTTAGGCATATATAATTAGCTTTCTGTCATCTTTTCATTTAACTGTAATTAGAATTTATTTCACAATCATATCATTATTTTGTTGCTCCAAAACCAATCAAAAGGAAAATTGCTCTTTCCTCGTGTTTTTCGGGTCCATCATTCGACCACACAATTATTTAATCAATGTTCTTGTCCAAGAGCTAAATCTTAACAATAGTTCACTTCTATTATCCACGTATCCACATGACAATTATGATCGACTACTAGACCTAAATGTTCTCGAAGTTGTTTAAATTTTTGGATTATTAGTTTCTTCTCAAAATTTTTTAAAATATTTTTCATGAACATATTTTTTAATTATTTTTTATCTCACATACATCAAATCATTATAGTAAATTTTTTTTATAAAAACTCAAAAAAAAAAGGGATCCAAATAAGTTCTAACATTCAAGGCTCAATGTTCACCACCCCTTCTTAGCTTTTTTTAAAAATGTCCAAGAAAAGAAAAATGCAGAACTAAATCCATAAGCAAGCAAAAAATAAATAAATAAATAAATCCATAAGCAAGCAAATGATGTGGTCTGCAAATCTCCCCAACTCCCCCAAATTTCCAACCTCCATTTACGTGTACACATGCCACAAGACCAGTGACTGAGAACCATCACAGAAAGATGATCAAACTTCTTCTCCAAGATGTACAGAAGTTCCCGGCCATTTTCCAAAATCTTGATAATCACACGGGCCCACAAGTACACAAGACCTCAATCAAGCTCACCATTAACAGAGCGATGGCCCACAAGTGAATCAGACCTGAATCGGACGCCATTCACGGATACTTCATTCCATCCATCAGAATCTTCAAAGAAACGTCCACACAAAATCCACTGGACGTCATCCACACAAGATTGCCTCATTAGTCATTACATACGTGTCTTAAACTTACTGACTGTGAGCCTGTGAGCCTGTTACCCTTGCACCTTCCTACCAGACACGTGTCACTTCCACCTTCCTCTCTCTCTATTTCGTGGACGTTAAAACCGCCGTTGAAAGATAAAGGACACAGCCACCCAAATTGGCGAACTGTCCCCCAAGGTGACTTTAACCCGACGTGTGACGCGCCATTTCCACATGTCCCGGTCCCATTAGCTCACTCCATGGAACCAACTGTACACTAATTTTTTGATTTTATGACGGTAATATTCGTACGCTCTTTCTAACTTTCGTTTACAAGGGATGGTTCCAAGACTGGTTGCAACTTGCAAGTTGCAGATTGCGATAGCATGCTCGGATTTGCGTCCGCATGGAAGGTGTGTTTTTTTAGTTGTTTGTATAAAATTTTATTACAACTTACCATAAAATCAGCAGAAAAAGCCTGTGTGTATTTAAGGGTTTGGAAAAATTTTAAAAGATTTCTTTTTCATTTTTTTTCTTTTCCTTCACTTTTTCTTTTTTTTTTCCCTCCTCCCTTTCCTTTCTTCTTCTTCTCTTTCTTTGCTCACATAGCAACAACAGCTATGGAGTGTTCGGCGGTGATGCCATTGCCGACATTGGTTGGCCGTCCGCCGCTGCCTTCTTCATTGACTAAATTTCACACTTCTTCACTCCATTTTTCGTGTAAATTCCATTTCCGTTATTAATTTTCAGAAAGAACAAATAAAAATTGGTCTAAATTTAAAGAACAATTGGTAGACAATGTTTTCTCCCCTTTTCTCCCTCCCTCTCCTCCTCCCTCTCCCCCCTTTCTCCTGCCTTCCACGCTCTCCCTTCACTTCTCACGACCCTCCCTCCCCTACTTTGATGTGGACCAGATCCCTCCCCTACCCTGATCTGGACTAGATCTGGTCTGGAGTGTTGATAGACTCACCTTTGATGTGGACCAGATCCCTCCCCTACCCTGATCTGGACTAGATCTGGTCTGGAAGTGTTGATAGACTCACGTGCAAGGGAAAAATTTTTTTATGTGTTTTTTGGCATATAAGGTATATATTTTAAAATTTTTGGGGAGTTTTTTAAGATTATTATAGTTAAAGTTGTTAAAAATTTTGTAAAAGAAAAACTAGGTAAAAAACTTGCCTCCCAAACTGATATTTGCATAAATTTATTTGATTGTATCATACAAATATTTTTAAATTATTGTTTATCTCAAATATATCATATTAAAAATATAATATAATATTTTTCTTAAAAAATTATTTTAAATAATCAACTATCCAAATACGAGTGTTTAATGGTCAAGATTTGGCTCATCAAGTACAATTCAAAATGTACAACGATGTTTACGGCACAAAACCTTGACTCAAATTATATGCATCTTTTTAGCAGGGAAAAATTGAGATTTAAGAAGCGAGGAAGGAAAAGAATAATTAAAATTCAGGGCCTTTCTAAATTTTAGAATTGAAATTTTAACCTCAATCACTGGACTAGAGCCTTTTCAGCAATGTATCTTTATGAATGAATAGTGTTAGATTTTTAACATTAGTATTACGAAATTATGTAAATTATTTGTGATTAATTATAACTTATTGAAATATTTGTAAAACCGTTCATAAATAGTTGCCTTACCAACAGTTCTCGCCAAAACTCTCATGGACGTAACTATTAGATATTTTATCTACTATACATACTTTGTTATTTGAATTCAAAAGCTTTTTTTTTTATGGGATAAAAAAGGAATAAGAAAGCATTCAAAATTTGAAGAGAAATATAGGAAAGGGTAGGGGTATAGATGAATTGGGTGATTCGGTGGAAAAAACGTTAGTGAGAAATCTCAAATTAATTAAAAAAAAGGGTAACATTTGAATTAATTAGGTGACACTGAATTTTTTAAATAAAATTTGCTTCAAAAAATAAATGTGATAGTTTATTCATTTATCACTTAATATAATTTATACTTAAATGTATCAAATTTAATATTTAAAAATTTAATAAATTCAAATTTCATGTTTCATTTTTTAGAATTCAGTTTTATCCAACGCGCACCCTAAAGTCTTATTCTCCAAATTGAATTTAAGTTTGATTCGATAAAATCTCATTCAATGTGTATGATTTTGATAAATATCATAGCATTGAAAAAAAAACAAAAATTTTGTGACCAAAAATCAATCTACTCTTAAAATAAAGTTTTCAAATGCAATAAAATCTGCCTGGCTCAGCTCAAAGAATGACGAAATCAAACATAAAAAAAAAACATTCAGGATCAGCTCAATTCAACTGTTATACTAGCACACTAGTAATTAGTAAAAATATTTAGCTGGTTCAACTTGATCACGCGCTTCCAACCCGAACCTTCATTAGTAATCCGAACCTTCATTAGTAAATAAAAATATTTAGCTGGTTCAACTTGATCACGCGCTTCCAACCTGAACCTTCACGCGGATTCTCCAACCCATCTCCACCGTCCTTCTCACTTGTCGCTATAGCCATCCCAGCCGTCGCCTCCGCTTTCGCTCACAACTCGCCACTTGGCCCCAAATTAACGGTTTATCCTTTTCCGGGACAAAAAAAAAAAAATCTTATCCCATCTCCCATCTAAGCCTATATATATCCCTGTCCCTCCGCCGTTTCCAACACTTCACCAGCTGTGATTTTCGCTGCAAAGCAAAGCAAAAAACAAGAAGAAAAGGGAGAAAACCCCAGAAATCCAAAGGATATTAATTCTTGATATTCCACTTTTTTTCATTTTCCATTTTTTGAAATATTTCTGTGATTGATTCTTTCTATTATGGCAATGAGTATGCCGCATCAGATCGGAGCATTGGCCGGAACGCCGATAGCAGCGGAGTCCGGAGGACTAACAGGAGAGGGAGCTCAATCGGCAGCAACAGTTAGCACGTCGGCAGTGTGGAGATCACCGGTGACGAATCTCCGGGTTTCAGTGCAGAAACCGGGAGATGTAGAAAGGGTTTCACCCCTTTCGTCGCCGCCGTTGAGCCCGGTAAGGGCCGGCATGCGACCAGATCTCTCGGTTGCATGCCAAGCATTTGCGACCGCCGCGGAGACAGAGACGGCGGTCGAAAAAGTTCATAGCTTTCCTGAAAGTTCTACCCAGAAGAAGGAAAAAAGGGTTGCCGGTTTTCGTGATGATGCCGTTGGATAGTGTGAAAATGGATAACACGGTGAATAGGAGAAAGGCGATGAATGCAAGTTTGCAGGCGCTGAAGAGTGCTGGGGTAGAAGGGATAATGATGGATGTTTGGTGGGGATTAGTAGAGAGGGATGAACCAGGGAAGTATAATTTCGGTGGCTATGTTGAGCTCTTGGAAATGGCGAAAAAACATGGGTTGAAAGTTCAGGCGGTCATGTCTTTCCATCAATGTGGAGGAAACGTTGGTGATTCTTGCACGTATGTTACTTTCAACTTCACTGCATCATTTTTTTTAATTATTGGAAAAAGTTTTAATTTTTTCATTTTGGTTGAATAATAAGTAGTAAATATTGTCTGGATTTGGAATATTCTGGCAAAATTTTGTATTTTCTTTGTTGGTTGTTTTAATATGGATTGAAAAAGATGTTGCTTTTATCTGAGCTTTTAACATGTGGTGGTAGCGGCTTCAGAGCTGGAAAAGTCGAATTTAGCTTTTCCTATTCACTTTTTTAGTGGTCACAAGAAGCTAATGTAAAATGGAAAATTGGCAATGGGTGAAAGAGACGTGCTAGAGTTTTAATTGTAATCGACAACAAAGTAGTTTTTTTTTTTTTTTTTTTTTTTTGGGGTTCAAAAGACAACAAAGTAGTATCTAATTAAAGATTGTAACTTGGAGTTGGTTTTTTTCATTTTTTGTTTTTGAGGGATATATCAATTGATAAGAAGATGTAAAATTTTGTCGTACTTATTTTCCTATTGAAGTCAAGGCGAGTAGGTACTGTGTAGTTTCTTGTCTGTCTAGGGACTAGGAAACCAAATTGATAATTTAATACCAAAAATAAGGCCCAGGTACCTATTTGTTTGAAGATTGCATAAGTTAGTACTGTAATAAAAACTCCTCAGTATGGATAATATCTCATCCTCGGAAAATTCTTCCCTGTTTCGTGTAAGACTTGCCTTTTCTTGAAGATATTAGAATTGAAGCAGGAAAAAAATGAACATGGCCATGAATGCTTTATTGCCTTTATGTGAAACTCAAATTAACAATTTTTGCATTTTGTAGAAGGAAAGGTCATTCTAATATTCATGTGGGTAATTTGGATGAATAACCTTTGAGTGCTTTGAACTTATGAATGGGCATATTAGTTTTAGCACAAGTGTTGTCCATACTCTTGAAAAAATTGCTGCTTTTCTGAAATTAAACCTATTGTATGGTTTATCAGAGGGTAAAGCTTGCAAATGTTAGTTCCATGCATTTGGTCAGTGATTAATGGGTGTGTAGCTTCTACCTTCTTTTCATGGTGTCATAATGTGTCTTTAATTTTCTGCTGCATATTCTTTTTGCTGATTGTTCCATTTGGGTTCTCAGTATCCCTCTCCCAAGATGGGCGACAGAAGAGATTGACAAAGATCCTGGCCTTGCATACACAGATCAATGGGGGAGGAGAAATTATGAATACATCTCTCTTGGATGTGACACCCTTCCAGTACTCAAAGGAAGGACACCTGTCCAGTGTTATTCTGACTTTATGCTGGCTTTCAGAGACAAATTTGAGCACCTGCTGGGAGATACCATTGTGGTAAGCAAATAAATTCAGCATTTTTTACATTAGAATAGATTAATCTGGAGTGTTGTCTTTGAATAAGTAGTCATTATTGTCTTACCCTTTTATCTTGTCATGACATCAGGAAATACAGGTTGGAATGGGTCCTGCTGGTGAGCTCCGCTATCCTTCATATCCTGAACAGAACGGAACGTGGAAGTTCCCTGGGATTGGAGCTTTTCAGTGCTATGACAAGGTATGTTCTCATTCAGTTTTGTTCTTCAGTTTACATCTTACTTGTGCTTATTGATTACTTAACTTTATGTATCTCTTGCAGTACATGCTAAGTAGCTTAAAAGCTGCAGCAGAAGCATATGGAAAGCCTGAATGGGGAAGCACTGGCCCAACAGATGCTGGCCATTATAACAACTGGCCAGATGACACAAACTTCTTCAGAAAGGAAGGTGGTGGCTGGGACAGTGAATATGGAGAGTTCTTCCTCACCTGGTATTCCAAGATGCTTTTAGATCATGGCGAGAGGATACTGCAATCTGCTAAAGCTATTTTTGAGAATGGAGGGGTCAAAATATCAGTGAAAATTGCTGGAATCCACTGGCATTACGGAACAAGGTCCCATGCCCCTGAGCTTACAGCTGGATATTACAATACTAGATTGCGTGATGGATACCTTCCCATTGCTCAGATGCTGGCGCGCCACGGTGCAATATTCAACTTTACTTGCATTGAGATGCGAGACCATGAGCAGCCACAAGATGCACTTTGCGCACCTGAGAAGCTTGTTAGGCAAGTGGCTTTAGCTACACAGCAAGCTCAAGTTCCTCTCGCTGGAGAAAATGCATTGCCAAGGTATGATGAATATGCACATGAGCAGATACTAAAGACAGCAGCATTAAATATTGACGGTAACTCGACCAACAGAGAAATGTGTGCTTTCACATACTTGAGGATGAGCCCAGACTTGTTCCACCCTGATAATTGGAGAAGGTTTGTGGCATTTGTGAAGAAAATGAAGGAAGGAAAAGACGTCCACCGGTGTTGGGAGCAAGTGGAGCGCGAGGCTGAGCATTTCGTACACGTAACTCAGCCATTTGTGCAAGAAGCTGCTGTAGCTCTGAGGCACTAGTACTGCAGCAGGTTAATGCATGTTTCTGTATGTATGAACAAGAAGCAGAGAATGCCCTGATGGCTGGTTTTGTGGCCATGGATCTCTGTTTTGTTGTACGCATATCATTAGGCCTATTTCAAGAACCATATAGTAATTCTCCAAGGTGTTTTAGTAACAAAATTCCAAAATGATGCAAGTATCAATGATGCATTAATGATAGTAGTAGCATTTCTTTTCATTTGTCGTGCATATATTGTATTCATTAGTGATCTATAAGAAGAACTCTTATAAGACGTCTATGGTCCCTGCTGTCTTGCATCAAGGACTTGACGTACTTGTAAGATTTTTATCTGCCGCCCCATTTCAATAGCAAAGCGATGGATTTATGGTGTCTCACACTCTCACGTGAATCTGCTGATTGCTTGAAAACTGGGTACCGTATGATTTAAACTACTGCCACCTTATTCCCCATCACATAATGACTAAACTACTGCCACCTTGTTCCCCATCACAAAAACTTACAGGCCACTTCTGCTTTCTCTTGCAAGGTGGGCAATTGGCAATTCTGTCCTTTTCTTTTGTTTGGGTCTAAACCCCGGTATTCGGTGACTGCATTCGATTCTGACTAATTTGAAGTCTAACACTATCGGACTCCTTTTGAGAAGATTTTGATAAAATGTTATTTTCTTCATTCACAGGACTCAAAATGGAGGCCTTGATTAAAGACTACTAAGCTCTTTGTTACTCGACCCAACAACCATTAATGGCAATTCTATTTGGTTAGTGAAGGTTGAGCACTAACATGGCTAAACAACACAGGTGAAGATTGCAAGAGTTCGACAAAACTATGGGATTGGGATTTTTCACGTAGATAGCGTAGAGAAAAAAGAGAATCAGTGGAATCATTCTTATATATTAACATTGCAGTCTTGTAGGAAAAGAAAAAAAAAGGGGGGGGGGGGCGAAACAATATTCTTATTTATTAACATTCCAGTCTAGTCATAAGCGTAATTAATCAAGGAAAACAATAGGTGTAATTAATCATCCTTCATGTTAAAGGTTGAGAATTTTCCCAACATATATCCTCGTGGTTAAACGGTTATTTCTTGTTTTCTTTTTGGGCCTATTATCATGATCACCATTTTTTTTTATTCAATTTTTGATCTGTATTTTTTTTTTTTTTTGTCAATTGTCACCATTTTTGGTCTGTATTTAAGATTAGCCTTTTGGGCCTATTGTCATGATTCATGGTTATGATAGGTGGACTTGTTTGAATATGAATACATATTCTTTTTGCAAAAAAAAAAAAAAAAATTTGCATTATAAATATATTTTTCAATCACTTTTTTGTATTTGTAATTACCTTTCCACTTTATATATATCACATCATCATAAAAAATGTTACATTACTATTTCAAAATAATCTTCTAATCCAAACACATACTTTTTGGGCCTATTTAAATGAGTGATAACATAGTTAAACATTTCTCTTGCTAGTCTTGCAAAAAATAAATGACATTAATCAGCTTTTTCTTTTTGTTAATCAATCAATTTATTAGAGGATACGCCTAAATGGATCCTAAAATTATTCTATTTATTGCATATTGGCGTGTGTGTGTGTTCCTCCTAATTAGCAGCTCAACTTCCGTTGTTACGTTGGCTTCCACAGCTTCACTTCACTAATAACCGGAATTGACCAAGTAATTAACCAAAAAAAACACTGGGATGGCAGTTTCACAAAACTTGTTCAAGTTCCACAGCCACATGAAACAAGCCCATTGTCCAGGTCAAATGCAGCATAATATGCAACACCTAACAACCTGCTATTCCTACGTGCCATTACCTCATAGCTCAAAAGGCAATCATGTTCTACTATAAATTCAAGACCTTAATTCAAGCAAAAATGCAGAACTTTCAGTTTTAGTTACAAAGATATCAAACGATTTAGTCACTTCATTTCATCTTTAAGAAAAATGTCGAGCACTCAGTTTAATGCAGGCGAAACCCATGGCAAAACTCAGGTGATTAAACCGCTTCTATTTAAGTGTTAGCAATTATCATTCTTTTCATGCTGTTGCAGCAAATTTCATGGCCTAGTCCTGTTTGTAATGATTTTGGCTATCCATAGACATTGCAGTTGATATATAGCCCAATGAGCATATATAGCCAGATCATCATATATAGCTGATATATGTTTCTATTTTCAAGATATCATATCAATCATCAAGTATAAGAAAATGAGAATTCTTGATTTGGGACGAATTCTTGAAAACTCATTAGTAGGACTCTGCATCCCAAGATTATTACTAACAAGTTTTTATACGCAGGCCAAGACAGAGCAATTGGTTGATTCATGCAAGGATACAGCAAATGCAGCCCGTGACCGATCTGCCCAGGCTGCAGATCAGAGTGCAGGATTCCTTCAGCAGGTTTTCAACTTTTACAGTTTTGTCCAAGAAGAATTCGGGGTTAAAATTCCTTTTCTTTATCTTCTTCTTATTATTGTTACTTCATTCTTATTTCAGACTGGTGAGCAAGTGAAGAGCATGGCTCAGGGTGCTATTGATGGTGTGAAGAACACGCTTGGAGTTGGTGACAACAACACTAAGAAGTGAAAGAAACACGTCAGTCATTCGTGCGAATCATGACTTAGTTGATTTATTTGTTGGTCATTTCCTATAATTAGGAGTTTCCTACACTCGAATGGTATAAGGAAATCATAAGTAGGGGTTTCTTTTTAAGGATTTCTCGGATGATGTAATAAGAGCTTTTAGGAATTTGTCGCTAAAGTGGAGTTTATACCATTTTGATGATTTTTAGGTTAGCTTAGGATTTGCTTCAGTTTCTAGCTTATTTAGAGTTGGGAGCATGTTAATTTTCCATTGATTTGAAGAGTCTCTAGATACAGAGAACTCTCTTTCAAGTGTAATAAGGTAGTATTGACCATAATAAAAGATACTGAATTCATGAAGAAAATGAGACAACTTGGTCTTTTTTCTGACTTCTTGTTAAGATTCCAAAACAGGTTTTCCACAAGAAGACTAGTTACAGAACCGAAGTCCAACGTTTTGAAATTACAGCTACGTTTGCAAAATGGAGATTTGTAGTAGTTAATATTTACTACTAATATTATCTATTTACCCTTTTATTGTCATTGCTATATAATATGCTTTCTATCTAACTTGCACGCATCTTAGATTAATTCACCTTTTTGATTCACAGAATTTGTTTCAAGGACTCGGGACTGATGATTTCAGGAAATAATTCCCAAATCCATTCTCGTTGAAGTACCCGATGTACTTGCTAGGACAGAAATTCAATACTACCTTGATCATGTGTTTGGTTTGGACATTTTTTTTTTTTAAATACAACATTTTATAACTGGTCCTATAATAGGGAATGTGAATGTACCTAACTAAATTATTGAAAATTCGAAGAGAACTAAACTATCTCCGAAAATATTTTAGAAGTTTTGGACGGAAAATGTAGGCAAGGGGTTTTGATTCCCATACCTATGCCCACGGAGGGACACTTCGACTTTAGGCTCAAAATTTTCTCCATTGAGCTTATCTGCATACTAAATATAAGAAATATTGCATTAAAAAAGGGTTATTATTACTTTACCCCCTTAAAGTTTGGTGTTACTATCAATTTCCCCTTTAACGTTATCTTTTAGCCATTTTACCCCCAAAACTAATGATCAAACTTAACGGAGTTTGTTAATTAAAGTAAAAAGACATGTTTAATTCTTAAAATTATTATCACTTTACCTCCATAAAATATAGTCTCATTATCAATTTACCCCATAAAGTTATTTTTTAGACAATTTATCCTACCATTAAACCAACTTAGCAAGTTAAAAAACTTTAGAAGAAAATACTCTTCTCTTTGCATAATAAAAATAATAAAAAATTTAGAGTGACTCTTCTCCTTTTTAATATCAAGAAAAAAAGTCAAAGTATTAATTTTTTTTCTTCTTGACAATCTTATTAATATTGAAAAAAAAATAGAAAGATGGAGAGGGGGAGGGGGAGAGAGAGAACTCAATTCTTTTTTTAAAAATTACAAATAAGAAAGAATTAAATATTTTTATTATTTTAAAATTATTTCACTTTTTTGTTTACCACCAAATTTCAATTCTAATCCCGACAACCTTAAAGTAATGCGATAATGTTAGACTTTTCTTTATTTTATTTTTTTACAAAATCTAATTTTTTGTCTCATTCTTTCCTATCTCTTTTTCTTTTCCTAGTATTAATAAGTGTGAAAAAAGAAATTTCAGAAACTCTTTTATTTTTATGTTTTTCAATCTCTTAAAGTGAAAAAAAGGAAGAATAACTATTCTAACTTTTTGTTTTTAATTATATATAAAAAAGGGTAAATACATTTAAAATTTTTTGACCATACTAGTTAGATTAATGATGAGGTAAAATGCCTAAAAAATAATGTTAGGAACTAAAATGATTGTATTACTATAATTCAAATGAATAAAGTGATAATAACAACGTAGTAATGCTATAAAATAAAAGGATATTTTTGTCCAAAATTTATTAACGTGTTGAGTTGAATTACTTATAGGGGCAAAGCGATTAAAAGATAACGTTAGGGGGGTAAACTGATAGTAGTGATATAGTTTAAGGGGGTAAACTGATAATAACCCTTAAAAAAAAAGCATAAGAAATATTGTACCCGCGGGCCACAAGATAGGGGTGGGCAAAAATACTTGTTAACTCGAAAACTTACCATATCCGATCCAATTTGATCCGAAAATTAGGATATCCGATTCGTATTATTTGATTGCGTTAAAAGAGGGTAAAGGACCCGATTAGATTCCAGGCAAGTTAGGGTCACATAATTGAAAATCTACAAATACTTGACTCACCCCGCATATATGTATTTATATATATTTATATATTTATTTTTAATTGTTATACACATACTATAAAATAATATTTTTGGAGCTAAATAAACAATTTCATTGAGCAAATTGTACGCAAATATGGGAGATTATAGTTTGTTTACAAAATTCATTTGTAGAGATCATGATTTTATGTTTTTTAGAAAAGAATTTAGTTAATATGGAATATATATCTAAAAAAAGGTGCTACTTATTTCAAATTTTTATTGATTTTGAATTCTTTTAATTTTTTCCCTTTTTCTTGTATGCTCTTTGCATGTTTGTTTCTTGGTGGGATAATTTTTTTGAGAAAAAATCTTTATTAAATTTTAGATGAATATGTGAAATATAAAATTAAATTAGTATAAATCATTTTTTAAAAAAAATTAAATGATAAGCGGGATGAGACGGGTATCCGTTGATCCGATCCTAACTAATTAGGTACTTGCTGATATGTAGGGCGAATAAAACTCAGAAAATGGCTGATCTGCAAAATGCAGGACGGGTTAGTCAAATGGTGCATAGGGTAGGTATTCGACCCATACCCACCCCTACGACGACTCCATAAGGTCCCATATATCTCTCTTCATTGCATATACTTAACATTTATAGATTCCTAGCTAGATTAAATACTTTATTACAAAAAAAAACACTAGATTAAAATTAAATACTTGTTTCACAAAAATCTCCTGGAATTTTTGCTAGGATCCTGCCCACTGCTGATCTTCATAATCTTATGCCAATCTTCTAAAAACAACTCTCAATCAATGTTTTTAAACCCGAACCGGGGAGTGAACCGGAAAACCTCCGGGTTCATGATTCAACCAGTTCGACCCCGGTTCAAAGATTTAATAATTTTTTATTCATTTTAGTATTAAAAATTTTGAATAAAATTAAAATATTTATTTTAGAAAATAAATACTTAATAAAAACCGGTTGAATCTCTCGGTTTTTACCAGTTCAACCGGTTTGATTAATTCTTTGGATTTTTAATTGAATCGGACCGGAGGCATGGCCGATTCGCGATTCAACTGGTCAAACCGGCTGGTCCGGTCCAATTTTTAAAACCATTGCACTCAATAGAAAATTTCATTATTCATCTCTTTTGTTTTTAACATCTTTCAACTGGGGAGAGGTGAAATTTAACAAACATTTCTTATTCATGAAATCTCAATATTAACCACTAGACTAACGGATTCTCGACATCATAATTCATCTCTGATCCAAAAATTGTCACTTTCAAGTTTTCCAACAAAAAACACACCTATAGTTATGTTTCTTAGTTGTATTTATACACCACAAAAAAAATCTTAACTTTTCTCTTATGAAATGTTAAAATTAATGAAAGACATCTGAACCAAAATTCTCAAGTCCAAAACCAAAAAATAAAAAATAAAAAAATTAGAAAACAAAATAAGAAATCTAGAATGACCGTTAATCAATTGGCGCGACGGCTGTCTCCCGCAGCTTCTCCTAGCTTCCCTCCCACCATCCAATAATACGCCACTAAACTCCACCTTCTTGCTACCAAATCTCAACCTAAATTCTATTGCCTTCTAACGGCAAAATTCTTGAAAAGTGAAAACCCCTTCTTTCAGAAAAAAAGAAGGCGGAAAAAGAAAATTTTTCAAGTTCCACAGCCACATGAAACAAGCCTATCGTCCAGGTCAGATGCAGCATAATATGCAACACCTAACAACCTGCTATTCCTACGTGCCATTACCTCATAGCTCAAAAGGCAATCATGTTCTACTATATATTCAAGAGCTTAATTCAAGCAAAAATGCAGAACTTTGGGTTTTAGTTACAAAGATATCAAATGATTTAGACACTTCATTTCATCTTTAAGAAAAATGTCGAGCACTCAGTTTAATGCGGGCGAGACCCATGGCAGAACTCAGGTGATTGAACCTCTTCCATTTAAGTGTTAGCAATTATCATTCTTTTCTTGCTGTTGCAGCAAATTTCATGGCCGAGTCCTGTTTGTAATAATTTGGTTATCCATAGACATTGTAGTTGATATATAGCCAGATCATCATATATAGCTGATATATGTTTCTATTTTCAAGATATCATATCAATCATCAAGTATAAGAAAATGAGAATTCTTGATTTGGGACGAATTCTTGAAGACTCATTAGTGGGACTCATTAGCAAGCTCAAGTTCCTCTCGCTGGAGAAAATGCATTGCCAAGATATGATGAATATGCACATGAGCAGATACTAAAGACAGCAGCATTAAATATTGACGGTAACTCGACCAATAGAGAAATGTGTGCTTTCACATACTTGAGGATGAACCCAGACTTGTTCCACGCTGATAACTGGAGAAGGTTTGTGGCATTTGTGAAGAAAATGAAGGAAGGAAAAGACGTCCACCGGTGTTGGGAGCAAGTGGAGCGCGAGGCTGAGCATTTCGTACACGTAACTCAGCCATTTGTGCAAGAAGCTGCTGTAGCTCTGATGCACTAGTACTGCAGCAGGTTAATGCATGTTTCTGTATGTATGAACAAGAAGCAGAGAATGCCTGATGCCTGGTTTTGTGGCCATGGATGTCTGTTTTGTTGTACGCATATCATTAGGCCTATTTCAAGAACCATATAGAAATTCTCCAAGGTGTTTAGTAACAAAGTGACAAAATGATGCAAGTATCAATGATGCATTAATAATAGAAGTAGTATTTCTTTTCATTTGTCGTGCATATATTATGATGTATGAATTGTCAGAATGTTGAACTGTTTTGGTCATTCATTCGTATGTCAAAAGAAAAGGTAGAAAAGAATAATGAATTGAATGCCTTCTTAGAGAAGCAAATTAATATCCAGTTATGAAACTATCTATAAGAATTCCCCTAGATTCTGGTAATCAACAAGAATTGAGAATTGTACTCATTATTAGTGATCTATAAGAACTCTTATAAGACGTCTATGGTCCCTGCTGTCTTGCATCAAGGACTTGACGTACTTGTAAGATTTTTATCTGCCGCCCATTTCAATAGCAAAGCGATGGATTTATGGTGTCTCACACTCTCACGTGAATCTGCTGATTGCTTGAAAACTGGGTACCGTATGATTTAAACTACTGCCACCTTATTCCCCATCACATAAACTTAATAGGCCACTTCTGCTTGTTAATGCCGACCATTTACCACTTTGTAAATTGCAAGCAACTATATGCTATCAAGAACCATGTGACTAAAAGTTGCTTTCAAGGTGGGTAATTGGCAATTCTGTCCTTTTATATATATTTTTTTGTTGGTCTAAATCCTGGCCTTCGGTGACTGCTAAGGCTTTGTTTGGATTGCATTTTTCTGGACTTTTTATAGAAAAATTATTGTAATGATTTGATATATGTGAGGTAAAAATGTGATTGAGAGATGTGTCCATGGAAAATATTGTGTTTGGACAGGAGATTATTTGCCCAAATATATTTGCTTACATCACCATTACAATTTCCAATACACATTTTTATCTTCCCAATTACCTTTTTATCGCAGATATATCGCATCACAAAAAGTGCTACAGTAAAAATATCTCAAATAATTTACAATCCAATTTTTCTTTGGAAAATTGCAATCTAAACACTCCTTTTTAGATTTTGACTAATTCAAAATCTAATACTATCGGACTCCTTTTGAGAAGATTTTGACAATGTTATTTTTTCCATTCACAAGACTCAAAATCGAGACCTTGATTAAAGACTACTAAGCTCTTTGTTACTTGACTCAACAACCATTAATGGCAATTCTATTTGGTAAATGAAGGTAGAGCACTTGCAAGATTTCGACAAAACTATGAGATTGTGATTTTTCATGTAGATAGCGTAGAGAACAAAGAGAATCAGTGGAACCATTCTTATCTATTAACATTGCAGTCTAGTAGGAAAAGAAAAAAAAAGGGGGGTCGAAACAATATTCTTATTTATTAACATTCCAGTCTAGTCATAAGCGTAATTAATCAAGGAAAAAAAAGGGTGTAAATGTTAAAGGTTGAGCATTTTCCCAACATATATCCTCGTGGTTAAAAGGTTATTTCTTGTTTTCTTTTTGGGCCTATTATCATGATCACTGGTTTTTTTTTTCAATTTTTCGGTCTGTATTTTTTTTTGTCAATCGTCACCATTTTTGGCTTGTATTAAAGATTAGCCTTTTGGGCCTATTGTCATGATTCATGGTTATGTCAGGTGGATTTGTTTGAATATGAATGCACATTTCTTTTTGCAAAAAAAAAAAAAAAATGCATCACAAATATATTTTTCAATCACTTTTTTTTTAATATTTGTTAGCACCTTTCCACTTTACATAGATCACATTATAAAAAATGTTATAGTACTACTTTAAATAATTTTTCAAATAATCTTCCATCCAAATAAATACTTTTTGGGCCTATTTAAACAAGCGATAACATAGTTAAACATATCTCTTGCTAGTCTTGCAAAAAATAAATGACATTAATCAACCTTTTCTTTTTGTTAATCAATCAATTTATTAGAGGATACACCTAAATGGATCCTAAAATTATTCTATTTATTGCATATTGGCGTGTGTGTGTGTTCCTCCTAATTAGCAGCTCAACTTCCGTTGTTACGTTGGCTTCCACAGCTTCACTTCACTAATAACCTGAATTGACCAAGTAATAAACCAAAAACAACACTGGGATGGCAATTTCACAAAACTTGTTCAAGTTCCACAGCCACATGAAACAAGCCCATTGTCCAGGTCAAATGCAGCATAATATGCAACACCTAACAACCTGCTATTCCTACGTGCCATTACCTCATAGCTCAAAAGGCAATCATGTTCTACTATAAATTCAAGACCTTAATTCAAGCAAAAATGCAGAACTTTCAGTTTTAGTTACAAAGATATCAAACGATTTAGTCACTTCATTTCATCTTTAAGAAAAATGTCGAGCACTCAGTTTAATGCAGGCGAAACCCACGGCAAAACTCAGGTGATTAAACCTCTTCTATTTAAGTGTTAGCAATTACCATTCTTTTCATGCTGTTGCAGCAAATTTCATGGCCTAGTCCTGTTTGTAATGATTTGGCTGTCCATAGACATTGCAGTTGATATATAGCCAAATCAGCATATATAGCCAGATCATCATATATAGCTGATATATGTTTCTATTTTCAACATATCATATCAATCATCAAGTATAAGAAAATGAGAATTCTTGATTTGGGACGAATTCTTGAAGACTCATTAGTAGGACTCTCCATCCCAAGATTATTACTAACAAGTTTTTATACGCAGGCCAAGACAGAGCAGTTGGTTGATTCATGCAAGGATGCAGCAAATGCAGCCCGTGACCAATCTGCCCAGGCTGCAGATCAGAGTGCCGGATTCCTTCAACAGGTTTTCAACTTTTACAGTTTTGTCCAAGAAGAATTCAGGATTAAAATTCTTTTTCTTGACACTCAATTATTTGTTATCTTCTTCTTATTATTGTTACTTCTTTTTTATTTCAGACTGGCGAGCAAGTGAAGAGCATGGCTCAGGGTGCTATTGATGGTGTGAAGAACACACTTGGAGTTGGTGACAACAACACTAAGAAGTGAAAGAAACACGTCATTCGTGAGAATCATGACTTGGTTGATTTATTTGTTGGTCATTTCCTATAATTAGGAGTTTCCTATACTCGAATGGTATACGGAAATCATAAGTAGGGGTTTCTTTTTAAGGATTTCTCGGATGATGTAATAAGAGCTTTTAGGAATTTGTCGCTAAAGTGGAGTTTATACCATTTTGATGATTTTTAGGTTAGCTTAGGATTTGCTTCAGTTTCTAGCTTATTTAGAGTTGGGAGCATGTTAATTTTCCATTGATTTGAAGAGTCTCTTGATACAGAGAACTCTCTTTCTAGTGTAATAAGGTAGTATAGACCATAATAAAAGATATATTGAATTCATGAAGAAAATGAGACAACTTGGTCTTTTTTCTGACTTCTTGTTAAGATTCCAAAACAGGTTTTCCACAAGAAAACTAGTTACAGAACCGAAGTCCAACGTTTTGAAATTACAGCTAGGTTTACAAAATGGAGATTTGTAGTAGTTAATATTGACTACTAATATTATCTATTTAGCCTTTTATTGTCATTGCTATATAATATGCTTTCTATCTACTTGCACGCATCTTAGATTAATTCACCTTTTTGATTCACAGAATTTGTGTCAAGGATTCGGGACTAGGGCTGTCAAAACCGAACTTGGCCCAGATCTAGTAAAATTTTTCCGATGTGGGTTGAGAAATAATTCCGGTACATAGGATTCCGACTCGTATCCGACTCAAACCCAAAAAAATACATTAATAATTATAAAATATAAATATTTCTAAATATATTCTTTTACTAAATTAACAAAAGTATTCTTTTACCAAATTAACCGAATTATCCGTATCCTAGATGAAACATCTAGGAAATTAGGATTTGGAATAGGCAAACTTGTTTGACCAGAAATGTATTCATCACAAGTTGCATATAAGTGCTTTTTGCTAAATATTTTGAAATCATGTTAGGCCTTTTTGCTAACATGGATAAAAGAAAATGAATGATACTTGTTGGACAATTTCTTTCCAGATAGACCCGAATCTGACCCGAGACCCGTCGAATCTGGTTCTAGAATCTTAAGCACAAGACCCGTCGGGTATACGAGTCAGGTTCGAGGCTAGTACATTAAAACGGGTCCAGATCCGAAAATTTCAATTTCAATCTGAACACGACCCGTTGACAAGCCTACTCGGGACTGAAGATTTCAGGAAATAATTCCCAAATCCATTCTCGTTGAACTACCCGATGTACTTGCTAGGATAGAAATCCAATACTGCCTTGATCATGTGTTTGGTTGGGACACTTTTTTCTTTTTTTTAAAAAAAGTTTATAATTGGTCCTATATTGGGGAATGGGAATGGACATAACTAAGTTATTGAAAATTCGAAAAAGAACTAAACTATCTCTGAAAATGTTTTAGAAGTCCTAGATGGAAAATGTAGGCAAGGGGTTTTGAATCCCATATACCTATACCCAAGCGCAGACACTTCGACTTTAGGCTCAAAATTTTCTCCATTGAGCTTATTTGCAAACTAAATATAAGAAATATTGCATTAAAAAAAAAGCATAAGAAATATTGTACCCACGGGCCACAAGATAGGGGTGGGCAAAAATATTTGTTAACTCGAAAACTTTCCATATCCAATCCAATTCGATCTGAAAATTAGGTTTCCGATTCGTAATATTTGATTGCGTTAAAATAGGGTCAAGTACCCGATTAGATTCTAGGCAGGTCAAGATCATATAATTGAAAATCCTCAAATACTTGACTTACCCCGCACACATATATATATATATATATTTATTTATTTATTTATTTTTAATTTTTATACGTACACATACTATAAAATAATATTTTTAGAGCTAAATAAGCAATTTTATTGAGCAAATTGTATTACAAACATAGGAGATTATAGTTTGTTTATAAGATTCATTTGTAAACGTCATAATCTTATATTTTTTAGAAAAGAGTTTAGTTAATGTGCAATATATATCTAAAAAAAAGGGCTACTTATTTCAAATTTTTATTGATTTTGAATTCTTTTAATTTTTTCCTTTTTCTTGTATTCTCTTTGCATGTTTGTTTCCTGGTGGGATAATTTTTTTGAGAAGAAATCTTTATTAAATCTTAAATGAATATATAAAATATAAAATTAAATTAGTATAGATCATTTTTTTTAAAAAAATTAAATGATAAGCAGGTTGAGATGGGTATCCGTTAATCTGATCCTATGTAATCAGATACTCGCTGATATGCGGGGCAGATAAGACTCAGAAAATGGCTGATCCGTAAGATGTGGGGCGGGTCAGTCAAATGGTGCATGAGGTAGATATTCGACTCATACCACCCCTATGACGACCCCATAAGATCCCATATATCTCTCTTCATTGCATATACTCGACATTTATAGACTCTTAGTTGGATTAAATACTTTGTTACAAAAAAAAAACTAGATTAAAATTAAATATTTGTTTCACAAAAATCTCTTGGAATTCTTGCTAGGATCCGACCCACTGCTGATCTTTATAATCTTATGCCAATTTTCTAAAAACAACTCCCAATAGAAAATTTCATAATATATCTCTTTTGTTTTTAACATCTTTCAATTAGGGAGAGGAGAAATTTAACGAACATTTCTGATTCATGAAATCTCAATTTTAACCTCTAGACTAACGCATTCTCGACATCATAATTCATCTCCGATCCAATAATTGTCACTTTCAAGTTTTCCAACAAAAAATGCACCTATAGTTATGTTTCTTAGTTGTATTTATACACCACAAAAAAAAATAACTTTCCTCTTATGAAATGTTAAAATTAATGAAAGACATTTGAACCAAAATTCTCAAGACCAAAAAATAAAAAATAAAAAAATTAGAAAACCAAATAAGAAATCTAGAATGACCGTCAATTAATTGGCATGACGGCTGTCTCTTGCGGCTTCTCCTAACTTCCCTGCCACTAGAGGTGTCAAAATGGGTAACTTGGCCGGATTTGGGTTCGTTAAAATGGATAATAGGTAAAAGTGAGTCAACCCATTAATACCCATTTAATTAGATGGGTATAAATGAGTAAGTCCAAAAATGAATTGGGTAACCCAATTACCCATTTATAAGCCATTTATTTTAACTTTTTATAAACTCATTGAAATTCATTTTTGCAAACTAAGTTATCAATTTATACCACCATTTGCATCCATCATTAGTTTTACATATTTATTTATAATACTCAATAAGCCTAATTACTAATTTTTTTTACATCCGCACTCTATGTCACAAAATTACATACTATTTAATAGTTGAACAATAAGAATATAAAAATTTGAATTAAGTACTATAAAAGTTAACATAAAAATTTAATCCAAAATTTTGAAACCCTAGCATTTCTTTCATGTGTAAATTTAAAATTTCATTTTCAAAATGTAGGAAAAGAGGCTAAAACTTGTCATAAATTGGCAATGCTGAAAAATAAACAAGTTAACAAACTAAAAGAAAATAAAATGATCAGATAAAATCAACAAATAATAATAATAATGAAACAAAAGTAGTTAACATCATGATAAAATGAAAAATTTGAAAAAAAAAGGGTGGGGAAAGAAAGGAAGCTTGGGAAAAGACAATTTTAAATGGGTTAATTGGGTTTAATGGGTTACCCAAAAATACCATTTAATAATTGGGTATTATTGGGTAACCCATTTATACCCATATGCAAAAATTTAAGATATCCATACCCATTTATTCATAGGTGAGTATGGGTAAATTTAGTTAAATGGATTTGTTTGTCACCTATACCTGCTACCATCCAGTAATATGCCACTAAACTCCACTTTCTTGCTACCAAATCTCAAGTTAAATTCTATTGCCTTCTAACAGCAAAATTCTTGAAAAGTGAAAACCCCTTAATTGAGAAAAAAGAAGGCGGAAAAAGAAAATTCTGCAAGTTCCACATCCACGTGAAACAAGCCTATTGTCCAGGTCAAATGCAGCATAATACGCAAAACCTAACAACCTGCTATTCCTACGTGCCATTACCTCATACATCAAAAGGCAATCATGTTCTACTATAAATTCAAGAGCTTAATTCAAGCAAAAATGCAGAACTTTCGGTTTTATTTACAAAGATATCAAACAATTTAGTCACTTCATTTCATCTTTAAGAAAAATGTCGAGCACACAGTTAAATGCAGGCGAAACCCATGGCAGAACTCAGGTGATTGAACCTCTTCCATTTTAAGTGTTAGCAATTATCATTCTTTTCTCGTTGTTGCAGCAAATTTCATGGCCTTGTCCTGTTTGTAATGATTGGCTATCCATAGACATTGTAGTATTATTCTACTTTTTGTTCATGGCATAAAACTGCTATACTATTCTTCCTCTTTTGGAAAAAGAATTTGTCTTGCTGATGATATATAAGATGCTAGATGAGTTTTCTATCCTCTCAGTTACATGTATAAGACGGCTATTGCATTAATTTAAGATCATCATAAACAGCTGATATATGTTTCTATTTTCGAGATAGCTTACCAATCATCAAGTATAAGAAAACGAGAATTCTTGATTTGGGACGAATTCTTGAAGACTCGTTAGTTGGACTCTCCATCCCAAGATTATTACTAACAAGTTTTTATACGCAGGCCAAGACAGAGCAGTTGGTTGATTCATGCAAGGATGCAGCAAATGCAGCTCGTGACCGATCTGCCCAGGCTGCAGATCAGAGTGCCGGATTCCTTCAGCAGGTTTTCAACTTTTACAGTTTTGTCCAAGAAGAATTTGGGGTTAAAATTCTTTTTCTTGACACTCAATTATTTGTTATCTTCTTCTTATTATTGTTACTTCTTTTTTATTTTAGACTAGCGAGCAAGTGAAGGGCATGGCTCAGGGAGCTATTGATGGTGTGAAGAACACACTTGGAGTTGGTGACAACAACACTAAGAAGTGAAAGAAACACGTCATTCGTGAGAATCATGACTTGGTTGATTTATTTGTTGGTCATTTCCAATAATTAGGAGTTTCCTATACTCGAATGGTATAAGGAAATCATAAGTAGGGGTTTCTTTTTAGGGATTTCTCAGATGATGCAATAAGAGCTTTTAGCAATTTGTTGCTAGTGTGGAGTTTATACCATTTTGATGATTTTTAGGTTAGCTTAGGATTTGCTTCAGTTTCTAGCTTATTTAGAGTTGGAAGCATGTTAATTTTCCATTGATCTGAAGAGGCTCTTGATACATAGAACTCTCTTTCAAGTGTAACAAGGTAGTATTGACCATAATAAAAGATATATAGAATTCATGAAGAAAATGAGACAATTTCGTCTTTTTTCTGACTTCTTGTTAAGATTCCAAAACAGGTTTTCCACAAGAAAACTAGTTACAGAACCGAAGTCCAACATTTTGAAATTACAGCTAGGTTTGCAAAATGGAGATCTGTAGTAGTTAATATTGACTACTAATATTATCTATTTACCCTTTCATTGTCATTGCTATATAATATGCTTTCTATCTAACTTGCACGCATCTTAGATTAATTCACCTTTTTTATTCACAGAATTTGTGTCAAGGACTCGGGACTAGGGCTGTCAAAACCGAATTTGGCCCGGTTCTGGTAAATTTTTCCGGGTATGGGTTGACAAATAATTCCGGTACCCAGATCTAAACCAGTACCCGTTTACTCTAAAAAAAAGCGGGTTGAATACGAAATATAGGATTCCAACCCGTATCCGACTCGGATCCAAACAATACATTAATAATTATAAAATATAAATATTTCTAAATATATTCTTTTACTAAATTAACAAAAGTATTCTTTTACCAAATTAACCAAATTACCCGTATCCTTGATGAAACATCTAAGAAATTAGGATTTGGTAAAGGCAAACTTGTTTGACTAGAAATGTGTTTATTACAAGTTGCATATAAGTGCTTTTTGTTAAATATTTTGAGATCATGTTTAGGGGTGGAAACTGAAAACACGACACGAATCTAACACGAAAATGGGTTTGGGTTGAAATTTTGCGGGTTCGGGTCGAACCCGAAAAGAAAACGGGTCGAATTCGATTCAACCAGTGGGTGACCCAATAACCCGTTTACAAATTAAAAATAATTTAATGAACATAAAAATTATTTTATTTAATTAAACTATGTTATTCTTTTTTTTTTCAAAGGCATTAATCGCTTAATCCTAAATGAATTTATTTAACTTGTGTGAAGTTGAAATTATTATATTTGGACAAATAATGTATTATATTATTTTTTACTTTTATACTATTTTAATTTATTTATATTTGGTTTGGAATAAAACACTTTTACGGTGTTTTAATTTATTTTAGATTTGGTTTGGGATTATTTATTTAAATTTTTATTACTTGATTATGTAATTAGTCTTGTGCGAAATTAGTTTTATTAGAAATTACATTGGTAAATTAATAAATTAAAATTAAGTTTCGAGTCATTCGAGTCGACCCACCAACCCGAAATTTTTGGGTTCGAGTCAATTATCCTGAGCCGTTTTGGGTTGGCGGGTCAGGTTCGGATCAGCGGATTTTCTGTTATACCTGAGTCTCAACCCGACCCACCAACCTGATTTGGACCCAATTGCCACCCTAATCATGTTAGGCCTTTTTGCTAACATGGATAAAAGAAAATAAATGATACGTGTTGGACATTTTCTTTCCAGATAGATCTGGACTCGACCCGAGACCCGTCGAATCTGGTTCTGGAATCTTAAGCACAAGACCTGTCTAGTATACGAGTTGGGTCCGAGGCTAGTACATTTAAACGGGTCTGGATCCGAAATTTTCAATTTCGATCCGAACCCGACTCATTGATAGGCCTACTCGGGACTGAAGATTTCGGGAAATAATTTCCAAATCCATTCTCGTTGAACTACCCGATGTACTTGCTAGGACAGAAATTCGATACTACCTTGATCATGTGTTTGGTTGGGACACTTTTTTCTTTTTTTAAAATACAATGTTTTATAATTGGTCCTATATTGGGGAATGGGAATGGACCTAACTAAGTTATTGAAAATTCGGAAAAGAACTAAACTATCTCCAAAAATGTTTTAGAAGTCCTAGATGGAAATTGTAGGCAAGGGGTTTTGAATCCCATACCTATACCCAAGCAGGGGCACTTCGACTTTAGGCTCAAAATTTTCTCCATTGAGCTTATTTGCAAACTAAATATAAGAAATATTACATTAAAAAAAAGCATAAGAAATATCATACCCACGGGCCACAAGATAGGGGTGGGCAAAAATATTTGTTAACTCGAAAACTTTCCGTATCCAATCCAATTCGATTCAAAAATTAGGATTTCCGATTCGTATTATTTGATCGCGTTAAAAGAGGGTCAAGTACCCGATTAGATTCCAGACAGGTTAGGATCACATAATTGAAAATTCACGAATACTTGACTTATGCTGCATATATATATATATATATATATATATATATTATTTATTTATTTATTTTTAATTTTTATACACATACTATAAAATAAAATTTTTAGACCTAAATAAGCAATTTTATTGAGCAAATTGTATTACAAATATGGGAGATTATAGTTTGTTTATAAGATTCATTTGTAGACATCATGATCTTATGTTTTTTAGAAAAGAGTTTAGTTAATGTGAAATATGTATCTAAAAAAAGGGTACTACATATTTCAAATTTTTATTGATTTTGAATTCTTTTAATTTTTTCCTTTTTCTTGTATTCTCTTCGCATGTTCGTTTCTTGGTGGGATAATTTTTTTGTGAAGAAATCTTTATTAAATCTTAAATGAATGTGTAAAATATAAAATTAAATTAGTATAGATCATTTTTTTAAAAAAAAATTAAATGATAAGCGGGTTGAGATGGGTATCCGTTGACCCAATTCTATGTAATTGGATACTCGCTGATATGCGGGGCGGATAAGACTCAGAATATTGCTGATCCGCAAGATGTGGGGTGGGTCAGTCAAATGGTGCACGGGGTAGGTATTCAACTCATGCCCACCCCTATGACGATTCCATAAGGTCCCATGTATCTCTCTTCATTGCATATACTTAACATTTATAGACTCCTAACTGGATTAAATACTTTATTACAAAAAAAAAACACTCGATTAAAATTAAATACATGTTTCACAAAAATCTCCTAGAATTCTTGCTAGGATCCGGCCCACTGCTGATCTTTATAATCTTATGCCAATATTCTAAAAACAACTCTCAATAGAAAATTTCATAATACATCTCTTTTGTTTTTAACATCTTTCAACTGGGGAGAGGTGCAATTTAACCAACATTTCTGATTCACGGAATCTCAATTTTAACCACTGGACTAACGCATTCTTGACATCATAATTCATCTCCGATCCAATAATTGTCACTTTCAAGTTTTCCAACAAAAAATGCACCTATCGTTATGTTTCTTAGTTGTATTTATAAACCACCAAAAAAAAAAAATCTTAACTACCTCTTATGAAATGTTAAAATTAATGAAAGACATTTAAACCAAAATTCTCAAGTCCAAAACCAAAAAATAAAAAAAATTAGAAAACCAAATAAGAAATCTAGAATGACCGTCAATCGATTGGCGCGATGGCTGTCTCCTGTGAGAACTCTCATTTTAACTTTCCTGCCACTAGAGGTGTCAAATGAGTGACTTAGACGGGTTTGGCTTAGTTAAAATGGGTAATGGGTATAAAAGGCAACCCATTTATACCCATTTAATTAGATGGGTATAAATGAGTAAGTCCAAAATGAATTGGGTAACCCAATTATCCATTTATAAGCCATTTATTTTAACTTTTTATAAACTCATTTTAATTTATTTTTGCAAACTAAGTTATAAATTTATACTACCCTTTGCACCCATCATTAGTTTTAAATATTTATTTATAATGCTCAATAAGCCTAATTACTAATTTTTTTCGCATCCGCACTCTATGTCACAAAATTACATACTATTTAATAATTGAACAATAAGAATATAAAATTTTGAATTAAGTACTATAAAAGTTAACATAAAAACTAAATCCAAAATTTTGAAACCCTAGCATTTTTTTCGTGTATAAATTTAAATTTTCATTTTGGAAAGGTAGGAAAAGAGGCTAAAACTTATCATAAATTGGTAATGCTGAAAAATAAACAAATTAACAAACTAAAGAAAATAAAATGATAAGATAAAATAAAAATAATAATAATTAAACAAAAGTAATTAACATCATGATAAAATGAAAAATTTGAAAAAAATGGGTGGAGAAAGAAAAGAAGTTTGGGGGAAGACAATTTTAAATGGGTTAATTAGGTTTAATGGGTTACTCAATAATACCCATTTATTAAATGGGTATTATTGGATAACCCATTTATACTCATATACAAAAATTTAAGATACTCATACCCATCTATTCTTGGGTGAGTATGGGTAAATTTAGTTAAATGTGTTTGTTTGCCACTTATACCGCCACCATCCAATAATATGCCACTAAACTCCGCCTTCTTGCTACCAAATCTCAAGCTAAATTCTATTGCCTTCTAACAGCAAAATTCTTGAAAAGTGAAAACCCCTTCATTGATGAAAAAAGAAGGCGAAAAAAGAAAATTCTTCAAGTTCCACAGCCACATGAAACAAGCCTATTGTCCAGGTCAAATGCAGCATAATATGCAACACCTAACAACCTGCTATTCCTACGAGCCATTACCTCATACGGTCATACCTCAAAAGGCAATCATGTTCTACTATAAATTCAAGAGCTTAATTCAAGCAAAAATGCAGACTTTCGGTTTTATTTACAAAGATATCAAACAATTTAGTCACTTCATTTCATCTTTAAGAAAAATGTCGAGCACACAGTTTAATGCAGGCGAAACCCATGGCAGAACTCAGGTGATTGAACCTCTTCCATTTAAGTGTTAGCAATTATCATTCTTTTCTCGTTGTTGCAGCAAATTTCATGGCCTTGTCCTGTTTGTAATGATTGGCTATCCATAGACATTGTAGTATTATTCTACTTTTTGTTCATGGCATAAAACTGCTGTACTATTCTTCCTCTGTTGGAAAAAGAATTTGTCTTGCTGATGATATATAAGATGCTAGATGAGTTTTCTATCCTCTCAATTACATGTATAAGACGGCTATTGCATTAATTTAAGATCGTCATATACAGCTGATATATGTTTCTATTTTCGAGACATCTTATCAAACATCAAGTATAAGAAAACGAGAATTCTTGATTTGGGACGAATTCTTGAAGACTCGTTCGTAGGACTCTCCATCCCAAGATTATTACTAACAAGTTTTTATACGCAGGCCAAGACAGAGCAGTTGGTTGATTCATGCAAGGATGCAGCAAATGCAGCCCGTGACCAATCTGCCCAGGCTGCAGATCAGAGTGCCGGATTCCTTCAACAGGTTTTCAACTTTTACAGTTTTGTCCAAGAAGAATTCAGGATTAAAATTCTTTTTCTTGACACTCAATTATTTGTTATCTTCTTCTTATTATTGTTACTTCTTTTTTATTTCAGACTGGCGAGCAAGTGAAGAGCATGGCTCAGGGTGCTATTGATGGTGTGAAGAACACACTTGGAGTTGGTGACAACAGCACTAAGAAGTGAAAGAAACACGTCAATCATTCGTGTGAATCATGACTTAGTTGATTTATTTGTTGGTCATTTCCTATAATTAGGAGTTTCCTACACTCGAATGGTATAAGGAAATCATAAGTAGGGATTTCTTTTTAAGGATTTCTCAGATGATGTAATAAGAGCTTTTAGGAATTTGTTGCTAGTGTGGAGTTTATACCATTTTGATGATTTTTAGGTTAGCTTAGGATTTGCTTCAGTTTCTAGCTTATTTAGAGTTGGGAGCATGTTAATTTTCCATTGATTTGAAGAGTCTCTAGATACAGAGAACTCTCTTTCAAGTGTAATAAGGTAGTATTGACCATAATAAAAGATACTGAATTCATGAAGAAAATGAGACAACTTGGTCTTTTTTCTGACTTCTTGTTAAGATTCCAAAACAGGTTTTCCACAAGAAGACTAGTTACAGAACCGAAGTCCAACGTTTTGAAATTACAGCTACGTTTGCAAAATGGAGATTTGTAGTAGTTAATATTGACTACTAATATTATCTATTTACCCTTTCATTGTCATTGCTATATAATATGCTTTCTATCTAACTTGCACGCATCTTAGGATAATTTACCTTTTTGATTCACAGAATTTGTGCCAAGGACTCGGGACTAGGGCTGTCAAAACCGAATTTGGCCCGATTTTGGTAAATTTTTCCGGGTATGGGTTGAGAAATAATTCCAGTACTCGGATCTGGACTAGTACCCGTTTACTCTAAAAAAATATGGGTCGAATACGAAATATATGATTCCGACCCTTATCGGACTCGGACCCAAACCATACATTAATAATTATAAAATATAAATATTTCTAAATATATTCTTTTACTAAATTAACAAAAGTATTCTTTTACCAAATTAACCAAATTAGCCGTATCCTTGATGAAACATCTAAGAAATTAGGATTTGGTAAAGGCAAACTTGTTTGACCAGAAATGTATTTATCACAAGTTGCATATAAGTGCTTTTTGCTAAATATTTTGAGATCATGTTAGGCCTTTTTGCTAACTTGGATAAAAAAAAAAATGAATGATACATGTTAGACATTTTCTTTCCAGATAGATCTGGACCCAACCCGCGACCCATCGAATTTGGTTCTGGAATCTTAAGCACAAGACCCATCTGGTATACGAGTCGGGTCCGAGGCTAGTACATTAAAATGGGTCTGGATCAGATCCGAACCCGACTCATTGATAGGCCTACTCGGGATTGAAGATTTCAGGAAATAATTTCCAAATCCATTCTCGTTGAACTACTCGATGTACTTGCTAGGACAGAAATTCGATACTACCTTGATTATGTGTTTGGTTTGGACACTTTTTTTTTTTTTTTAAATGCAACATTTTATAACTGGTCCTGTGTATATGTTGGGGAATGGGAATGGATCTAACTAAATTTTTGAAAATTCAAAAAGGACTAAACTATCTCCAAAAATGTTTTAGAAGTCCTGAACGAAAAATATAAGCAAGGGATTTTGAATCTCATACCTATACCCAAGAAGGGACACTTTGACTTTTGGCTCAAAATTTTTTCCATTGAGCTTATTTGCAAACTAAATATAACAAATATTGCATTAAAAAAATGCATAAGAAATATTGTACCCATGGGCCACAAGATAGGGGTGAACAAAAATACTTGTCAACTCAAAAACCAACTATATTTGATCCAATTTGATCCGAAAATTAGAATATCCGATCTGTATTATTTGATGGTTTAAAAGAGGGTCGAGTACCCAATTAGATTTTAGGCTAGTTAGGGTCATATAATTGAAAATTCGCGAATACTTGACTTGTCTAGCGCGCGCACACACATATATATTATTTTTAATTTTTATTCACGTACTATAAAATAATGTTTTTAGAGTTAAATAAGCAATTTCATTGAGCAAATAGTATTACAAATATAGGAGATTATAGTTTGTTTACAAGATTTATTTATAGAGGTCATGATCATATGTTTTTTAGAAAAGAGTTTAGTTAATGTGGAATATATATCTAAAAAAAGGTACTACTTATTTCAAATTTTTATTGATTTTGAATTCTTTTAATTTTTTTTTCTTTTTTCTTGTATTCTCTTCGCATGTTTGTTTCTTGGTGGGATAATTTTTTTGAGAAAAAATCTTTATTAAATTTTAGATGAATATGTAAAATATAAAATTAAATTAGTATAGATCATTTTTTATGAAAAATTAAATGATAAGTCGGATAGAACAAGTATCTATTGACTTGATCCTATCTAATTAGGTACTCGCTGATATGTGGGGCGAATAAGGACAAAAAAATGGCTGACTCGTAAGATGCGAGGTGAGTAAGCCAAATGGTGCACGGGGTAGGTATCCGAACCATGTCCGCCCTTACCACGACTCCATAAGGTCCCATATATCTCTCTTCATTGCAGACACTGAACATTTATAGACTCCTAGCTAGATTATACCACCAGTGCCCACCACCAAAGCTTGATGGGGCCTACCAATTTGCCACATTAAAAAAGAGTGGCTTTGCTTGAAAAATCCAAGCGGGTGTGTAGTGCACATGTTTAGTTCGATGGTGGTTCAGTCCCCTCCAGATTGTCCCTGGGTCTCTTTAGGTCTGTCCCCTCCCCCTAGTGTAGGATAGATTATGTTATACAAACAGTTATCGTAGCCGGAAAAAAAGAAGCTAGATTAAATACTTTATTACAAAAAAAACACTAGATTAAAATTAAATACTGTTTCACAAAAATCTCCTGGAATTCATGCTAGGATCCTGCCCATTGCTGATCTTTATAATCTTATGCCAATATTCTAAAAACAACTCTCAATAGAAAATTTCATAATTCATCTCTTTTGTTTTTAAAATCTTTCAACTGGGGAGAGGTGAAATTTAACAAATATTTTTTATTAATGAAATTTCAATTTTAACCACTAGACTAATACATTCTTGACATCGTAATTCATCTCCGATCCAATAATTGTCACTTTCAAGTTTTCCAACAAAAAACACACCTATAGTGATGTTTCTTTAGTTGTATTTATACACCACAAAAAAAAATCTTAATTTTCCTCTTATGAAATGTTAAAATTAATGAAAGACATCTAAACCAAAATTCTCAAGTCCAAAAATAAAAAATAAAAAAAATTAGAAAACCAAATCAGAAATCTAGAATGACCGTTAATCAACTGTCTCCCGCGGCTTCTCCTAGCTTCCCTGCCACCATCCAATAATACGCCACTAAACTCCACCTTCTTACTACCAAATCTCAAGCTAAATTCTATTGCCTTCTAAAGGCAAAATTCTTGAAAAGTGAAAACCCCTTTATTGAGGAAACAAGAAGGCGGAAAAAGAAAATTCTTGAACCCTCACCTAATCTTCAATGGCAGCTCTTCAACTGCACCTTTACTTCCTTCACTCTGCTCACACCCCAAAAGGGCCAAAACTGCTCCATTTCAAGAATTCCGTTTCACTTTCGTATTCAAGAAAGCTTTTATTTCACAAGAGAATATCTGGGTTCTTGGACTCAAGCTATTTTAGAGCGAACTCCGTTAACGGGCCCCACTTGTTGTGTTGCTTTAGCAAGGGAAATGCAGAAAATGAGACCCTTTTAGCTAAAGAGCAGGAGTCTGAACGTGAAAATGAAAGGCCTCCTTTTGATATCAACTTGGCTGTTATTCTTGCTGGCTTTGCTTTTGAAGCTTATTATACTCCACCTGTAAAGTTCTCAGCTTTATCTATTTTATTCATGTGTTTAGTGGTTATTGTTCCTTTGATTGTTGTTAGAATGAACCAAATGGGATCAGTTAATGTTGTTCGTGCTTCAAATTCCAATGTTGTTAGAAAAAATCTGTCTTTTTAACTAAGAATCAATTTATCTTATACCATTGCAACGAAAACAAGGCAGTTAATTTCTACTTTTAAGTAGATATATGTCTGATGGCACAACTATGAATTTGATGTTTAAATTAATGTGGCTGATGAGAGGGGCAAGAGAAGATATAAAGGAGAAACCAATTCTACTAATACAATTAAGATGCTCCCCTGAACTAATGAAGGTGAATTGTGTACAAATGTAGTTGCACAATTGTCTCTGTGTTGTAAGAATGAGTTTGTAAGTAGCAAAGACCAAATTTGCAGAAAGGATTTAACCAAGAAAAAAGATAATCTTTGAAATTTCAAGTTTCTGTTTGATGTGTATGATTTGATTTTAACTGTTATGCGATTCCTTTCAAATCAGGAAAATATTGGAAAGCGTGAGGTGGACGGAGCAAATTGTCAGACAGTTTTTCTTTCAAAGTATGTAGTCATCTCATTCAGTTAGAACTTACCCTACGACTAGTCATGAGTCATTAATATTACAACCAACTAAGAAAGATCACTTTGGATGGGGTGAAGAAATAGTTCTTTGAGTTCTGGATATTCTTAACTATTGATTTCTTTTTTGTTCTCTTGTTAATTGCTTAGCCATGTCTTTGCACTTTATCTCATGCACACTTAACATTGTTGACTTAGATTTAAGTCCCCTACTTTGGCTTTGCCCGTGTATCTTCCCTGTGGCAATGCTTGGCACCCATTATTGGGCTGTAGTTCCATTGCTCTGGAGCATATTCTTTTAATCCCAGGAACCATGGCAATGCTGACCATTTGGTTCTGTAGTAGGCTGAAAATGCCTCTTCCACCATTGTTAGTAAAGCCTAAGAGTGCATCTAGAAAAGAGCACTAACAAAGCAGAGAAGCTATGCTCGGCTCTGCCGATGTTCCTTCAAGTTGTTGGCAGCATTTTGACAGATCCTATTACTTCAATATAAAGGGTTTCTGTAATTATACTCCTTTAATATACTTGATCAAGATAGCTTACTAGTTTCCCTCTTTAGGCAAAAAGCTTTTTGAGTCAATGTTATAAGTTTCTTTATCGATATGTAAGGACTGATGAACATTTTCAGGTCTTTTATGCGAGAGATTTATGATGGTCAGTTGTTCATAAAGCTAAAGAAGGGGATCAACCTTCCTGCTATGGATCCATGGGTAGGTTGCTTGCCCTCAGAACTCCTTTTCTAGCTGTGGTTGAACTTCTCTATCTCTTTTGGCAATCTCTTGCCAAATGAAAAACAGTTATCACCCATAAGACTTTCTTCTTTCAGTGATATATTACCTACATTTCCTGTCAGGGAACAAGTGATCCATATGTGGTCATTCAACTGGATAGTCAGGTTGTAAAAAGTAA
The DNA here is from genome assembly GCF_003713205.1 of Coffea eugenioides. Lineage (NCBI taxonomy): Eukaryota > Viridiplantae > Streptophyta > Magnoliopsida > Gentianales > Rubiaceae > Coffea > Coffea eugenioides. Next base: position 6,783,903 of record NC_040037.1, read on the forward strand.
GACAAAATGGGGGTAAGCTTCGAAGTTCTGTTACAGATTCTTAAGAAACTGTCCATGTAAAAATGACCGTTTGTTTTTTTCGAACTTGAGGCATGCATCTGAGGTTATATCTCAGTTAATTAACTTTTGGTTTATGTGAAGTGATAGAGTGCTGATTGACAGAAAAAAGAACATAACATGAATATAAGCCGTTCTGGAGCTTATAGTTTTTGTGTTTTAATGTATTTCTTGTGAATAATCATAGCTGGGACAACATAGACTGAAGTAACAGTGATGCAATTATATCCTTCTTTGATTCTTTGCTGTTATTTTATTAACATCAGATTTTGTTTCTGCTATCTGCTGTTGAAGATACTGCATTCAAGATTCATTCACCCATTAATCCTTGTAAGTGTCTCAACAGAGACAACGAAACCTCAATGGAGATTGTAGGATTTGGCTTCACTTGGTTCAAACATAGTTAAATCTTTTTTATTATGTATGTTTAGTTCTTTATCTACTTTTAGGTTATCTCTCCACATGTTGGAATTTCTTCTGTTGTCAATTATTCTCAGAACTGCAGAGTTCAGTTATGAATATTGGCAGGACTAAAGAACCAACCTGGAATGAGGAATTTGCTCTAAATATCAAGCAGTTGCCAAACCAGATACTTCAGGTTTGTAATGAAATCTTTGGGAATCTTCTTTTCATTGTCCCATGCAGTTCCTTGAGATCCTAAATTTTACAATCCATTTAATTTTCTTTTTAGGATTGGTTTGAGATGTTGACAGAAAAAACTAAATTAACAAATACAGTAAAAGTAATATAGAAATGTTAATGTAGATATCATGATGTGCAGTACAGGCAGCTGCCAAAGTGTTGAATAGAAAATTTGAGACAATCTATAGAACAAATCTCATGATTTATGTATGCATCCTATTTGTGCTTTCATTCAGTTGATATGATCACTCCTCAAATTCAGAGGGATGAGCATATTTGTTCTGAACTTTGTCTCTTACTCGCTGATATGTTCATTTAAAGTTCAGATCGCAGCTTGGGATGCAAATATTGTGACTCCTCACAAGCGCATGGGAAATTCTGGCATTAATTTGGACTCACTCTTTGATGGTAAGATTTCAATGCAAGTCATGCTTGATCAGCATCTAACGATTGTCAAAACCCATGTGATAACACATCAATGTCGGTCAGTTGTCTAGCATTGATCAGCTTTCCTTCAGCCAGCACATCAGTTTATTCCTGTTGCTGAGGGAAGCTATACAAAAATTCAGTCACACCTATCTATATTCCATCCACATGAACAACCCATTATCCATATCATTTTAAGTTTAATTATTAATGGTTATTGATGCCTATGTGATTTTAAACATTATACATCTTAGATTCTGGGCTAAAATTTAAACCAGAGTAGCAAAATAACAAGCATATCTTTTTGTAGGAGATCTGCATGAGGTGATGATTGATTTGGAAGGAATGGGAGGTGGTGGACAGATAGAACTTGAGGTTTGTTTCTTGGTGGAGGATTTAATTTTATTTTATATCTTTTGAGGTACTGGAAACAAAAATATTGCATAATGAGCCTCAATCTTCTGTGTGCAAGAAGACAATGGCTGATGGCTCTTCATCTCCCTCTCTGTCTTTGGGGTTTCTTTGTCTTTTTTCTCGTCCAAACCACACACTCAATGTATCTTAAATACCTCTTCCTGATAACAAACCAATTACATGTAGACTCTACAATCATTTCATGGCACTGTTTGATCCACTAATAGAAGGACTGGGAATATTGCTCTATCTGCACTAACAGACACGGAACAACCTTACTGGGTGAAAGCAAGATAATTTTTTCTTGAATAGGCCATTGTGATTTCAGCTTAGAAATCCTAAGTTGGACTGATTCATTGAGATTACTAAACTTTTCAGCAACAAATTTTTATTCTTATATGTTCTTTGATGTCTCTACCCTGGTCCATTGCCAGAAGAGGAAGAAAAAGAAGGAAAGGGAGATGATGATGTGAAGGGGGGGGGAAGGGATAGAGAAACAGAGAGTTGTTAAAAAAATCTTAAGTACCTTGGGAGGCACTTCTCATTTAGTGTAGGAGAATCATAGTACAAGCTAGGCACTAACAAGAACGTTTAGGAGATGTACATACTTTGAGATTGAAAAAAAATTCTCAGATTTTCTGGAAATTAATTTCCTGAAACTACATCTAATGGTTTTATTAGTTAGTTATTCATTAATCAGGTTTGGCAATAATTTACATTCTATTTGTTACTCTAGAATTGATGCACGAATTGCTTTGTGTGTGTGTTTTTTTTTAATTTATTTTTTTGTAAATCTATAAAAAGCCTCCCGTAAAACATGTGATCTTGCTTTTCTGTGCTCAGATTAGGTACAAAAGTTTTGAGAAAATTGATGAGGAAAAGCAATGGTGGAGGATCCCCATTGTCACTGAGTTTCTTGAGAAATATGGAATTGAAAATGCTGTGAAAAAAGTTTTTGGCTCTGAGACTGTGCAAGCCCGCCAGTTTGTGGAATTTGCTTTTGGTCAGATAAAGTCACTGAACAATGAGTACCTTCCTAATAATTGGTTTTCAAACAGCAGAGTTGGCAACAGATATATTAGTGATCCTTCTGCAGAGTCAGACATGACTCCTCAACCGGAGAGCCATTCAGAGTTTTCTTCAAATGATAGAACTGACGAGGTAGTTGAAAATGAAACAGGAAATAATACAGAAAATAGTGGTGTGGATGATGGCAAGAACTCTTTAACCATCGATCAAGTTGGCGAGACCTTAGAATCAGATAAACAATTCTGGCACAAACTTACTGAAACAGTCAATCAGAATGTTGTTCAGAAACTTGGTCTCCCTGCTCCCAACATAATAAGATGGGATACATTTGATTTATTAAACAAAATTGGTTTACAATCACGAAAAATTGCAGAGGCAGGTTATATTGAATCTGGACTTGCCACTCCTGAAAATCTGGAAAGTGGTAATGGTGATGCAAACACTGGACCAATTTCTCCAGACACCGATCAGTCATCTTTTTCAAATATGAAGAAGGTGACTCAAGATTTGTTACAACAAACTGATGCTGTATTGGGAGCATTAATGGTTCTTAATGCCACAGTTTCTGAAATAAGTAAAAGGTCAGGCTTGCTAGGAAAACAAGATGACAAAACAGATGCTTCAACAGAATCTAGTGAACCATCTGCAAGTCCACCAGATGGATTAGTGTTGGATGAGGAGAAAGCTGAGGAGATGAGGGCACTTTTTTCAACAGCAGAGAGTGCAATGGAGGCTTGGGCAATGCTGGCCACTTCGTTGGGTCACCCAAGCTTTATCAAGTCTGAATTTGAAAAAATATGTTTCTTGGATAACCCATCAACAGACACACAGGCAAGTCAATATTCCAGTGTAGGATATTGTTTAGTAGTCTAGACACATAGATAAATGCGTGCACTTATAAACCAATATAGTCAAACCTACTGAAGTCAAACTGATAGTTATGTTCCCATGCAGGTAGCACTTTGGCGTGATTCAGCTAGGAAAAGATTAGTTGTTGCCTTCAGGGGAACAGAACAAGTTAGTAATTTGGTTATGCAAATCAATTTAGTTAGTTATGCATGGCTTTGCAGTTCATTATCTGACTTGCTTAATTGTCTAGGCTAGATGGAAGGACCTCCGGACAGATTTAATGCTTGTTCCTGCAGGGTAATGTCTTTGTTCTACATATCTTCTCTTCATCCTCATTGAACTTCTAACCAGATAAAACTTCGATAACTGAACTTGAAAGGAAGATTACTGCTTGTACTTTGTATAGTCGTAATGCCAATCAATATATAATTCTTTGATTTAGAGAGAAAATTGATATTTTAAGTCCAAATGTTAACATATGGCGTATTGAACGATCAGAGAAGGAGAAGCAATAAAAGTATTCATTTTAATGCAGTGTATTTTGGTACCATTGTTTTGTTCATGCACAGGAATAGGAAGAAGGATGAGAGAGAAATAACAAGACATTAGACCAGTTAAATCTTGTTGCACTTATTCACACATTGTTTGACTTACCTGACTGTTGGGTTCAAGTTCTATATTTTGGGCTAGGAGGATTCATAAGCCTCTTCCTTTCGTTACTTTCTTCATGTTTTCTTGGTAATGAGGAAAACGAGCTAAACATAATGTGTGCTTCACATCTCCTCCTCCTTTCCATCCCCACAAATTACAGAGTACAATTGATTCAAAACAGTGATCAGCATATAGCTTATGACGTTAAAGTTTCAGCTCTAAATTTTCAAGCTAAAAGGTGGTTGATATTACCTTTGTCGATGTAGGATATGCGTAGAATTTGTTTTGTGACTCATCAACCTGCAAGCTAGTATTGGTAATTGTAACCATCCAATATTGGTGAATGTAACTACTCTCATCTTCTCTTTTGACATGCCTCTAGATTAAATATAAGAGCATGTATTAAAAGTTGGTTTCACAGTATTGCTGTCAGAATATGCAGGCCATATAGTTCTGATTGTTATTCTTGACATGTTCATCATCCTTGTACATAATGAAATGGGATTTTTATGAGTTTGTTGTCCTTGCATATGCATATCCTTTTGGAAATGTATTCTGGGCCCGGATGAATCAAATCCAGGTTAATGGCTGACACACAAGCAATATTGGATTTTTGCATGATAACCTTGCATATTCAAACTGTTTTTCCAACCCTTAATGATGTTTCTGAGTATTAGGTGAAATAATTGTTGATTCTGTTTGGTGTTTTGCTGACATATCATCATGTTATTTAGGTTAAATCCTGAAAGGATTGGTGGTGATTCCCGGCAAGAACTACAAGTATGAAACTTTTTGTGGACTTTTTCAAGTGCATGTGTTTACATCTTTGGATTTGAAATTAGTGTTGCACATTATGCAGGTTCACAGTGGCTTCTTGAGTGCATATGATTCAGTTCGGACAAGGATCCTTAGACTCATCAAACAGGTGGTTGGTTATAAGTAAGTTGTCAGTTTTTATTGTTAACTATATAGCATATTTCCTTTATATGTGAAAGGATGGCTTTGGGACTAAGATTTTATGTATGACACCACTAGCAGGGTTATCAATATATCATAGCTTTTATTTTCGCTATGCAATGTAATCTTTTTCTTTTTTGTTTAACTTCTTTGATGGCTGCACTTTCTAAATTTTGGCAATAGATAATTTCAGTTTCATATATTCCCAAAGCATCTATGGCATTTGTATCTTATGTACTAAAAAATTCTCTCTAAAGGCTGGATGTGTTTATTGCAGTGATGATGATTTTCAGCCACTATCTAAATGGCATGTCTATGTGACTGGTCATAGTTTGGGTGGTGCACTAGCTACCCTACTAGCTCTGGAACTGTCATCTAGTCAACTAGCAAAGTAAGTTCTTTCTTGCACGCTATCCTTCTCTTTCCCTCACATCATTGTTGCTCAATGGTTAATTTATGTGCACGGAAGTACATGACAAGCTCAATTTAATACTGCTGATACTCAGTTGTTGGTCTCTAATTGGATTACTTCCAAAAAGTTGGGAATGACTATTTAAGTTCATGTGGGAAATTGAAGGGGTAAAGCAGAGGCACTTCTGCTGTCAGACAGGTACAGGTGGTTGATGTAATAAGGTGTCATTCAATAACAATGGAGTCATAATCTTTTCAATTACAAGGCAGTGGTTTTTCATTTTGGTGAACTGGTGGATCAATGCATAATTCCATATTCCATGGGCAAATTTGGGAAAAGAAAGAAAAGGAGAGGATAGAGCTGGTTGCCACACATTTGCTGCCAACATCAATTATCAGTACGACAGTTTATAATTTCAGAGTGGCATGATAGGGAGATAGTGTTCCCAGCAATATCGATTTGAAATTTTATTACTAAGGAGTAGGTCATGTAAACCATAGTGGTGAGAATGATTTTTTTTTTTTTTTTGGTCTCTATGTCTATACTTATCTCCATGAAAAAAGTACAAATATGAATCAGAAAAGTAAAGGAATGGCATGGAGTAAATCTGATAATCATGATGGTTGAGTATGTTTGATACATCCGAGAAAGTTCCCACAACTATCACTTCGTAAGCAAGGCTACTTAATCTAAACACTGCCATGGAAAAATGGTCGTATTATCTCTGCTGTAGCATGTGGTCATTTAGTTTGTTTTCAATTTTGGAATTATGTTCTAACTTGTGTTATTATTTTCTTAATTCATTTGATGCAGGCATGGTGCTATTTGTGTCACAATGTACAATTTTGGATCTCCTAGAGTTGGAAACAAAAAATTTGCCGAAGTTTACAACAAGGTTCCTTTTGTTTTCCTTTGTTCTTTTCAGGTCATAGTTCATAATGCTCGTGATTGAAATTTTTGAGTTCTGGCTACTCACACTTTCAACTAGACATTGGAGGACTCTATATGATGAGAAAAAGCTTATTGATATAGAAACAGCTTCCTTTTTTAGCCTAATGTGACATGAAACTCTCCAAATTAACCTGCTCCTCTTCCCCAACCTTTCAACTCTTGTTCCATTTTGTTCTATGGTTAGCTTGTCTCCTAAAGAAGCAGATTTAATTTTGCCACCCTGAATGGGATCTGACGTGCATCATGCCTTCAGTGTCTACTATGAAGTACTCATCTAATTGTTCTAAACGTCCAGGAATAAGATACTATCTCTTTTTTAACCTATAGAAGATTTAAGTAGGTAACACCAGTGAATCCATGCCCTTTGCGGTCCTTATGCATTGACATTACGTGAGAAGTCAAATGAATTATTAGTCACTCATGGCTTCCTGCATTACAGAAAGTCAAAGATAGCTGGAGAGTAGTAAATCACAGGGATATAATTCCTACAGTTCCACGTTTGATGGGCTACTGCCACGTGGCTCAACCTGTCTATTTGGCTGCTGGAGATTTAGAAAATGCATTGGTAAGTTCTTATTGTAAGTTCATTTGTAAACTTAAAATAAAAGTTGAGCACATGTTGCTTACTTTAAAGAATAGTAAGTTTAACTCAGCCATGAGCGAGCCTTGTTGGACATAAAATATTTACTGGTTTTTTTTTTGGTTTTTTGGATAAATGCCTTGGTGAAAGTTTGAATGCATCATCGGTTTTTAACTGACCCATGAAGTCTTTTCACCAATAACATGATCATAAGAATCAACCTACTTGCAATGTTCTCAGTGATCCCGTTTATTTGTTCTCAAAGTATTTTCCTCCCAATCAATATCCTGTGTTTTTGTTCTTAATTTTCCTTCAGGAAATAAGCAGATTGTAACTATGTGGATATTTTTCACCACAAATTAGCTGACCTGCTAAAGCTTGTTCTAATGAACTTCATAACATGCTATATTCAGGAGAATATGAGTCTCATGGCAGATGGTTACCAGGGTGATGTGCTTGGAGAATCCACACCAGATGTTATTGTCAATGAATTTGTATGATCCTGCTCAACTTCTTTTATTTTGTGTATAATTGCATGGTCTTTTTGCACACTTAATATATTATTTCCCACTAAATTTTTAAGATTGAACTACTATAGAAGTTCAGGATGTCTTTCATTGCCTTTAAATCATCGAATTGGCTGGTGTACCAGAACTATGGCACTTTGTGCCATGCTTGTAGTTTATGTAGTCCAGAAAATTGTAGATATCAACATAGCTATATATGATTTCTGCTTGTTGATTTTCCAGTCTTTTCTCCTCCTACTTTCTATTTAAATCACATTAGCGGTATTAGCTTAACTGCTTTCGGAATGAACTTTGGACACATAACCTTAAAGGATATTTCAATATCATCGGATCTTTATAAATGATTGTAATGAATGTGCTTTCATACCAAACCCATGAATATGACATAAATTACGCTTACTAGTTAAGATTTTACTGCCTTGCACATGATTTGTGTGGCTACATTTATTTGAGTAGAGATTATATATTTTACATCTTCCACAACACTTTTTCCATGCCTATCAAAGCTGAAGCAGATGCTCTGCTAATTATTTTTATAGACTGTACAATTGAATTGTTGGCCTCAGACACAATTATGTGATTGTGATTCGTTGCTCTCTATGATGCCAATCATATGTCCAGATGAAAGGTGAAAGAGAGCTCATTGAGAAAATCCTGAACACAGAAATAAATATATTTCTCTCAATTAGAGATGGCAGTGCTCTTATGCAGCACATGGAGGATTTCTATTACGTTACTTTGCTGGAGGTATTATCCTTTTTCATATTCGCAACACTATCCTTTTATATTCCTTATTTTCTTGGCTAATTACATGGTCTTTTGCTTCTAATTTTTCCAGAATGTCAAATCGAACTACCAAACTGTTGCAACATCACAATCTAATGAAGAGAAGAGTGTATCAATTAGTTAAAATCTGAGATTATTGTAGCTACTGAAGATATGTTATGCTTGCTCTCACTAGTAGCCCTGGGACCGAGGAAGTTAAGTTGTCTTGTACAACCGCTACATGAGAAGAAGCAAATGCTCCTAGAGAATTTCACTCTTTGGAGTTCTTGTATTTGCTCATTTATTATCAAGATAATACTCCAGCATGCAAAAACATCAGGACAGGCATCGACATGTAAATCAAATTTTTTTTGGTTAAAGAATCTCTCAGCATTTGCACAGAAAATGAGTCTTGGCGTAACCTGTTTATGGTATCTTGTAATTTCTTTCTGCAAATTTTGATTAAATCCAAGTTTTATAATCTTTTCAAGCTCTACTATGGCTTGGTTTTTGTTTTCTCGATGTTTGAGGTCTGAAGCATCATCTACGAAGCCTTTTCTCTTTTAGGTGTCATCACAGAATGATTGACTCCGCCTATGCTGGCGACAGCTTGACATAGCCACAAAATGCAGAAATCATTGCAAAAAGAGTTTTTACATCAACCATTTTAATGGTTTACATAGAGGAATACAGAGGCCACAGGGAACTTAAACATGATATTATTCGAAGAACATTGATGTTGGATTCAGCTTATATATCCAACTCTATGCTCTTTAAAAATGTGTTTTACCTATCTTTCTTGCCTTTCTTATTGTGGCAGACAATTCTCAAACTTTGTCTCAGTATGTCCACCTCTCTCTCCCATTTGGATTCTTCTTGCTTCATGGTAGCTAATTGTGCTTGAAGAAGCTCTATGGCTTTTTCTTTGGCCATCAGTTCCCTTTGCTGTTCCTCCAACATGTCTTCTGCCTCAGCTCTCCAAAACAGTCCTTCCCCTGGAAAACCATGTTGCAGCTTATAGTATGGCATTGTAGTTCAAACCAGAATAATCAGGGTATGATCTATGATTCTTGAACAGTAATATCAACTTGTTATACCATTATCAGGTCTTACATTAGGGATTGGTTGAGAGTAGCAGTACCTTGATTTGTTCTCTGAATAAGATCATCAAGCTCGACCTTGATGGCAAAGTAAAGCTGCTTCCACTTCTCTACAGCATCGTCTCGCCTTGCTTGTTCCTCCCGTATCTCCTCGAACAAGAAGCTAGGCCCCAAAAAGTGCCATTTGTTACCACTCTTGTCCACCACAAACTCATTTTCCATCCCTTTAAACCTCTCTTCTCTACATTCTAGCTGCTTCCTCAACTTCTTCACCTCCTCTCTCAACTTCTTCCTCTCTTTCTTCCACTCAGCTTCTTTAAACGCAAAAACCATCATTTCTCGTTCGTAAGCTTCGATCTCAGCATCCCTCAAGCAGATTATCTCGCTAACTTCCCCTTGGAGAAGCTTAACCCTATACTGAAGCCCTTCAACAGCTTTGCGACTAGGCATAGTCCTATCCTTGGTCTGGTAACCACCCATAGCTGCTGCAGGTTTCTGTGCTTGCTGGGATCACTCAAAGGAGCTTCTGGGGATGAATTTGATCAGAAGAAAGGCTCCTACATGAATGTCAAGCCCTCCAGCCAAATATATGTGTCACTTGGGATATATGAGAATAATGGAGGCTCCCTTATCATCAAATCAATCAATCATTTATGGGACTGTGGAAGATGCTCGTGATGATGGCTGCTTTTTGAACTCTGATGTATTTATGAGGTTGAAATTGGTGCATGCAAATATTCATATCATGCTCAAGTAAGTCACATGTAAAATTATTACAGGGAGCCTGGACATTTAGCAGTACAAGTTTGGATTCATCATTCATTTGTCAACATGCTGCCCAACTTATATAGGTCCACATTGTTTGCTGAGTTAAGGAATGTTGACTGCAGCAAACACTGAGGCTGCTTGCTTATATATGGATATATGGTTGGTGACGGTGAGCATTTTTTGTCCAAGTTAGTTAGGTGGATGAGGAAATTATACAAGACTGAAAACAAAAATCAACATTACTGGACCATGTTAGGCAATGATGAAAGGTTGGCAAATTAAAGCTCCAACAAAACTCACTGAATTTTTCTTGATTGGCCCTTAATTAGGATATTATCTCATTTTGGATGAAATAATTGATAGTACTAGTTTAGTCCATACCTTGGAATTGGTTCAACCAGATTTCTGAATTTACCAAGGATGATTCGAATAATGCAGCAATCATACCTTTTTTTTCTTTTTGGCCCTATGGTGTCAGGGTTTGTATGAGAAAGTGCCTTATCCTTTTTATGTCTAACACGTGAAAGTGTTGCCTAGCATGGAGGTGATAAGACATGATTTAGCGTGTGTGCAAAAGATTAGTAAAACATTAAGACCACGGCATCCAAGTAAATTGCTGACAGAAGGACGCATGAATGACACTATGAAAACAAAAAGTAGACTCCCAAAAATAGTTAATAGCAACTCACCTTTTGGTCCAATCATACATCATTTACTTATGTCTCATAATTTGTTCAAAGATTTTACTGGTCCGTCTGTCCCATTTTGATAGAATTGATTTTTTTTCTCACACCGTTTTAAAAAAAATTAGTGAGTTTTTGTTGAAAAAATAAATCTAACCTATTGTTTTTCTAAAATATCCTTATATTAATATTAAGAGTATCACTTATCACTATACCTTTATATTAATTAAAACAACAATAATGATGGTATATTGCACCATTCAACACGTGTATCAAAACAATTATTGGGTGAAAAAGTTGCCGTATTAAATAAAGTATATTGTATTTACTGATAATGAAATATATTAAATAAGGGTATTTTAGAGAAGTTAAAAAATAACTATATTTTTTAATTGAAAGGTGCATCATAATTTGGAACGGATGAAAAAGGAAAACAAAAATTATCAAAGTAGGACGGAGGGAGCAAAAGTACACCTTGTTGTTTCTATTTCTCTCTTTTTCTTCGTCTCATTGAATCATCTCTTGTAGCGGGGGCTTTTTTTTATTATTTGTAATCTGTTGTAATTGACGCAGAGTAAGATTTGGATTGTAATTTTTGGTAGAAAATTTTGTTAGTTTTTGTAAGAATGTCTTTTAACATAATTTTTAATTATCTTTTTATTTATATTTTATCTCATATACAGCACATCTAAAAAAAAGTGAGTATATTTTTCTATATAAGAACTCTTCGGAAGGGGTTCTAAATTTCTTAGAAGACAAATGGAAATAATGGCATTGGGCATGGGAGGGGATGCGACCATGTGATGTCGCGACATTCTCATTTTTCGTACAAACAGCTCACCAACTTTGGGCTCGGCCTACCATGGGATGGTAGATCAACAGCCTGGACTAGTTCGTCTTCACAATGGGCCCAGAAACTGATGGGACTGGTTTTACTAGATAAAAAGCTTTAAACTCTAGCTCTTTTTCTCTTTTTTTTTTGGGTGGGGAAAAATGGATCTTAAGCAAATAGTTCATGCACAATACTTTTCTTTTCCTATGAGACTCCATAGCAGTTTACAAATCATATTGGGATACTTTATAATTCATGTGCTTCAGTTTCTGGTTGAAGATATATTATTTTGCCCTAAGTTCTCTCATCACTATGTAGAGTGGTTGGTTATTTTGAAAGTACCTAAAATTTCATTAAATTACAAAATTGACCACTAACATATAAAGGTGCAAAAAAAAATATAACGAGGTCTTTGATCGACTAAGATAATGATGTCAAAGATCCCAATTTAATCAAGAGAATGATGTTTAGTTGGGAATTTGTAAATTGTTATCAATCTAGAAGTCTTGTAAACCCTCTTAACCATGGAGTGCTTTTATTGTACATTTGGTGAAGTGTAAACATGACATGGTGATATAATACCTTAATTACCAACCTCATCAAACGGTGGTTGAAGTGAAATCTATCATGCCCTTGAACTAATATGCCAAGTTAAATAGCTTTACTAGATCATAACTCTATTCATGTGAATTGAGTTCCTAGAGATGCAAATAAAGTAGCTCATGAATTGTTTCTTTATGCCAAATCATCTGATTATGTTGAATCTTTTTGGAAGTCTCTTCCAATTGTTGTCAATCATTTGCTGTTGCACGATTTCCAGTAATCTTAGTAATAAAATTTTTTTTCTTATCGAACAAGAAAAAAAACTAAAGCATATAAGATCAAATTGGGTAGGTGCGTGCATTAATGTTTGAGTAAAATTCAATGGAAAATTGAACACTTTCTCTCCACGAAGTAACTAGCATTCAACCAAATTAATTGGTTACTCCATTCTTCTTGTTGAAATGGTTGAATGGCAAACAACTGCTGCGTTAGTTAACTAAAACTCATGCGCGTTGGACACAAGACCGAACTGAAATGCATTTTGTTGTCACTCTGTGTGTGTGTGTTTTATTCTTTTCTCTTTTTTTCACCAAATAGGGGAGGGGAGTCACCATGTGGTGATAGAATTGTACATGTATCCTATGAAATTTTGGCTATTGATTATCAATATGGTTTGGCACCATTCGGTGGGTTGTTTTTTTCTTTTGTTTTTTTTTTCCTTGAGGGGGAGGATGTAAAGAGTGTGATTTTTACATGCTTTGTCTTTCGAAGATATTATACCTCTAGTATTAGGTCTAAAAGGTTAGAAAAGACATGTCCTATTTGATAAATGAGTTTTTTAGATGTTTGTTTAAAATTTTATTATATTTTATTGTAGAATTTATAGAAAGAATTTTTAAAGTGTGTAAAACTTTTTTTTTCTTTTTCTTTCTTTCTTTCTTTTTCTTTTTCTTTCCTTTCCTCTTCTTCACCCTCAACTCCCATTGATCTTCCTTCTTACTCCCTCTTCACTGGCACCTCCACCAACAACACTCTTACTTTTTTATTTTTAACTTTTTGCTTTTTTCTCCCTCTCTCTCTCCTTCTTCCTTCTCTCTCCTCTCTTCTCCTTCCTTCTCTCCTAGCACCTCCTTTCCCCTTGTCCCTCATCCTGCCACCCAACGCGATTTGGTCGCACGACCAAATCCCCTCTCCCTTGCCACCTCCTTCCCCTCCTCTTCTCCCACCACCTTTCACTTTCCCCAATGTGATCTAGTCGCGCTTTTAGATCCTCTCTCCCTCATCACCTCCTTCCCCCCTCTTCTCCCTTTTCTTTTGCCAGTCTTCCCTTCTCCCCAATGCGATTTGGTCACATAACCAGATTGCTCTGGGGAGAGAGAGATGGCGGCAGGGGAGAGGGGGGCGGCATGGAAGAGGGGAAGGGAAGAGGAGAGAGAGAGAGATGAGAAGGAGAGGAGGTGGAAGGAGAAGGAGAGAGAAGAGGGAAAGAAAGGCAAAAAAAGGGGAAAATCGTTCAAAACGTCCCTCACATTTTACAGGAAGACTTTTTTCGTCCCTCAATTTTAAAAGTATAATTTTACGTCCCTTACAAATTCATATTGACCAAATTTGGTCCCTACCTAGGTTTCCGACTAGTTTTTTGCCGGAATCCACCACGTGACTTGCATGTGATCATTTTTTTAAGGATAAAATTATCAAATCAAATTTTTACATAATCTGATTCATAGTCCCTCACATTTCACAAAATAAATTTTTTCGTCCCTAACATTTTACAAAATGAATTGTTTCGTTCCTCACATTTCAAAAAATGAATGTTTCTATCCCTCACATTTTTCAAAATGAATTTTTTCATCTCTCATTGATCATGTGTACGAATAGTTTTTTTTCTATAAATCCATGTATATATCTATTTAATTTTATCTGAACAGTATGAATAACATGTAATTTATCTCTATTAGATTTTATCTAAACATGCTAATTGTAGTTATACACATACTATTCAATAGATATATATATAGGGGTTTAAAACTAATGATTTTGTTTGAAACCCATGTATATATTTTTATGATTTCACCATTTGAACCTATTCAATATTTGTGACCTTTCTCTTTTGGTAATAATTTATTTATTGAATTGTATAATAAGGTCATCTAATTAATGGGTTCTAACTCGAATTCTATAATTGTGCTAACAATTTTCAGTTTAAATATGAAATTTCTATTCGACACTTTCAAGACTAACAGTTGAATTACTTACCTTGTGATTGTCTTAAAATTTGAAAGTGTCAATCACTTATTTCTTTTTGTCATACTTTTCTTTTGTTTACTTTTTCTATCCAATTTTAATTTGATATAAACAGTCGATAATATTTAGGATTAAATGTCTTCTTTATTTTCAAATTTCGAGTAAAAGAAAATGAATATATGTGAAAACTAACAATTTTTTTAAACCCATATATATATATATCTATTTGATTTCACTTGAGCAGTACGAATAGTATGTAATATATCTCTATTTGATTTCATATGCTATTCGTACTGTTCAGGTTAAATCAAATAGACATATACATGGATTTAAAAAAAATTATTCACACACATGATCAATAAAGGATGAAAAAATTCATTTTGAAAAATGTGAAGGGTGAAAATTTTCATTTTGTGAAATGTAAGGGACGAAAAAATTTATTTTATGAAATGTGAGGGATTATGAATCGAATTATATAAAATCTGATTTGACAATTTTGCCCTTAAAATATGATCATGTGTAAGGCACGTGGTGAATTCCGACCAGAAACTAGTCGGAAATCTAAATAGGGACCAAATTTGACCAATGTAAATTTGTAAAGAACGTAAAATTACATTTTTAAAAGTAAGGGACGAAAAAAGTTATTTTTGCAAAATGTGAGGGATGTTTTGAACGATTTTCCCAAAAAAAAAAAGATGTTGGCATTGGCCGATGATGGAGGTGACGGTGGGTTGAGGTGAGAAGAGTAGAAAGAAGAAAGGAAGTAAGGAAATTTTTTTGTACATTTTGGTGTGTGTATTTTACAAAATTTAAGAAGTTTATTGAAATATTGTAACAAAAGTTGTTAAACTTCATAAGAAAAAACTTGACAAAATAACTCGTTTGCTAAACAAGCCTGTAATTGTAGAGTTTTGAATGTTGAATTTGAGAGAGCTCTTTAAAATAAGGAAGCCAAGATATGTTACAATGACCCAAGAGGGCAATGAACAATATCATATGTAGCTCTTTTTTTTTTTTTGTTTGCCTGTGACTCCTATAGATGGTGTAGATTTGGAATCATGATAGTAACTAGTAAGGCTACTAATTGTGAATGTTTTCCTCTCTCTTTTCCATTTACTGGTTCTTCCTCTTTCCTGCTCCAATTACTTGTGCAAGACCAAATGCACCAATCTCGACGTTTAATTTCAACGATCCCACAGAAAAAAGTCACATATGAGAGAGAACCTACTTTAGGTAACATAAAGTAATTTATTCTTTTAGTCATCATTAGAGAAGGTTTAAGTGGAAGTAGATTGGAGAAACTTTCAAAGATAGACTTAGTTGTTTATGGAAACTTAATCTCTATTATATGCATTTCACTTATTAACATCTCATATAGCTTAGGAAAGTCTGATATCACCTTTTGCAAGTGAGAATAATCATTACTAGAAAACTTGGCCGTGCAACTAGAACTTTACTTTAAGGGTCTAAACATTCACTGCAAGACTAACCTTTACATATGTTTAACTTGGTGAACTTATGGGCTTACTAAATGAATTCACCCTATGAAAAGGCAATTAGCCTAAAATCTACATGGCGTATTGCATGTAGCTCATTAAGTTTTTTTTTTTCAAATATAAATGAGAGATTTCGAATTTAAAACCTGCACCACCAAACCTATCCATCCTCTGCATGTTATTAAGTTAAATAAATTAATCACTTCTTTGCAGTGTTAATTTTCAAAATGTCTCGTAAAGATAGACCTATTATATTAAAGATGATAAGATAATACAGCTAAAACAATCTAGCATGACTTACCGTGACAAAATCTTTCACTTTCTTCATTCCCATTAGTAATACAAAACCTTTAATGTTCTATTATATCATGCTTTATTTTTGTTCCTTTCATATATCTTTCAATAATGTAATTTATATTAACTTTGGATTATATTTGGGCACAAAAACCATCTATCCTCAGCTAACATCATTAAATTCTAATCCATGTGCATTTCTGAAACACATAGATACAAATACCACAAAAAAATAATTTAAAAACCTAAATTATAATAATGTCAACTTTAATTTAGGGGCAATATATGAAAAATCAAAAGGTCCAAAACCATCCATTTTTCTTCTTGTTTTTCACTATCTTAATTTATTGGTCAATGCATGCATGGATACATTCCACACCTCAAAGCCAAAAGTACACCTCAGACATAACATTCCTTGGCTCCGTCAGCAGAATTAGAATCAACCATCTTTGTTTAGATAATCAATTCCCTTTTCTTCCAATCCAGCGGCCACAACAGCCTAGAATCTCGCACATTATCTCTCAACCGTGGATGCTCATTCCTACACTAATTAATTAGTTAATTAGTAAATTAATCTCAGCAAAATCCGGCGTCACGACGTCGTATCCAGATGAAACTCGAAAGTTTATGAAAAGCGCGGGAGAGACATGACGTAAGCATTTCCGACAAACAAATGATGTCCGGAACTCTCGGCGCCTTTTCACATAACTTGATTAAGTGGGCCCCGTTTAGAATCACTGGGTCGAATTTTGACCGTCCGATCAAGTCCTTGTCAGACCCGGAGAAATTTTTCCGACGGTCAAGAGTTTGTTTCGTGATCGTTGATAGGTGCTAAAGGAGTTTGTTGGCTTTGACCGAGATTCCGAAAATATCCATGGCTTTGCATTGGATTAACGACTATACCCTTCGGGCTTAATTTCACAAGGTTTTGACTCAATACTTTTGGGGATAATTTCACAAACCTCTCCTGAGGTTTTTTACAATTACAGAGAGCTCCCCTCAGATTTTAAAAATTATATATACATCTCATACTTTTACTGTTTAGTAACAATATAGGTCCAACAATATAGATTTTCTTATAAAATTCCTAATTGCCCTTTAAACTAAGAAAAATATAGTATACTCAATTATTTTCTTCCACACTTTGCACAAATCAACAAATCTAACCCCTAACAGCCATCCAAGTATAAGTTTTAAAATCAAATAGCCATCCAAAGGATACCAAATTACATGTATAGTATCAATACTTGCTATGTAAAACAAAAAAAAAAAAACATACACACACACACACATACACAAACCCCATTGACAACCAATTTTATACCCCAAAATTAAATATCAATGCTCAAATACCTTTTCAATACAAATTAATCTGACTTAGAATTGCTATTACAGGCTTTCTATGGTCTTAAAAATATTAATATCTTAGAAATAGAGAATAAATTCTACCTCTACAATAAAATCATAATAAAAAATTTCTAATCCAATGAAAGAAATTCTTATGTAATTATTGACATTTTATAAAACTTTTTCTTAACAACAAATAAAATATAACAAATTCAACATCTTTAGTTCTTCTTCTTATTTCAATCATTAATTTCATTATTTATTTCTCTATCACTGCGAGCCTCTTCATTTCCTTCTAATTTGACACATAATCTGCTCCCTCTGTTGATTTCATAATTTTAATTTGCTAATATCCATAAAATTGAAGATAATAAAAAGAGGGTATATTAACTAAAAAAGAGAGGAATGAAAATAGATAATAGATTGAAAAATTTCTTTGGGTTTTGTAAATTTATTGCATTAAATTTAAAATTGTCTACCAAGTGAAGGGTATTATAGGTATTTTACAATACCAAGAGAGGTAAATGTAATTTTTTAAACTTGAGGGGAGCCAAATAAAATTGTCAGAAACCTCAAGGGAGGTTTCTGAAATTATCCCATACTTTTGAGTACTAACTGCTACTACTCGATATATATTTCCATCCTTCTTCCATAAAAGGGTTAAAAAAAAGGTTAATTTTCTCTGCAATCCATTGTAGCTAAACACAGGTAATTAACTGTCTTGTTAGCTCAGCTATTAACTCTGTTCGTAAAATATTTTTATTTGAGTTTGACAATCTTAAATTTGTTAATGTTTTTTTGAATTTATGAGTTCAAGTTTTGGAAGTTTTAATTGTTACAGTTTTAATGTGTACTCACAAGACATACAAGTCGATCTATAAATTCTCTAATGTCCAATAAGAAAAAAGTAGATTAAACTAATAACTAATGCGTTTAGATAGTGAGTGGTCATTGGGCCTAAATAAATTTCTGAAAGAAATGCTATTATTACAAAAAGTTTTTGTTGTGGGAACTTAATTTACAAAATAATCTGAAAGCATGAGTTGATCTATTATCTCAGGAAAAACGAATTCTAATAGTTGTTTCTTCTTTAAGAAATTAAGTGTCCACCTATGAGTTGCTTTCGTTAAGAAATCACACATTAATGATACTTGATCTTAATAGTTTTTAAGATTCATGTATTCCAAACTTTTAATGATTTATGTAACTCATCACTAGAAGTAAAGGCAAAAAGGTGAGTTTTATGTACTTGAGAAATAAGGGTTACAAATTCTAATGTCAAATAGTTACCGACTTTGTAGTGATTTTAAACAAGAAAATGAGTTAAAAACAATCCTTTAAGATCTATATTTGCACAATTGGAAGCATAACAAAGAATGTCATTATTGGGATGTTGCCATTTTGGCTAGATCCTAATTGTCAAGCCAAATTAATCATGTGGGACAAGTCAAAACTCACCAATAAATAATCGATCAATGTCCTTGGCATCACCACGTTTTCGAAGGCTTTCCATTTAAGAAAGGGTTTGAACAATTCCACGTGCAGCTTAGCATTGCCATAGACTCTAAATGCAAGTGGGCTACCATTAATTTCATGTTAATTAATAGTATTAATTGGCTCAAGCAGTCAACTCAATATATAAAACTGAAGAAGAAATGATCATGAGCATAAAATTATAAGCATGAAATAAAGCATTGAGGATATGAAGAGCAGTATTGGTTTGGCATAGTAATTTTGTGAATGAAATGTAGTAAAGCACATCAGATTCACTGCAGCATAGCCAAAATGCTAAGAAGGAAAAGGAAAATAAAGTTGACCTGACTTAAAATCTTTTTTTTTTTTGCTCCATATGGCTGGTTGACAAATGTTAAAAATATTTCTTTGTTAAGCTTTTCCCACAGTTTGATTATAAACAATCTAATTTGAAACTGATAATCTTGTCTTCGTTCCATTGTAACCATCCATTTGTATGAGTTCACATACTCTATATGTGACTTTCATATGAGTCAAGAGTCATGTTAGAGGCACTCAAGGGAATCTTGCGGCAGCAAACTGCATTTGGCTTCCCATCCTTTTACCATTCTGATAGCCCCTTTTATTTCTTTTTTTTGTCTGAACAAATTTGAGTGACACTACTGACTTTCAAGATGCATTATTTTGTTTTGCCTGTAGGCTTTAATCTTTGTGACAAACTAGGAATAGAAAGCTTCAATTTACATTTGTCAAATTCAATAATGCTGCGATTACAACTAAAGAAGGAAAGCTTTCTTTGATGGGGGAAGGGGGAGAAGGAAAGACCGCCGTGTTAAAAAAATGTCACAATATCCAATACAATGATTCTTAATCAGGGATTTTGGTGTTTAGGAATGTATATTTTTGCATTTAGCGCCATGAAATTGCAGAATATGACACATAAAATGAAACAATGTGTTACTTTAAATTTAAGAAAGAAAATTCAAGCTCCTTGTAACATCCTATATATTTTTCTTAACCAGATTAGGTCAATTTTTTCCAAGAGATTGTCCACCATTCTTCCAACATCATTAAATACTAATAATGTTTCCTGTCTAATTAATATGCTCAATCTTAATCTCAAAGATCAGTGTTCATAAATAAAGAGTAACTATGCCACATTATGAAAAGATTCCCAATTTCGTATCTACTTATAAAATAGAATTAGAATAAAACATTACAAAGACTTTTGAAAAACAAAATCCTAAAGATGGAAAAGAGAGAGCCATTGCCACAATCAAATTTCCTATGCTCCTAGTTGTATGAAAGAAAGAAGAGGAAAAGAAAGAGACTAATTATGACCCAAAAAACAATTAAAAGGAGTCCGTTCATTTTAGAGGAAAATAAATGAAAAAAAAATGAAAAAACTGAAAAGGAGAAAAGATCACAAGACATTTCAAGTAAATCAGCAAAAAGTGCAAATTGGAGAATTCAGCAATGACCAAGGGCAATTCCGGAAACTAAAAGAACAACTAACTCCCCACTCCGTTCCCGCAAAATGACGCCACATTCTGCATTTCCATTTCCTCTCCTCTGTCTCTTCTCTCCGCATTTTGACGTTAAAACTTAAAATCACACACAGACACACATTGAAGGTGGAGAATCAAAAGGAAAGAAAAGGGACCAAATAAGAAAAAGAGGAAAGACATTTTCCATTTCCATCTAGGAAAAGGAAAAAGTTGCAGAGGAAAATTTTTGGTACTTTTGGTCCAATTCTGGATTTTTGGATTTTTTTTCCCAGGGAAAAAAAAAAATACTCCATTGCATCCTCTGCAACCATTTCAATTTTCTAAACCCTAATCACGAATTTTCTCATTGTATCTCATTTTCCTCTTTCTTGCATAGCCTGTTTATATCGAATTTAGGCTGTATTGAGTTATTTATATTGAGTTTTCCCGGGAAATTGTTGATGATTTCGGTGTCATTTGCGGCATTGAGGTGAAGCTGGGGTTTTGTGATTGCTTTCTGGTTGAATTGGCTTCAAGAAATGGTAACTTTTATGGCTGTGTTTTAGTACATTTTTGTTTTAAAATGTTTGAATGTGTTTTTATGTATTTTTGTGAGTTGAACTTAATAATTTGTGGCTTAAAGCAGATTTCTTTGGGAGTGAAAGCTGGTGAAATGTCATAAAGTTTTTCACTTTTTGGGTTACTTAGAAATGCATGTTAAACTGTTTAAAATTTGTCTTCCTTCTGATAAAATTAGAACTTGTTGCATTATACTTCTATTATTGTATTTAAAAATTGAGTTATTTCTGTTTTACTTTGCTTAAGAATTTTTTTTAATTCAAATGAAAAAGTATATAATTATTTTGCCATTTTTAAGGCCGGAAAGAAGAAATGAAATGAGTTGGTGGGCAAGACTACTAGTGTAACAGGTTATTTCTGAAATTTATGCTTGTTGGATGTTTCTGTGAAAATGCTCAGCATAAAAACTTTTTCTTATCCTGAATTCAAGATATTGTGTAAGGAGTTGGACTTTTGTTGCGGTTCTATGCTGAAGTCAATTGAAAGGCAATGAGAACTATTGAATCCTCTGCGGGAGCAAGAAAATAGCATATTGTAGGCATTATTAGCTGAAAATGTGACCATATATATATATATCAAATGTGACCATATATATATATATATATATATATAACGTATATCTTTTCCAAAGTTACTACTCTTCATTCTTTGCTTTCTCCGGGATGTTGGACTTCTATGTTGAAACTGCTGTGAATTGCATATCATAGAAATGCTTGCATTTAATGATTGGTGTGGTCAAATGCATTAACATTTCAAATGGCAGAGTTTCTTGTTCTCTTAATGGTGTGGACATTTGCTGGTAAATGGTGTTCGACATTTTTGGTGGACAAATGTGATTAGTATAGCAGTCTCTGATGTCCACCAAGTTGGTATCAAGTATGAAAATTGCGGACAAGCAGCTGAATTCTGATTCTGAAATGAGCTTAAATTGTATGAGATTGGGAGTTTAGTTCCTAAAATGGAGCTACTTGATTGGTTTGAATCAATAAAAGATTACTGACTTTACTGTGGTTAGGCCTCTTTGGATTTGATTCAGGCACTTTGAAAAGGATAATATTGAGATTGGAAATAAGAAGTAACTTTGTTTATAAAGGGATATTTTGTTCACCTTTGCATCTTGGCACTCAATTCCTCGTTTACATAGATAGCCAATTTATTGAACATTTACTTCTGTTGCAGACTGTTTCAACTGGTATAGCAGTAGGATCTCATGTTTGGGTAGAAGATCCTGAGGTAGCTTGGATAGATGGAATCGTCTTGGAAGTTGATGGTGAAGAGATCACGGTGGATTGTACATCAGGAAAGACTGTAAGTACCACCTCTGTAGTTTTTTCCAGTTCTTGGAATAAAATTGTCTCTCTTTAGATAGGTATTTCACATTCACTCACTTATGTATCATGGCATGTATGTTTATTTGTGCATGCTAGCACCTACGCTGTTCTTGTTTCCAAAAACCAAATGATTGTTTCTGCAAGGATGAGCTCTCAGAGCCCTTAATTTAACTTCCTATGATCTTTAGACTGCCCTGGCAATTTGATAGACTAAGATCAAGTTTTTATAGTTTTTGGCTTGGGATGTTTGGAGGGATACACATTGGTAAATTCGTGTCAATGTGCATGCTCTCTGCATTTATAGGTAATGATGGATAATCGGTTAATCCATCGATATACAAGTTATCTGTCAATTGGAATGTGTTGATGCATGGGGATGAAATTGATATGCTTTTATTCCTTCCAATATCGATAGAGATGATATCCTTGATAATACTAGATCATAAAGATTACTTCATAACAGCATTTCCTGAACATGACTTCCAAAAAGTAGCATGCTTAGCAAAAGTTAGGGTTGATGAATTGTCTGGTTTGCAGTGATTTTGATATTATGAAATGTTAGTCTAATTTAGGTTGTGAAAGGGACAAGACACAGTAGATGAATATCAAATGCCTTTCCAAGAAAGCCTACATAAATCAGATTGTATGCATCCTCCAGCTAAATTTTGTCTGGTGTTTTAACTTTTCTTTCCTATTACTGGGTAATTTTAGTCTGCTTCACTCAATTTAGGACTATCATAGTATATCTTATCTGCTTTTTATTTATTTATTTAAATTTCTATGCTGTAGGTTGTTGCTAATGTATCCAATGTACATGCCAAAGATGTTGAGGCTCCTCAATGTGGTGTAGATGACATGACAAAGCTTGCCTACCTGCATGAACCAGGTGTTCTGCAGAATTTGAGGTGTCGGTATGACATGAATGAAATTTATGTAAGCCAGCTTCTGAAATCCTGTTTGCTTAATTGTGTATGTTTCGGATCTTAGTATGCATGTTTATCTTTTTGAGTTTAATAACTTGCTCCTTGTTATCTATCACTATCCATTCAATTCCGTTTCTCTGTAAGTTTATTCATTTGGCCTGTGTAAACCATGAATTTAATCTTCAGGACCTGAGGATTTGTTGTCCCACGATTTTTTTTAGCTAATTCTGTAACGATACCTATTTCTCAATCTAACTTCTCAAATCTTGTTTTCAGACTTATACAGGTAATATACTGATAGCTGTAAACCCTTTCCAGAGGTTACTACATTTATACGACAATCATATGATGGAACAGTACAAAGGAGCCGCCTTTGGTGAGCTGAGCCCGCACCCTTTTGCTATTGCTGATGCTGCATACAGGCAAAGCTTTTGTGCTGATGAGTTTTTAAGCATGTGTCTTGTAGGATCCTGAAAATGTTCTGAACTCTGCACTTTCAAAATGCAGGCAAATGATTAATGAGGGAATAAGCCAGTCAATCTTGGTTAGTGGGGAAAGTGGAGCTGGTAAAACTGAAAGCACAAAAATGCTTATGCAATATCTTGCCTTTATGGGAGGGAGAGCTGTAGCTGAGGGACGGACTGTTGAGCAGCAAGTCCTTGAGGTTTGCATATTATTCAATAATCTTTTTCTACACTCTTATGATGAATGGCCATGTATTTAGACCCTACAATAACACAGCCTCATTTCCTGTGTTATAACTTTGATGTTGATGCATTTGCTGCAGAGTGCTAGCTTTCTTTTTCTTCATTTGATTTGAAAGTGCAATCATTCATTTGAACTTATTTGTCAATGGTCTCGGAGATTAGATTATGCTAGAAATTATGCTGTTCATGATATGATTTAGAAAATTCCTCTTGATCAAAGGCCAGGAATAATTGAACATTTGTTTATTGTGGACAAAAAAAGATCAGAGACAAAAGCACCCCACTTTTTCTAAAAGAATTAGCTAATTTTGAGATTCTCATGGGAATACAAGCCCCTAACAAACTATTCAAAAAGTAATCTCTTATGATAATAGTCAATGGGGGACGGTTACCACCAGTTAGGAGGATCTATAATTTAGCACCAATAAGCCCCTAACAAACTATTAAAGTCTAAAATAAGATTCTTTATTGGTGCTAAATTAAAGTCTAAAATAAAGCGGTATTAAATAGGTGAGTTTCCTATTCCAACGACCATGTATAACTTCATATTTGATGTCAGTACCACTAGCTTTGGAGGCCTTCATTGCGGCAGAAATATGTTCATGCAGATTCTGTGCTGCTTGAAATCATGAATAGAGCTCTGCCTCCCATTAGTGTGTGGTTCAAATGTTCCTGATTTTTGTCATTGTGCATCCTTAGAGAAAAACATTGTACTCTGAATAATGCAGTGCCGCAAGGTCCTTTCACAAATGAATCATTTAGCAGGACAGATGAGGAGATATTTCGCTCATCTTTTGATTTTCTCCTGACATTTTTCATTGCTTTGCAGTCAAATCCTGTTCTAGAAGCATTTGGTAATGCAAAGACTGTCCGAAATAACAATTCAAGGTGGGCAAAGCATAGCTGTTTTACTTGGCAGTTTAGTTTAACCATTCCCTTTAAGTGATCAAAAGTTTCTCTACATAACAAAGTTGATTGTCACGCCAGTCGTTTTGGTAAATTTGTGGAGATTCAATTTGACAAAAGTGGGAGAATTTCTGGTGCTGCAATCAGAACTTACCTGTTGGAAAGATCTCGGGTTTGTCAGGTGTCTGATCCTGAGAGAAATTACCATTGTTTCTACATGCTTTGTGCTGCACCGATCGAGGTAACATATTTCCTGTATCTTACATGGAAAATGTTCGCAGAAATAGTGAAGGCCACATGTTTTTACTTGTATAAACTAGTTCCAAGTATGTGGTGGCCGAACAGAAATGCAAACAACAACAGTTAATTTATGCGATTTGTAAAGTATATGGCCAATTGACACAAGACTTTACACTTAAAACTACCAGGCATAAAGATCTTTAATTATTTTGCCTTCTTTCTCTGCTCTGAATTTCCTAATATTGCCAGTGTCAATCAAATTAACATATATTTTGGTTGATTGTCAATAGAAGATTTGTTGTCATATTGTTTACTTTTTCCCCCCTTGCTGTTAGGATGTCAAAAAATACAAATTGGGAGATCCAAGGATGTTCCATTATCTGAACCAATCGAATTGTTATGAATTGAGTGGAGTTGATGATTCCAAGGAATACCTAGCTACTAGGAGGGCGATGGATGTTGTTGGCATCAGCTCTGATGAGCAGGTAATAATAGTGTTGTCTTATTATGTAGTGCATCTAGGGAGGAAATATCCATTATCTTGTAACTGGTTTTAAGGAGCAGCGCCTCATAGACTGAGTATGGAACAGGAACAGTGTATATTTTGTTAAAATGTCCTTTTCAGGATGCAATTTTTCGAGTTGTGGCTGCTGTTCTTCATCTGGGTAATATTAAGTTTGCCAAAGGAAATGAAACAGATTCTTCTGAACCTGAGGACGAGCAGTCTCGGTTCCATTTAAAGACTGCAGCAGAGCTCCTCATGTAAGTCATTTGATTCTATTTGTACCTAAAAAAGCGATATTCAAATTAGAAACTTTATGGTGGCTTTTGATAGAAACTCCAAAATCTTGTAATACCTCCAGGTGTGATGAGAAGCCTCTTGAAGACTCATTGTGCAAACGTGTGATTGTAACTCGCGATGAGGCAATAACCAAATGCCTTGATCCAAATGCTGCTGCAGTCAACAGAGATGCTTTGGCTAAAATAGTGTATTCAAGATTGTTTGATTGGTTAGTTTGACTCAAATGAAAATGAGTATATGATTGAATCTTGTGTAGCTTGTCCTTTTGTTTTCTTATACCTTCTATATCTTGTCATCTTAGGCTTGTTAACAAGATCAACAATTCCATTGGCCAAGATCCTGATTCAAAATGCTTAATTGGAGTCCTGGATATTTATGGATTTGAGAGTTTCAAGACAAACAGGTGCTTAACTGGTATGCTTTTGTTTTCATCATTTGCAGATGTTAATTCTTGCAGCTAACTGCTTGAGATCCCTTTTAACATACACATAGGATCTACAAGATTTTCTGGGTGCTTTTGTGTCTGAATTTTTCTGAAAATTGCGTTAAATAGTTGGCAAATATAATTTTGCAGATCAAAAGCATGTATGGTTAAGTAATAAATGACCTGTGCTTCTATTTTATACTGATTGGGCATCCTGTCAGGTTTTCTAGATCTACATGTCCTTGTTATGACATAGGCTTTTTAGTACATTAATGACACCTAACTAGCCACTTTGCTTTGGAAATCTTAAATCTCTTATATAGGCTATGGCTTCTGAGAAGACACTTTGACCTTAAAGAACTTGTTGCTTTCTTCTGAATTTCTTGGTGAAGAGTTTTGCTAAAGTTTTTTTGCGAAACATTGTAGTTTCACTATTGATGCTTCTATATCTGAGATTATTTAATTTAATTTTTTTGCTGATATGTTATTCGGTTTGGTCTTATCTCATCTATGCAGCTTCGAGCAATTTTGTATCAATTTGACAAATGAGAAGTTGCAGCAGCATTTCAATCAGGTTTGCCAAGAGTAAATGTGCACATTCTATTGCATTATTGCTTATAAAATTTAAATCTGGAAATATAGCAGTGCGGTTAAGAAAAATGTATCAAATGATTCATAGAAACTCTTTTTTTGTTTTTTTTTTTTATTCCTTTGGCAGCATGTTTTCAAAATGGAGCAAGAAGAGTACACCAAAGAAGAAATTGACTGGAGCTATATTGAGTTTGTAGATAATCAGGACATTCTTGATCTTATAGAAAAGGTTGATATACATCAGCGTGAATATATTTTACTTGAATATAACTTTTTTATATGTTGGTGTGAGTTATTTCCTTCTTGCTTTAGTTCACAATGGAAGCAAATATAAAAACTCTTGCTGTTAAATAATTAAATGATTAATGTTTCCTACACTGACAGTGTATACATTGCCAATGTTAGATAGATGACAACTATGCAAAATTTGAATTTGAAATTCAAGTTTTGTACATATGTCATAGATCCAACGATAATAGTGTAAACACTGTCAGTGTATATAAGATTTACTCAAAAATAAATCAGCCTTACTTCTTGTGAAGTTATGCTAATTATATTTCCTAAACTTAGACAAAAGGATTTTTATTTCTGATTTATGATTTCATGAAGCTTTGGATTTAATTTAACACAGTACAAAAGTTTATCTTCTCTCTGCAATATATGCATACGTCCAGTAAAAAATGTGTCGAGATTTACTTTTTCCCGAGCTTTATCATTTTGAGTCATAACATGTGCAAGCAGCCTGATCCCTCCTGTGTGCTGATATTTGGACATTGCTGATCTATTGATTTAATGTGGTTCCTTCTAGTGGTCATACATTGAGCTAGTTAGATTGAATATTTCTGTCCTGTTGCACTGCATTTTATGTTCATCTTCATTTCATCAGTATAGTCATGCTGATAGAAAATGATAAAACACATAAACACCATTTGATTTTTTTAAAAAAAATTACCTCCCACCTCTCAGTATACCCTTCCCACCCACAAACTGCCAAGCCCAGGGTTTAAACCCTGAACCTGGCAGTGGGAAGAACTCTAAGAGCCCCTTGGCCACTGGGCAAAACACCATTTGCTTCTTGAGTCTACTATTCAAAATTATTGAGGTCATGTTGCATCTCTTCCGGTAACATTTTGTCCATTGGAATTTTTTTTTAATTTAAGAATTTTGTCAGCTGTATTTTAGTGTCATATTCCTAACGTGTTCTGTACTTCCAGAAACCTGGTGGTATAATAGCTCTTGTGGATGAGGCTTGGTATGTATCGATAAAACTTTTAACCTCAATCATACTTGAGTATCAATATGCACCCGCAAATCTAGATACTCGAGTTGAAATGCTTGTGTAATTTGTTACAGCATGTTTCCAAGATCAACTCATGAAACATTTGCACAGAAGCTTTACCAGACATTCAAAGATCACAAACGGTTTAGCAAGCCAAAGTTATCAAGGACTGATTTCACCATTTGCCATTATGCTGGTGACGTATGTGATTAACTTACTAGAATATTTGGTATTAAAATACAGGTTTTATGGTTATTTTCCTTGATTGAGAAAATATCATTCCAGGTGACATATCAAACTGAACTTTTTTTGGATAAGAACAAAGATTATGTTGTTGCTGAGCACCAAGCACTTCTTAGTGCTTCAAGATGCTCCTTTGTAGCTAGCTTGTTCCCACCTTTACCTGAAGAATCGTCTAAAACATCAAAGTTTTCATCCATTGGTTCTCAATTTAAGGTATTTGGTTTTATACTTTTCGGTGAAAGTTATTAACTTCTTTCACCCCCGAGATTAACTCCAGTTTTCTGTAATTAATGCAGCAACAACTGCAAACTTTGCTTGAGACACTGAGTGCCACTGAGCCTCATTACGTTCGTTGCGTGAAACCAAATAATGTTTTGAAACCATCTATATTTGAGAATAAGAATGTACTTCAGCAGCTTCGCTGTGGGGTGAGTTTTGATAGTTGTTGCTGTTTGTGATGAGGCTTTGTTACAATTGCAAGTATTGTAACTAGAAAGTTGTAATTCTAGGGAGTCATGGAAGCAATCAGGATAAGTTGTGCTGGATTTCCCACTCGGAAGACATTTGATGAATTTGTAAGTCGTTTTGGCATCCTTGCACCTGGTGTCTTAGATGGAAGGTACTTGCTTTAACTGCTTGCGATGTATAGTGATATTTTTTGAAGTATCTTAATTCTTGATACGGTTTTCCCCATGGCTTAATAGTTTTTTCCTTCTTTTTCTTCTCACTTATTTCTGTTATCAATAGCTGCGAGGAGGTTAGTGCCTGCAAGACGATTTTAGAGAGGGTTGACCTTAAAGGTTATCAGGTACTTGGTCTTGATAATGATGCTTTTTTCCCCTCATTTCTGCTTGGCAAATAAATTGGTGAGTGCAGGAGATACAGTTAAAAAGGATTAATCAATAAATATAATGGAAGTTCTGTGGGAACTGACATCCAATTTCCAACAAATCTTTTTGTCAAAGTTTAGATGTTTAATTTTTTAATAAGTGAATTTTTCATCTCCTCATAGAATTTTTACATTTGTGACTGATTATAGATTCAGATCTACCTAAAGTTAACTAATTAATAATGTTGTAGATTGGTAAAACCAAAGTGTTTCTGAGAGCTGGTCAGATGGCAGAACTAGATGCTTGCAGGAGTAAGGTTCTTGGAAAATCTGCTTGTGTCATCCAGAGAAAAGTTCGTTCGTATTTTGCCCGCAAAAGCTTTATTGAGTTGCGTATTTCAGCAATACTAATCCAAGCAGTGTGCAGAGGTATGATTGATGCCTGATGTTCTCGTTGCTATTGTCTATAAACTTGCTAGTAGCTTTCAAGGAAAGAACTGTCATCAGTTCATCTTTTTCTTGATGGACTACAGGTGAAGTGGCACGCCATTGCTACCAGCTGATGAGGAGAGAAGCTGCTTGCTTGAAAATCCAGAAAGATGCACGCACCTTTCTTGCAAAGAAAGCTTATAGAGCCTTGTGCTCCTCATCTATATCTATTCAAACTGGAATGCGGGGGATGGCTGCTCGGCATGAACTTCAGTTAAGAAAGCAAACACAAGCAGCCATATGCATCCAGGTAACCATTAGTTGTTTGCTGAATGGAAATCAACATCTAGGAGAACTTTAAGGTGCTTATGATTATTTTAGTTCATTTGCAAAGGAGTTTTTGCTGAAAGGTGTATATCATAAGTAGATCTAGGTCAGCTTTTTTCTTTTTTTAACTATATTGATTAAATAGGTCAGTGGTGTGTTTGCTACTCCGACTTGTTTGTTCTGGTCCATTATTAGTCGAGCATCATGAATCATATTGCTCATGGGTGGCAGATAACTTTGATATAGAGATGCTCTTGATTGGTAATTTTGTAATTTTATGCCAGGACCTGTAAAGATTTTACTGCTGTGCCTCCACAGTTTTCTGTATGCTATTCATTTCATCCATTAGAAGCATTGAGGTCATTTTATTGAAAAATATACTTATTTAACCTCTTGTCAAAGGCCTTACGTAGTTCTATCCTCCATTTGCAACACTTTCATCTAATCATTTTCTTTTTCAAGTCATCCATGGCATTTATGTTGCTCTGCATACCTTCCATTTTCATTCTGGATAAGAGTTAACTAATTGATGCTAATGGCTCATTATAGATTACAGAATTACAAGATGTTCTTCATATGCATGTTTGGTTGATGTGTATATCTTTCCTGGCACAAGAGGTGATCTGTTCCTCGTCCTTCCATGGGTATCATGCTTTTGGGACAATTGTTTCAGGTTTCCTGAGTTGTTCTGTGCCTTGCTAGGATCTTTCTACAACTTCTGAAGTTAACTTTTTTATTTTCCTGACATATTATGGAAACTGCACTTCTTGATTTGCAAATTATAACAGTGTTCCCTAGACAAATGAGAGAAACTTAAAACTTTGCATTTCACATAATGGCAAGCTGTGAGAATTTTTTTTCCTTCCCTCCAGCTTGGGCTTCAGCTTTGTCCGACTCTTGAATATCTCAAAATTGGAATTTAGATAGGGCCATTCATTTGTAGATTTTTATTACTTTTGTGTTGGCTTAAAACTTTTGAAAACTGAATGCGATAGATTTTATTTTTGATTGCTTTTCTTGTTTGACAAAGGGAAATCAGTAAAGCCAGTGTATTTCTTTGACCCAATTCCATGAATTTGACTTTAAAAGAATTGCTTTTTCTTATTTATTTGCTGGTCTTTGTTTGAACTTACAGAATTTCATGCTCCTTTTCTGTCAAAGTGTGTAATATCCTGTTATTTTTTCATAGATAAACTTCTTTTTTTTTAGGTTACATGTTTTTTTTTTTTTTTGTTGGGTAGTGTCATTACCGTGGATATTTAGCACGTGCTCGCTACTTGAAGATGAAGAAAGCTGCAGTAGCTACTCAATGTGCCTGGAGAGGGAAAATAGCCCGTAGAGAACTACGAAAGCTTAAAATGGTGAGATTACTTCTAAGAAACTTGATTGTCTGCTTTTGTTTTTTGAAGGCTGTCTAGTTCATTTTTGAGTCTTAACCTGAATGCCCTAATGGAAGATTAACACGGAAATCATTTTTAAGAGTTGCTTGTGTCTTCCACTCCCTCCACTTTGTGTATGTTTGGTTCATGGGAGTATACACAATCTGTGTCTAGGCTTATTCTGCATTTCTTTGGCAAAAGGAGACAGGAATGCTCATCCCATTTAATCTCAAAATCCCTTTTCCCAAGCCCTTCTCCGGATTATATTCAGGATTACTTATGCAATTGATTGGGTGCAATAAATTATTAGAGGACAAGCAATTTGAAGAAGTAATAAAATGATTTAATTGCACTTACATAAAGATTCTACTCTTTTTTCTTTTTGGGAAGAGGTTATTACTATAATTTCTTTATTTCATTTATGAGATAGGATGCACATTTTATTCGTATTTCTATGTAGTTACTTGCTATTTCCTTCTCTGACTTTGATGTTTCAAATTTGATTTGTATCTTTGCTATTTTGGTGATAAACCCACTTCATTTTCATTTAGATTATGTATGTTTTTCATCTGTGCTGTTTTCATAGACCAGAACAAAAAAGTAGTAATGCTGCAACATATTTTTTTCGTGAGTTTATCTTAATTATGTGCTAATGATATTTATCAAGAATATGTAAAAGTATCTCTATCAATTGATCTTCTCATTTTAATGCCTCTTTTTTCCTTTTGCACTTTGATGTTATCTATTGTAGTATTGCAAGGACATGGTATGCCTTTTAGTTTAGTCTAGGACTAAGTCAATTATGTTTAACAGTATGGTGATACCTATAATGTTTAAGTAGCTATCTTTACATTTTGTTTCCCACTGAAAGTATGAAATGGGATTATTTTGAAGATATCTTTATGAGTTACTCAAGGATTAAGGATTTCTATGATGCTAGAGACTGGTATCTTCTTTTTGTTTGTATTCTGCTAGCTCTATTATGTTGTCCTTGGAAGTTATTAGATTAACTTTATATTTCTTGTGCTTTGCAATTTTCATTATGCCATATGCTGATGGTATTGAATAATTGTGGTGGGACTTCAGGCTGCAAAGGAAACTGGGGCTCTCCAAGCTGCCAAAAGTATGCTGGAAAAGCAAGTTGAGGAATTGACTTGGCGTCTACAACTTGAGAAACGCATGAGGGTAAATACATTATACTACTTTCTTCTAGCAATTTCTTTCTCTTGTTTCTCAATGATTATTAATTTTTTTTTTTTTAAGATTTAAGTCAGTTTCCTTTTTATTAAGTCATATCTTGATATTAGTGAGATGTAACTTCTTTATGCTAGTTTGATAGAATCTTGTAGCCTTAAAAGAAATTAAGGATGATGGTTAAATTCAATATGGTTTGACCTATGTTATTTGACTTGTTATGTAGTATGCCTTCTGTTCATCTTATGATTCAGCATTGATGTATCTTGAGCAATTAGTTCTCCTCTTTTAACTATAGGTAGTTAAACTGCATCTCATGGTTTCTTGTTTTCTGCAAATTGTTTATCTTAAGACTTTGGAACGGAATTAAGATGTGTGGATCATGGAAGAAGAAAGAAATTAATTCTTGGTTCATAAATTCATTCTTGGCTAAGTTATTGATCCTTTCATAGGCGGACATAGAAGAAGCTAAAACCCAAGAGAACAGACGATTGAAGTTAGCTTTGGAAGAGATGCAGCTTCAGTTTGATGAAACCAAAGAACTGCTAATGAAGGAAAGGGAGGCTGCAAAGGAAATAGCTGAGAAAGTTCCTGTAGTTCAAGAGGTCACAGTCTTTGACCATGAAATTGTCAATAAACTTACTGCAGAAAATGAGCAGCTCAAGGTAATTACATTAATTTATTTCTCCATTTTGATTAATGAAAATGAGTTGTTTGTTTGTCCTTTTTTTATGAACTTATCTAAAGTCCTTATTAAAACGTGCAATTTTACACTTGTTAACAATTTATTCTTTAAGATGCAAATAATATAATAACTACAATGCTTTTGTTATAATGTCTTGCAGGCTTTAGTAAATTCACTGGAAAACAGAATTGATGAAACCCAAAAGAAGTACGAGGAAACAAGTCGGCTTAGTGAGGAGAGATTGAAACAAGCTTTGGATGCAGAGTCAAAGATAATTGAGTTGAAAACTGCCATGCAAAGGTTATTGCAGAGAAATTGTCAAAGCATAAAACTCTGTTGAACGTAGAACTCAATGCTTAGAAAGCATTGGCTCAATTTTTTAGTATCACACACTTGTGCACAAACTATTTTTTATATGCAATTTTATGTGTATCTGTTCAAAAAGATCATAACATTTCGTTTTTGGTGAAGCCTTAATTTACTTCTGTCCTGCTTTTGTTTAGAATTTTGAATTAAAATTTAATGTTTAGTTCTGCTTTGTCTCAGACTTGAAGAAAAACTTTCGGATATGCAAACTGAGGACCAGATTTTGAGACAGCAAGCATTGCTGAACGCACCAGCTGGAAAAATGTCTGGACATTTGGCTTTAAAAGATCAGGTTAAGATGCTGGATAATTTAATTTTCTTTCTTCAGACTCTCTTGGGCATACACATCTCACTCTTTCTGTTTCTTGCCTCCTGCAGCCTACTGAAAATGGTTATCATGTAAGTGCACTTTATGCTATAAGCTATGGTTCTAAAAGGAAAAATAGTTTTTAGTTGTCATAATTGCCTGAAAATACACTTTCCAAGTATGATAAGTTTAATGAACCTGTGCTGCAGGAACCACAGAATTCAGCACCTGCAAAACGATTTGGCAGTGGATCGAAAAGATTTGGCAGTGAGTCAATGAGGAGATCCAATATTGAAAGGCAGCGAGTATGTGCTCAAAACTCCTCATATGTGTGCATCCTCTGTCTTATTTTGTTCCTTTCTACTCTTGTTGGCCTTCGAAAGCATTCAGCAAGACAATTCACAGCCACCGATGCATTTGATTTCAATTAACTTAAGTTTCTTATATTCCAGGAATTTGTTGATGCTCTGATCACTTGTGTTTCTCAAGATCTTGGCTTTAGTGAAGGAAAACCAGTCGCTGCATTTACCATATATAAATGCCTTGTTAACTGGAGATCTTTTGAAGCAGAAAAGACTAGTGTGTTTGATCGTCTCATTCAGATGATTGGTTCTGCCATACAGGTTAAATTTCGACACAATCACCTATGCTATCTCACTCAGGCTTCTAGTTCTATGCTGAGCTGGTTGTTTGTTTTCCATTATTCATAACCATTGAATTCTCTCACATAACTTCTACTGAGACCAGATAATTTTAAACATTTCTTGTTATACATTGTTGATTAATTGAAGCTATCTTCTATATTGGTTGATCCTTTAATTTCAGGATGAGACAAACAATGATTACATGGCTTATTGGCTCTCCAACACATCAACATTATTGTTTTTACTTCAGCAGACCATAAAAGCTACTGGTTCAACTCCACCAAAACCTCCCCAGCCAACATCATTATTTGGAAGGATGACCCAGGTGAAGAGATCATTGTTACTCTCTCTCTCTCTCTCTCTCACATTGATTCTTTCATCTGTATGAATTGGTTGTCTTACTCAATGTTATATTCTAGTGTAATATGAATTGAAACTACTTCTTTGTCATTAATTGATGAAAGCTTCAATGTGAGATTGATATATTTTTTAGAGTTTCCGTTCATCCTCTTCTATCACCAACGTTTCTATTGGTGGTCTTGATGGCGTACGTCAAGTTGACGCCAAGTACCCGGCTTTGCTTTTCAAGCA
This sequence comes from Coffea eugenioides, assembly GCF_003713205.1. Taxonomy (NCBI): domain Eukaryota; kingdom Viridiplantae; phylum Streptophyta; class Magnoliopsida; order Gentianales; family Rubiaceae; genus Coffea; species Coffea eugenioides. The sequence continues at coordinate 6,819,206 of NC_040037.1, forward strand.
ACAACTTACTGCATATGTTGAAAAGATCTACGGTATTATTCGAGATAATTTGAAGAAGGACCTATCATCACTTATTTCTTCTTGTATCCAGGTAATACAGCCTTTCTTTCAGTTTTGGATGCTACCACAGGAACCTTTTTTTGATCCAGCAATACTTCAGATTTATGATCCTAAATTTGTAGAACTCTTTGAATCTGAAATTGATTTATTTGTCAATGCTTGAAAAAAAGAAAAATAAATAAATAAAAAGATTGATTTATTTGTGAATGCTTAAAAATGATAAACTGTTGAATATATTCATTGCTGAAATTGTTGTTTACTATGCTGAAAGTGTTCATTTTTCCTCTCATGTGTGGGCGTCCCATTTTCCTATTTTTTCTGTCAGGTTTAAATTTATATAAGCTTGACTAAACAGTAGATTAGTGCATCTTATTATCTTGACGCTTAATATCCTAGTTAGGCGATGTTTTATGGATATGCAATTAAATGTGTTGCAGTTTATGATTAAGATCCATTTGGCTGCCTGATCTTCCAAGGAGTCCTTGCCTTGTTTGATCAGTTGTAAATTTTTTGTGGATATTACTTGGGACTAAAGTGTGGTTTTGAGTTTTAGCTCTGTTCCTGACTTTTCATCTTATACTTTGACAGTATTAGTAGCCTCGCCTCATATTTTGTGTAATTTTGCTCTTTTAGGCATCCAGAACACCTCGAGGGAACTCTTTGAGATCATCTGGGCGGTCTTTTAGTGGTAGTTCTCCTGCCAGACACTGGCAGTGCATCATTGATAGCTTGAATGGACTTCTGAGTACTCTGAAAGAAAATTTTGTGAGTAAATTCTCCCTAGTTTATGATAAGATGCTTTGATGTAGACAGACATCTAATCTTGTGAATCTCTTTTCATTTTAGGTGCCTCCAGTTCTTGCTCAGAAAATTTTTGTCCAGATCTTCTCTTGCATAAATGTGCAACTTTTCAATAGGTAGATTTTTACCCTTCATTGTATGAGGAATATGCAAATTACATGCCACTTCTTTGCTGTAAGAATGTTAATATTCTTACACCAATTCTGCAGTCTTCTCCTCCGTAGAGAGTGTTGCACATTCAATAATGGAGAGTATGTGAAATCTGGGTTAGCTGAATTGGAACTTTGGTGCGGGCATGCAACGGAAGAGGTAAACATCAATTGTGCAGTTCATGGCAGACTGTCCACGAAAATAAACTGATATGCACTGGATATTGTAACTCTTCTGCTGCATTTCACAATTGCTTGAATAGGCTAGGTCTTGAATATACTTCACCAAAAAGATTGTGAATCCTTGTTCATTTCTGTGCTGCAGTATGCAGGATCTTCGTGGGACGAATTGAAGCATACAAGGCAAGCTGTTGGTTTCTTGGTATGGTTCACTTCTTTGAATGGAAATTACTTATTATGAGGCTGCACTTGTTGGCAAACCAATTAGCTTGGTATTTGATCCAATATTACACTTAGAAACTGTAATAATGTATTCTTCATATAAAAGAAAATTCTCATGCTCCTAAAGCTGCTTAACTAGTTATGGTGCATATGATCATTTGTTATTCGTTTTTTGCTTATTTGTTATTTAATTGAATAGCTCATCTCTTGGTTGCAGGTTATTCACCAGAAGTCTAGAATTACCTATGATGATCTTACAAATGATCTCTGCCCTGTACGTAGTCTGTTTTGGATCATTAATTATTTGTTTTTTGCTTCTGGGGCAGTTGTGCTAGCAAGATATGTTTTGAATTGTTAAACATATACATTTGGTCTCTCAATGCTTTCTACTTTGCTAATTGGAAAAAGCGGTTATGTGAACTAATACAGTGTTAGCATTGGTGTGATATGGTAGTATATTTCACTCATGTTCTGCATTTTCAGGTCTTGAGCATTCAACAGCTTTATAGAATATGCACGCTTTACTGTGATGAGAACTACCATACTCCAAGTGTATCCACAGATGTGAGTCTCTCTCTATATTTTGAAATTGACTTTTTCTCGGGGTTGGTGAGAGACGGGGTGGAAAGGTGCTGTAAGTAGATTTGCTGGGACCTTTTAAATCCTCCTTGGAGGTTTGGAACATTGTCTAAGATCCTCACTCAATTTGCGGATAGTTTCCGGAAACTGCATAATGACAACTTGAGATTGATTAAACTGTGGTTCTGTTCCTTCACATCATGTAGGTGATTTCCAACATGAAGATATTAATGACAGAAGATTCAAATGAAGCTGATACCAGTTCGTTTTTATTGGACGATGATTCCAGGTAATGTGTTAAGAAAAGGGGTTCGATTCTGGAAGAAAATATTCTTGTCTGTTGACCGATGTACTTTTTGACTGCAGTATCCCGTTCTCAGTTGATGATATTACCCATGACCTGAAGGGGGTAGATTTTACAGGTGTAAAACCTGCAGAAGAACTAGTTGAAAATCCAGCCTTCGAATTTTTAAAGGAATAAGGCTGTGGTTTCATTGGCTAGACTTTGAAGTTCTAAAGTGGAAGGATTTGTTGGATCCTTTTATTAGGTTAGTTTCATTGTGTATATCCATCAATAGCTTCGATTTAGATATGGTTTTCCTAGAAATGACTTCTACTGCCCCGTATGTAAAATTCTTTTGAAATTAGAGGATTGTAGAATGCATAGGTTTTGTGAGATAGGTAGAAGGGGCATGGATAAAATCTTTATGCCTAGCTTTTTTCTGTCTAGGATCACCTTCAGCCATCATTTTTTGTATCAATGATTCATCGAATTCTTGTACTGCATAGGGAGCTGCCACTGCTTGGCCTTCCAAAATCAAATTGTACAAAAAACAGTTACAATGGTAGAGTTATTTTAGTTCTATCATTTGTCGGGAAAATCCTGTGCTCTTTCATTTGCACCTGCTGTTATATCTTCTATCTAGTCATGTGCTAGAGATCATCGGAGTTGTTGAAGAATTTATCTAGTTTACGAAGTCTTGGTAGTTGATAGCTAAATGTGCAAAAATGGTTAAACAAGAACTTTGCAAAAGAACTTGGTTTCCATTTTTGCATCATTTAAAAACAAAACTCGATTTTCAGGAGAAAGCGACCTATATGCTGCTAAGGTTGTCATGTATGCCACCCAATACCCTATTTTGATGATTTCATGCTCTTAAACATCAGAAATGAACTTGAAACAAAAATTTCAGATGATTTCAAGGTATTGTACAGGTAATGGTGAGTAAAGCGGGTGCGATTTTGTTTGTATGCGAGCCAAGGATTAAATTCTTGAAGGAGAACTCGTCAGACTTTGGAGTGAAAAACTATTAAATTGCATTAAGTCTTCCTACACACAGTCTCTAGATTCTTCTATACAAGGCAAACTCTTATATACAAAGTTTTAGGCTATTCCATAAGTCTCTTGGACAATCTAGAGTGATTCGAAAGCCTCTAAGGCTTTCTACATACTTTTAATAACATTTGGAAGAGCCTCCATGCATTGGCCAAGACTCCATGGCTTCTCATTGTAAAAAAAATTTCCGTTATATGGAATTGATTTTTTAAGACTAATATCCAATTACCATCCAAACTTTAGTTTGGTAAATTGGATCGGAGAACTAGTAATTCAATAATATCTGAAATTCAAAATGTCAATAGTGAGTTAAAATATATTAATTTTTTCAAAAAATTGTTGTGACAAAGTAATATTCCATATGTTTTTCCAATAAAATTCAATCAACTTAACTCAAACAAACATGATATGCAAAAAAATAAATTAATAATTATGTTCATAATCCTAAATCCTAACTCATAATCTCAATTCTTAAACAATATTGAAATAAATAAGAACTTCAAATTTAATTGTCAAGCTACACTCCAACATGTCAACTTCCATCAAAATTTGACTTCCAAGAATAGTTATAGCTAAGTTAGCTAATTAGTAATTACTAATTACTAGTATTTAGTGACAAGATTAAGATTTACTCTTATATTTAGTAATATATATATAATTATATTATAAAAATTTCGATAATTCGGCTGGTAATTGGTAATTTGGTACTGTATTTTTAATATCCGTTCCCAAAGCATTTTTATTGAACAATATATTTTGATTTTTCTGAATTCCGTTTTACCGATATCCGAAATTTGATCTAGATTGGATTGACCAATTTTTTTCTCTTCAAAATATTAGCACCCCTACTTGTTATTGTCATCTCAACAATATACTTTTCTTCAGCATCAGAAAAGTACAAAAAAAAAGAGAATATATTTATTTGCTTGAAATTCTTGAAAGGAAGCAATGGAGGAATGAAACTATTTTGTAATTTGGAAAAGATCAGCAGTGATTTTCTATTTTCATTTTTAACATTTCATTGTGAGCTTTTAGATAGCATTACTTTTTCCAAATATTATTTTGCTTGCATCATAGTTACAATATCCAATTAATTTTTATCTTCTCAATAATTTTTTTTATTTCATATACATCACTGCATAAAAAGTGCCATAGTAATTATTTCAAATAATATTCTATCCAAAAATGTATATTTCAAGGTCAATCTATTGTCATTTTTATGAGCTTAAGACAATTGACTAGATTTTATATGATTTGATCATGTAATTGTCGGTGTCCAAAATGATTAGGGATTTTATGATAGAGATTTTGCATCATAATTAAACACGCCACTTCTGTTTTGTCTTTAACACAAGTATCTTTTGTTTTTATTTGCTCCTACTAATTAGTAAATACACCACAATTTCATAAATATTCTTCACCGAGTTGCTTTTTTGCGCAGAAAAAAAAAATCAAACAAAATCTCATTAAACAAGAAGCAACTTAATTAATCGAACCCTTGAATAAAAGAAGAAAAAAAAATGAAAACCAGTCCAGACATGAAATCCCTGAATTTATTTTCTTCTTCTGCTTCATTCCAACAGACATTTTCAAGACTGATTAGAAAGAAATGGATACATAAAGAAATATTTCTCTCCTTAACTTTTTTTTTTCTTTTGGGGAAACAAAGAAACTTTCTCCAGCAATTAAGAGGCACATGCCAATCCAGTACTATAGTAATTTCCTTTTGGGATCCTCTGACCATGTTTTTGATGGTCATGTGATCACATGTACTCCCAAGTTTTCATCCATTTTGTTCTCAGAATTTTGATTCTCGGACCAGGGGCTAATTATTCTAATTTCTATATTTTTATTATCTGATACCGTTATTACGGTTATTACAGTTATGCAGTTAGTTGCAATGCATGTAGATGACGTACGTGGACAGAATTTACATGGTCTTCTTGGGAAATCAACATGGAGTTGGATGAGATTTAATGTTGATCCCATGAATGCAGACATTTTAGTGTACACAAAAAAGTATATTATGGGACAGAAAAAATCTATGGATTTGCTTAAAAGCCAATTTGGAAATCTTAATTGCCATTAATATGAGTGCATTGTCAGAAGAAGAAACCTTAATACAATGAACTATGAACAAATCTAGACTTCAAGTCTGAAAGGTTTACTTGCCCCAAGAAGGCAGAATCATAAGACAATTGAATGTGTTTAAGAGTTCCCCCTTAATCCACATATATTGGTTACTGAATTTTTTCTGTACATCAACTCTTATATATGGAGAGATAATAGGACCCACAAGAGCAAATGGGGGTTTCTCCACTCTAAATTACTCCATTTTTTTGCCATGTTTTATTATGCTTGTCTTGTTTACCTTCTTGTTAGCATAAATTTTCTAATAAAAGATAATTACGACCCATTAATAGGTAATCAGTAGGAAATCTCATACAAAATGTACGTTTTAATTTGAAGCAAATTTCACATGCAACACCTTTCTCTTCTTTTATATATGCTTTTTGGGTTATTTTAGAAGGTAAAGAGAGGATGAAGAACTTGGTGGGCTGAATGACTAAATGATGCAGCCAACTGTGCTTGAGATAAGTGGATAACCATTTTAAGAAGAGGAACAATAAAAGCCTTGAGCAATGATCTACATCTAATTCTCAATTAGTACGCCAAAAGTAATCATAAGAAGACCACGGAAAATTGAGTATAAATGGTCTTTGTATTTTTACATTTTTTGGTAAATAATAGTTTAGGAAGAAGGTAAGTTTAGTCCATTTCAGTCAAGGCAGGAGCTTTGCACTAGGACCAATTTGTTCCCTCAATTCAATCAAATCTTGTCCAAGTTTACTCCATTAACTTATTGAACTATTTTAAGGATTTAACCAAAGCTTAGCACATGTTAGATATATAAGACCAAAAAAGAGAGAGAGAGAGAGATCAAAAGGGCGGAAGGGAATTGCAAATTTTCAAACAGTTCAATATTTTTTTTATGATCATCAATGAATAGAGGCACTAATCAAGGCAAAGACTAACATTAGAGATATTAAAACAAAGTTAGTTATCTTTTTGTGGGAAGCACAAGGAAGATTTTGACCAGGGCAAGTGCGCCATGTTGGGCGTGGTTGATTTTCTTTGAGTACAAAACAAAACAGTCTTCATTCATTTAAATCCTAGCCATCGGCTGTATTAATAGTACCTAATTATTGAAAACTGAGTCAAATGAATGTGGAATGATTTAGGATAAAAAAACAAAAAGAGATGACAATGTTATGTTTTTTTGTGCTCAAACATGTAGTTTGATGCTCAATCATGGCAAGCTTCTATTACTTAATTTTGTTGATACCTCTAGTTTCTTTCACTATATAATTATTTGGTTGAGATTTGTTCGCTTGTGTGGCAAATCAAACATCAATCATAATTGTCCCTCATTAATTTGGGATTGCATAAATGGCTTTTTTTTTTTGGTATTACGTGAAATATAACCAATGGCTTAAGCTATAACTAAAAGGGTTTTGAACTGGTATAGGTGTAAATTATTGGTAGGTATACATGCATCAAATTCATTAGGTACCATTTTCACAATGCCCACCATAAGTTTAGCTAATTTTCTTTTCTGGGGCAAAAGGAAATAAATTTTGCTAAGTTAATTAAGACACGCCCTCTAGTAAATCAAATACCAGCACGAGGATTTGTTGCTACTCTCCAAAGTCAAATGAATGATCACGAGTCTGCATGAAGGAAAAATCATGACTTTCTGACAGTTGGCGGAAATGATGGGAGAGGACCTTTGGTGTATTCAAAGAGTCTAAACTTGTCATGTATCCATGTGAACTTTCTTTGAATTTGATAAAGAATGAAGAACATTTTTGCTGACCATAGCTAAAAAATTTGTGTGGAAGCTAGGGTAATTTTTTATTAAGACTGTATTGTATCCCAAATGCACAATGTTAGTAAATGTGATGCAAGTAATTTAAGCCTATGGGTTGTAGAGTGGATCTCATCTACTTAATTGAGTTTGTGCATTAACTTAGTGGTTGCAATGAGTACACTTGAGCATATGAAATAAGGGATCAAGGGTTCCCTTCTTTCATTGTCTTTTAAGATATATCTTGTAGGACCAAAAGGAAAAACATTTGTAATTAAATTGGTTTGTTAATAATTTATTAGGCCATTAATGAATTAAGAAAGGAAAACAAAGGGAAGTACTCTTTAGTAGAATTAATTAATACTTGGAGACTTGAGGAAATCTTATGGGCCCTGCCCTAATCATGGACTAGCTAGGATGACCAATCATTTTTTTGTTGTTTCCACACTACTTTAGTTTTTCATTCACAAAGAACAAATTTTAACTACCATTTGGGGCGTAATGTGATCAACTAAAGGAAAAGGCAAGAAATCACAAAAGCTAAAGATCAATAGATTATGCCTTCTTTCCTCCAATATTTTTTAGGGTTTTTTTGCTAAAAGCCTAAATATGAATTGAAAGCACAAAAGGAAAAAACAAAAGAAAGAAAGAAAGAAAGAAGAAGAAGATGATGATGATGAAGAAGTTGTTGTAGAAAGGAAGAAGATCCTTTTATTCCGGTGGAGGGGCCGCATAATATTAGTTATTATACAGATAAATAAATCAAGCTTCAAGACTCTAATATGATATCCATCACTGGAAAAGATAAGATGGAAGCAAAATGGGATTTGATCCATTAGGTCAAAGCAATTCTGATATACTTAATACACTGATTGATTAAAGCCGTGTTTCACAACTTCAGAGTTTAGTATCCAATCATTACCCCCTGGCATCTATTCCACCAAAGATATTTCTTTTTCTTTCTTTTCTAAGAAATAATTTGAAGTAGTAAACATGCATTTGCTACCCTGCATGCATCGGCTATAGTTTTGGTTCACCTTTGAAAGTGATTAAAGAAGTTTTAGTTAATTGGGTTTTACTCTCTGTAGTATAATTTTGCAACAGAAACCTAAATAAGCATAAATGTTGTTGCCATGTTCTGCTAGGCGGTATAATTGCTTTGTATACTATGATTATTCAGTAAATAGATACATTTTTTTTATAAAACATAAATCAATATTATTAATAATATAGTTGAAAATCGTCCAGCACAATTTGTTTGATAAAGTAATCTGCACTAATGACAGAAATAGATACATTTTGTCTATGGTTTTAGGTAAATGATGCCTTCCTTGGCCTTAAATCAATAAATACTAGCAAAATGAGTATAATAAAGCTAAAAAACTACAAGGAAAATAATGGTTAATTTCATATTGCAACCTTGAATTATATCCCGATTCTTACTTTGGTCCTTAACTTTTAGTTTAAGACACTTTTTAAACTCGTTTGACTTTAATCCAATCAATAACGAAATGTGAAAAACTGTCGAAAGTGTTGCTATTTTCAGTTATTATATTGCTAAAATTAGAATATTATGTTAATAGAGAGTGATAGTTATTCCGTTAGTTTCTGTAACATTCCACTAACAATTAGACTAAAACATATAGGATAAGTTTAGCATTTTAGGAAGTAAAACATCCCAAACTTTAGTTCAGGGACAAAAGCAGAAATTAGGGTGTAGTTCAAGGGTGCCAAATAAAATCAACCCAGAAAAGCAATATATATATATATATATATATATATATATATATATCTTATCAAACGGTCGAGCTTCATAATCTGATATAAAGCCTTCTATGAACATCTTCTAGGAAGCTTGTAAGATTCTAAAGAATTGCAACTTTTATAGGCCCTTGATTACGCGTGGATGTGAACTTAATATATATTCATTGAAGAATGATTAAGAATCTACCTACACGTTTGCTACGTAGGTTTATGCAAAGTATTGCCACCAAAGGAAGGTACGATTACAAAGACTTTTGATGATATTGAAGGCTAAAGAAGCAATATTATGGGAAGAAAAAGGATTGTGACCCATTCTTAATGCCAAAAGTGACTAGTAGATAGTAATAGAGTGGCCCTCTCACAAGCTGTCTAAAACAGCTTTCCTATGGTAAAGCTAAAGTACACATCCCCTTAATAAAGAATAAATGAAGAAAGAAAAAAGAGAAAATTAAGAATAGAGCAATGCTAGGAGGGCAGCAAGATGTTATGAAAATCAAGGTAAAGAAAATATTACCAAATGAAGAAAAAAAAAGGAGTTATAAGTAACTTAATTGCTCAAACACTAATAGGTGTATTTATTAAGTTAAATTATTTTTTCCCAAATACCAAACATAGTGCGCACGCATTAAGAGTGAAATGTCATTGCTTTACCGTTCTATGTCTTTCTGCATAAAAAAAAAAAAAAAAGTGTAAAGATGTGAAGATAATTTTGGTATGATGATTGTACTCTCATTCCAAAGCCATTGGAAAGATATAAGATAGTATATCCCAATGAGAGGAAGAAACAAGGACTACCATCTAATGCTTGCATGGAAAGAAGAGACTATCTTAGCCAAGGTTCCATGCATGCACATGCACCTACACTTTCTTGGCAACCACTCTTTTGCCATTACCCTAAGCTAGAACCACAAAATCACATACACAAGTATAAACAAATGATTTGAGTTTGATCAATGAAACGAAGATCAGATGATTTTGAGCCGTCTAATTAAGTATAGTCATTTAGTGTAGATTGAATGATTTTTCATCGATCAAATTAACTTAGCTTTCTAGTAGTCATGCTACAAACTACAATGGATATTGAAACATGGTTTTTGGTTGGCGCAGAGTTGGACTTTGTGTACACCAAAACAACATTTATAATCTCCATGCAGATGTGAATATGTGATAGGTAATAGATGTAGCAAATCAAAGCTTGATTGTGGTTTCTTTTTCAAATTGCAATCTCAAAGTATGGTGACTGCTGCAGAGTGAAAGTAGGTGTTATTGTTGGGGCTGAGGCGTGGTTCCAAATTCCAACAGGGAATGTGAGCCCCCCCAGGTGCAACTGGTAGCCTTCATCGCCCTACTTCACGTGGGCGCATCGCGCGTACCCTTGTCAGCTTCACCTCGTGGGGATGAACTAGGAAGAAATGAAGCTTCCCACCGCTAAAACCAGGTTGGCTCACCTTGTGATCAGCATTGGACACCTTCTTTTTCTTTTTCTTTTTCTTTTTTTTTTCTTTTCTTGAGTTTATGATCAAACTTCTTACATTTACATAATCTTTTGTTGATAGGTGATCTGTATTAATTTTTAAGAATAAAAAACCTTGAATTTAAATCCCTTTTTCCTTCCTGTTTTTTAAATTCCACTTGTTTATCGGTTGATAAAATAGTGATTTGTAAATATCACTATAAATATTGGGTGATGCTTGTGATTTATTTTGCTTTTGATCGAGTAGGATAACCTGCATTTCTCCTTTTTTTTTTTTTGGCGACAACAAGAAAATGATAAAGAAAAGAAAGCGCCATCACACTACAATCTTTCTATTATTTGATGTGCAAGTTCTAATTATTACGTCACTTGTGACTTTTAAGATTTCAAGTCAACATAAACTGGTTGCCGACGTCCTGCAGAGTTAATTCGACATATCCATACTAAGATTTTATGTGCTTGACTTTGACTAATAAAAGTCGACTAAAGATTTTTCTTTTTAAAGGATACATATATATATATATATATATATATGAAAGTTTACAACTTGTTTGGAGATTTTTTTTTCGCAATGATAGATGTCCTATAACCTACTCTAACCTAATCTAAGGGAAGGGGTAAGGGGAATGGTCAACTAAGACCAGCCACATATTGTGACAAATTTTTTGTGGGAGGTGGGGATTGAGATTTCAGTCGTTTTTTGTTTGGAGATTTCAGTATGTAGCCGTTGGAGGTTTTAGCTTTTAAATGTTTAAGCACACTTCAGTCTGAAACGTGTCACAATCCTATCATTTTCAAATGAAATCTTAATCAACTTTTTCTTTTGGAACTTGTAGATTCAAATGCTCAAAACTTCGAATTGAGAAGTGTCATTAGGCCTTTTGCAATTAGAATATCAAACCAGCGAATAATTTTGGTGACCGTTGGAAGACTAGTATTTTCTAGAGGCAATTATGATCTACATGATTGATTTTAATTTTAAAGTGATTGATATCCTAATTAATTGATTGATATTTTGTTAACGATTAATATCTCCTATTTAATAATGAATGATTGATTGGTATCTTCTGTTAATTGATATCTCACTAAATCAAATAATCAATCAAATAAATTAATTAGTCAGATTTATTATTTTCAGTTATGAATTGATGGAAGAAAACCCTAGAGATTTTAGTATTTGCGGAAGAGTTTCTAAACTAACTTATAATCGATTTGTGATACTCTATCTACAAAACAGTCTCATTGGTTAAACATAGGTTAGAGGCTCCCTTGCTCTAATTCTTTTTTTACGTATATTTTATTTTATTAGAATGGACCAGAAAAAGGCAAGGAAACAAGGAAGCCTCTTTTTAGATTTCTGCTACCTAGTACATTCATATGTACACACTTAGTTTAATACCTGTTTATTTACCCTTTAATGATAAATGATACCAACGTGTTTGACAACTAAAAATTTACAACAGTGTGCGGGATATAGAGTCTTATCTCTTTTTGAAGCCATTTACAGATTCGAATGTGAAAAACATTCATCCCATCTAACTTATTGAGGCCCCTTTCATACCCAACGATCTCTTTCCTTTATCTGAAGCAAGAATAAATCTTATCTTGAAATGACTTTTCTTAGCCGAATAGATATTATAATTCTTGATGAATAGATTAGCCAGCAGGAACGGGCATGTAGCTATTGCAAATTCATCTAGTAGCCTACATTTTGGAGGTTCGAAGATTACATGTATTAATTCGAACCAGGGTGTAAGTTCCCTCATGAAATGCCAAAAAAAAAAAAAAGTTTTTCTAACTCGTTAATACACTTAAAATTCACCTAACTTACTATGTATATACACATATTAACAATTTATATACCTTCCTTATTTAATTTTTCCCACCTTCCCTTGTATTTATTTACTTTCTCTAACTAATTAATCATGCATTTTAAAAAATATGGCACCTGCAATATTTCTTAACAGGCACCTATTAGACAGACCAAAAAAAAAAAAATTTTTTATTTGACCCCGTATCCTCAATTTATGCTTCACTCTACATGGATTATTCAATTGTATCTTTACAAAGTAAAGAATGCACAATTCCAAGTAAAACTCCTCCTTAATAGAACTTTTATTTACGCCATGTATGTTGTTAATTTTTCTTAAGGTGGTAGAGTTATTTTTTTTAAAAGAAAATTGCTTCATGCAAATTAAAATAATAGCATAATGTTACTTGTACATAATCTCACGACCTCAACCACTCCAAATACTTCCATCTTGCTACCATTTTAACAACCATTTCGATCATCACAACCCTTTGTCAACACCTCTTCGTCCTCATTACACTTCATTGGATCACACGACCATCCCCCTTTTAGCATAAAATCTTCTATTAAATTGGACAAGAATACTTAAGAATTCTCAATACTAAGAGGTTAAAAAGTGTTAAATTCAATTATGAAAAATTTCAAAAGCATAAACTTGATGGAGTTTTCTCCTAGTAAATCAATTAATGTATATACAAGTATATTTTCACAAAATAGAAAAAAGAAAATATTTTACAAAATTTCTTGGGTTGCCATCCCCGGAATGCACAAGTCTCTATGCTAATATCCATATAAAGAATCTTGATATATAGTATACAATTCTTGAAATCAAGGATGTCAAAATGCAAATTCCAACATGGAAACTTGAATCCAAGTTCTTGAACTTGCATCTTCATATCTCTCATAAATCATAGGGTATGAAACCGTCACTCCACTTTATTGCTTCTCCTAAAAGCAAAACAAATCTGACTTGTTACTACATTTTATATTGATCTTTTAAAAGACTGTTTGCATAGCTATTGCCAAGAAATGCTACAAAAATATTCGGTAACTGATGCAACATGATTACAAAAACTTTTCTAAATTTGCCATCATTAGCAAAGTCTAGTTGTATGTTTAACTAATGAGCATGCACTTATATCCACTTAAAATAAACAAGTAAATTAGACAGCATTAACTCGAGGAATTGCCGTCATAGCTCAAAAGGACAGAATTGTAGAATTGCATCATGAGAATTGGAATTCAAATCTTGAAATTATTATTACTAATTATTGGGGTTTGATGAGCTCTACCAGTAGGAAGTTTAGTCCGTATAGTCCAGGAATTTTTTATCTGAAAAATCTGTTGGATGAAGAGCCCCTTGTTTTGCAGCCAGGCCAACGCATTCTTTTGGATCTTGATAAAGTTTTGGAATATCTCTCACCACTTTAGTGCAACTATGATAAATAGTACAAGTTGTTTTGTTTAATCTGCCATTGTAGTCATGCAAACATGTTCACTTTTCATATGTGCAAAAAGAGATCCAAAATAGCTTTGGATTTTTGCACAGAGCTCGCCGGGGGTACCACTTGCTGAGCGAAGCAATGCAATCCAAGAACCTGAACCAAAAGTTTAATGTGGATGGCAGTTCACTAATTTTCTAAGGAAAACCTCTATATATGGTATTCTTGATGTGTTGAGAAAATATGACATTTATTAAATTAAACTCGATTTCGACACAAATGTTTCTTAGTTTTTATTTCATGATGTACAGCAAAAGTTATGTGATGGCATATCGAATTATAAAATACAATAAAGTTATGTGAATGTACACCAAATCATGAAAAGAGCACAACAACTGTATCAATTGCGCCTAAGGCCAATCATACTTACCCCATCCCTGTTTTACTCTATAGTAGTTCTTAAGAAATGGTTTAATGAAGGGTTGTTGCTGGTAGAGAGTGAAAATAAAAACGTGATACTTACCAATTTAGTCAGCTTAAGAAACAGTAGGAAACATGTCTGAACGCTATCGCCTCTTTTTTCTTTTGCTGGGTTTTTGGCCGGGAGGGAGGGAGAGGGGGGGGGGGGGTAATTTAATTAGAATTTTTTTTCAAGCAAATAATCGGTTAAAGTATAAATCAATCATTAGCAAAGCACTGAATGTTCGATCAGTAACAATTTCTTGAAGAATGGTAAGCTTGGCTGATGGTGTTGAGAGAAGGGGCCATCAGTTTTTTTTTTTTTTTTTTTTAACCGTGTAGCTGTAGGAATAGATCAGTCTGAAAACTTGTAATTTTCTCATACTGAACCTTGACTCTTGAAGCATTGATCAGAAGCCTTTTACTATTGGGTAGTGTAAAAGTAGTAAATCACTTCCATGAAAAAGTGATGTAGCTCTTATGGTTGTCAGCTTTAGTTTCTTGCATATTTCCTTCCTTCACATAAATATGAGTTTTTGGATCTAATTTATGGAGAAGTCTTCTTCTTCTTCTTTCTTTTTTCTTTTCATTTTCTTTAACACTCTTAGTCTCTTCCGCATTGTATCTGAGATATTTATGGAGTTTTAAGAAGTTTATTAACAACTGCAGCGTATAGCTTTCTATATATCAGGTAATTATAGAATTGCAATGCTCAGTTTTTTTTTTCTTTTAAAGACTACCAAAAAGTTTTGAGAATTATGGCTGAATGTAGTAGAGGTCTTATATAGTTCTTGTCATAGTCTTTCTTAGTTTCCCCTATATTTACTGATGTTGTTTGCAAGAGAAAACATGCATTCAAGTCCTGCAACTTTACTTCCAGGCTAGAAATCATTGCCATTTGCCAACTAACTATTTCAGAGAGGAAACACGTACGTTGTAATGATTCATCTGTTCATAGGCTTCAATTTTCAAAACGTAATAACTATTGTATGGTACACTCTGAAGTTGACTCCATATCCCAAATCAAGTCTTTTTCTAAAGCAAAATTTTGGGTAGAAATGGAGAGCAAGTCGAATTTACGTGTAAAATAATTAATCGTCTAGCAGGTATGTATGTATGCCACACAAAGCAGTATTAGAAATAAAATTGATTTGGATACTTAGGTATCCTCTTATGTGTCTTAAATTCAGTAAACAAATATAAGACTATAATAGGTGAGTGTCACATTTGCTAAGGACAATGAAAACATCATTGTCATATCCTAATTACAAGCTGCCATCATGCCCTGACCTCCCCTATATAAATCTCTCCATTCGTCTAAACCCCCTCCACACATTTCTCTTGGAAGTTGAAACCAATTTCCTCACTTCATTCCTTTCCCAGTTCTCTTCTCCTTCTGCTCTTGTTTGTCCTCTATCCATCATTTGACAAAGATTAAAGACAAATTTGCTTTTCTATATTTGGAAAGTAGCCTCAGTTCGGATAATTTTCATTCTTTTTTAAGCTCCATCACACGTTCCAACAAACTCTTGATGAATAATCAATGTAATCTTTGTCTTCCACCTATGCCTGATGCTTCAGAACATGATGAACTCTTTGCAGGAAGACGAATACTGGTGAATGGCCCTGTCATCGTTGGTGCAGGGCCGTCAGGTTTAGCAGTGGCAGCTGGCCTTCAACAGCAAGGTGTTCCATTCATAATACTTGAAAGGGCCAGCTGCATTGCCTCTCTGTGGCAAAACAGAACGTATGATCGCCTTAAACTTCATCTTCCAAGACAATTCTGTGAACTTCCCTATTTTCCATTTCCCAAAGAATTTCCAGAATACCCCACCAAGAATCAGTTCATTGACTACCTTGAATCTTATGCTAAACACTTTAAAATTAGC
Source organism: Coffea eugenioides (assembly GCF_003713205.1). Taxonomy (NCBI): domain Eukaryota; kingdom Viridiplantae; phylum Streptophyta; class Magnoliopsida; order Gentianales; family Rubiaceae; genus Coffea; species Coffea eugenioides. The sequence goes on from NC_040037.1 coordinate 6,835,239, forward strand.
CCGAGGTTTAATGAATCAGTACAATCTGCTAAGTATGATCAGAAGTGTGGTTCATGGCGAATCAAGACTGTCGTTGCAAGCGATAATTCAGAGATCGAGTATATCTGCAGCTGGCTGGTGGCAGCAACGGGAGAGAATGCAGAGAAGGTGGTTCCAGAGTTTGAAGGCTTACAAGACTTTGGCGAAGTCATGCATGTTTGTGACTATAAATCAGGCGAGGCTTATGAAGGAAAACGTGTGTTGGTGGTCGGTTGTGGCAATTCAGGCATGGAGGTTTCACTTGATCTCTGCGACTATAATGCAATGCCATCCATGGTAGTTCGAAGCTCGGTAAGTCCACCATCATACATTGAGCAATTAGATTCACTTCATTTTTTCCCAAAAAAATCAAAAGCGGGCATGTCAGAAGGCAACATAAGGACGTTATGGAACATTTGTTCTCATGTTCTGGCTTGAGGAACCAGGCAATTACATTTAACTTCTACATAACAAAATTCTAACTCTTTTTGGTCACAAATCCACAGGTTCATGTCTTGCCAAGGGAAATTCTAGGACTATCAACATTCCAACTAGCAGTATCATTCATGAAATGGCTACCCGTTTGGCTTGTGGACAAGATATTGGTCACTGCAACAAGGTTGATTCTGGGAAATTTGGAGAAGTATGGTATAAAAAGGCCATCTACAGGTCCTCTGGAGCTCAAGAATGCTGAAGGAAAAACCCCTGTTCTGGATATTGGGACACTTGACAAAATTAGATCTGGTAAGATCAGTATTGTCCCTGGGATCAAGAAGTTCTTCAGAGGGGGGGTTGAGTTGGAGAATGGAGAATTTCTTGAAATTGATTCTGTAATTCTGGCTACTGGATATCGCAGCAATGTCCCCTCATGGTTGAAGGTGAGAACTCAAACTAGAATTTGCATGTGTTTTTAGGTGTCTATGTTTTATTGTTTAATACTAGAGTGTAGTTACTACTTAATTAGTCAAGTCAGTTTTACCTCTGTGTGGATTCATGTGATCGTTATGGAAGTTGGTTTCTCCTAGATTCTCTGTCCAATCTTGTCTTGGGTCAGTATGCAGCAGTCTGGTCAGGTCTTCAGTTGGCTTCTCTTTTCTAATAATTATCCTTTTCCCAAATAATTTCTGATCTGCAGAAAATGTGCAGAAAACCGCCACCGATCCGCATGTGACACCCGTTTTTAGTTTTTTTTTTCCCCTTACACTGTTAAACTCTATGGATAGAATAGTCGGTTGGTTTCCTTTCCCCAAGAAAATTGCCAACATTGAGAAACATTTTTTGTTTTTCTTTCTTTGGGTACCTTTTTTTTTTTGGTTATTATTATCGTTTAGATCTCATCTGAGAAATTTTCTAGATGGGACCTGACAACTTTTGTGTGTTTACAGGAAAATGAATTCTTTTCTGTTGATGGATTCCCAAAAACTCCATTTCCAAATGGGTGGAAAGGAAAAGCAGGGCTTTATGCAGTTGGTTTCACCAGGAGGGGCCTCTCTGGTGCATCCTTTGATGCCATTAGAGTATCAAAAGATATTGGCCAAATTTGGAAACAGGAACTAAAACAGAAGAACCAAGGTGCTTTGTCCCTTGCAAATAGAAGAACATGCAAGTCATAATTCCAAGTATATGTCAAGGTTCTAATTCATCGTCTAATGTTTCTTTCATCTTTCTTTTTTTTTTTTTTTTTTTTTTTTGCATATTTGTACTTTGTAAAAGAAAGTAGTTCAGTTTAGGATGGCATAGTTTGATCAGAAAAGGACACAAAAAACAGAGAGCAGCCCTCTCCGGGAAAATCCCAACATGATTTGGGCATTTTTGAATAAAAGGAAGAAGAGGCTTTTTAACCTCCTAGCTTTTGTGAATGACATTTTGGTACAAAAGTCCATATTCCTTTGATATCTAAAGCTTTATCTCAATTGTCTCCTTTACACCCTCTCTATAGCATAATCAAGAAACCAATGCAAAACACTTGGACAGACCTAATTTGACAAAGACTTGGCATATTTGTACTACTGCATTTTAAATGCAAGAAAGTTGTTATATTTCAATAGGGTAATATTTACCAAAGACAGAGACTAACACATTCCTGATTCCACAAATTTGGTCCAAGAAGTAATAAATAGAGCAGGTGGGATCTATCTCTCCACAATTTGGTCCATCTAGGGACCCTTTTAAATGTGGTGGACCCTGTATCCATAATTCCCCAGCATCTCTAACCTATTGAATGCGATACCGACTCTTCACTGTTTTTATTCAGGAGGTACATGTAAAACTCTGGTAAAATCCATATTGCCTAGCACATGGATAGCGCCCACAGACAAGAAGAGAAAAAGGAGGCAAAGAAGAGAGAATCCCTTTACTCCTCTCAAGTCAAAACTGGAGAGGCCGATCATCAGAGTTCTATTAATTTAATTCTTGAACAAGAAGTTCAACAACAAAGAGTACAGCCCAGTTTTCTAATGTTTCCCCACCTATGGAAAATAGCCTTTCTATACCTTGAATGAATGCCACATGAATCTTGCCAGTCACTGTCACCGCCTATGGTTAAGGGGTGTACATATCCTCAATTCCATGGAGGCAATTAAACGGATCAGCCACTTCACTCCCAAGGTGTCATACGACTGCTCCAAGCCCTTTTCATCCAGAAATTTCTTTCTCAAAGTCATACGTTTATCCAATTTGCGAAATGTCATCTTTCATTTCTAGCACAAAACGGATAGAGATAAACATTGATGCTCCACAGTCAATACCGCCTAACTCATAAACAGACATGAGCGTAATGTTCCATGTGAGAAGTGAGTAATAGCTAACTTATCTGATAAATTATTCTTTTCCATCCAAACAGAAAAGAAAATCAATGTAACATAATCTTGCTTTCTTTTCATCACTTTATACTTCAGATATAAACAGGAGCTAAGTAGATTTCTTCGCATGTTTGCTCACAAACTCTCTAAATTCAACGAACAATTAGTGACCTCAATTTTCGGTTTGCAGATCCAGCATAATTTCATTCCGATAGAGCAATCGACCAACATGGGTTCTTTTAACATAGAACTTGGAAGAAAAAGTTAAAATGCAGTGCAAAAATATAGACACCCCATATGTGCACCCATGCTGTTGATTCAACCATGCATTAAAGCCTTTATATAAGTGGCCCATCTAAAGTTGCTCCACCACCACACAGTAAAATCTCATTAGAAAATACAAACTTGTCAACCTCAAACCTTAATGAACATGAACTTAAGCTCACCTTAGTCAACTTGGCTCCACAGAAAGATCGTGTTTGAATTTTGCTCTAGTTCCAGTCAGTGACATGGAAGCTACAGTTGTACTTCTGTCTTATTGCATTGGAACATTCTAAAGTTGTTCTCAGTTCTGCAATGTCCTACTTAGATATTGCTATTTCCAAGAGAATAAAAGACACGCGATCTGGTCACAAACACTACTCAACATCCTCTAGTTCATTAAAAAAAGACCCCCATTCCTACTTGTTTTGATGCATCTTGACAGATATCTGTTGATAGCTTCAAAGTCCTGGAAATTTGATGGTGGGCAAATGCCTTTTGTCCTTCTTCCAGAGTTACCTTCGAAAAATATAACCATTTCAAGTTGCCATATATCTACAATTATTTCCAAGATGTTTTCACGCTTAATTTTGTCCTTTAATGGCTACAAGGGATAGAAATTAGACGGTGGGTACTTTGTGTCCTTTGGTCATTTAAGTTCTGATGTTTCCTTAATCATACCCAAAGCATTCGTGCACTTCATTTTGACTATATCTCAATGTAGTCTAGTACAGGTTACATTAGCTGGATTATGAGCTTAAATCAGATGAATTACAGGAATACATCAGAGGACTGTACTAGGTACATCAAGAAGCTTTACTGACAAAGGACTTACAAGGATGAAGTTTTTTAATCATTTTTGGCATCCATCTTGACAGGTTCCAGACATTTTCTCAGACTTCAGAAGGAAAAAAAACAGGAGGACAACAAAAGAATCTAAAACCATTCCTATACATGACTAAACAAACTTCCCTTCCCTCCCCAGTAAGATGTGAGTTGTCATCTGAGTTCATCAGTGCAGAACAGTTGACCTAATGAAGACTATGAACTAGCTGCGGCACTCTGGATTATACATAGCTCAAACTAGTTTGCAGACTGAAAACTTTAATAGCAAGTTTTAACAGATTTAGTCAATTGATTTCAAGCAACAAACTTGATCAAGTACTAATCTACCTATCTGAACCGGAACAGTTATCAGCAGTCATTTGCACCCCCAGATAAAAGACCACTGTATTGTCAAAGCATGAGGATAACATAAATATTCGTGTGAGGAAACCAATTTACTTGAGCTAAGAAAATTATATACTCCATACAGGACCTGTCTCAGTAAACTAGTAATTCCCTCTAGGAAGATTCACAAATAATACTAAACCTGACAAAGGATGTTGGAGAGCATAAACTACACTGAGTTATTAACAGAAATCCATGCAAAATTTACCAGTAAACAAACTTATTCTTCAGATTAAAAACTCTCTATTAAGTATGCTCAATGTGAACATTCCAACATGGCGATCTCTTTTGAAAGAAAAACTAGTCTGAACGCTAATAGAAGTTGAAGTTCAGAATACAATGAGCAAAGTTAACTGGAAAATCATGGCCCTATCACATTCTTAGTCATGCTAGAATTTGTGGAATATCTATCTGAGTCACACAGCTTAGTTGACTTCTAAACTAACTGTCAATTAAATACAAAATTTACATTTATAAGGGCCTGGAACATGGAACATATGGGACATGAACTATGACCAAGTTGAAAGGTGCTGCTACCATTGTTGACAACAATGCTCATTCATCTGTGTAAGATATAGCGAACATTCAACATGGAAGAAAAATCAGTTCCTTCACTTGTTCTACTCGTTAGAAGGTTTATCAAGCTATACATGCTTGAGCCCACTTTTATCTTTCTAGACAAAAGACAAATTGCAAATCAGACGATTGCTATGGTCCCTTTTTAAAATGGTTATGACTGAATGTTGTGCATTTTCAGGCTACACAACGTTTGGACTTTTTAAAATTTATGTCCACAGCAAAAATTTATGCTGTGGACAGAAATTTATGTTGAAAAAAGGTACTATAAATTTATACTTTTTATGTCAACATAAACTTATGTCAAATTTATGTGACTAAATTTATACACAACGTCAAATTTATGTCCCCAGCAAAAAAAGTACACATAAATTTGACTTTTTAAGACTATCCAATTATCAAGTGACTCTCCCAACCACCAGCTCTTGGGCTGCTGGCCAGGGGAAGGGGTTAAAGCCCTTCCCTGCTGACTGGTCAGGTGATCAATCCCCTGGCCAGCCAGTTGGGGTGGGAGGAAATTGGGGAGGGGGGAAGGGATTCCCAAAAAAAAAAAAAAAGTGACTACTCATGCTACTGTCATTGGATTCACTAGTTGTCCTCTATCAATGCACTACACAGTAGCATCAGTGTGATCTACCACCATCTCACCTGTCCTAAGCGTTGATGGGATATCAGGTGAATGCACTCAAATTTCAAGAATCCACTTAAAGAGATACTCATATGTTCTGGCTTTCAAAGGATGTGCACTTAACATGCCTAATGCAAGGTTCCTCCGAGTGATTCTAAAACAACATGCAGAGTCTTGTCTTAAAAACACATGTATTGGGATGATGCAAAATTCAAACTATGGTTATGTGAGCTTGGCAAAGAAGGTTATATAAGTATATTTCTGTCCTCCTTTCATTGTGTTCACAGGTTATTATACACATCGTTACTTTATTGGTGCACAAGAACAAGTGCCAATGCAACATATATGCAAAAGCAATACCAAACAATTTAACACCACCAAGTGGAAGCTAATAATGACTTAACAAAACAAAAAACTTAGATAGGGAAGGTCGCAATGTTTCATAAGTAGAGTGGAGTCAAGCGAGAGGTACCTTTTAGTATTAATAGATTATCCCAATTAAATTTTAAGAAAAAAACTATATATGGAATCTTCAGTGAGCCATGCCTGAGATAATACTATTACTCACGGATTCCCTCACTTTCTGGTGAAATAACAAGTAATGAATTGATAATGAGAGAAATAAGAGAGGGTTGTTGACAAACCGAAGACGATTTCCTTACTTTTGGAACACTAATGATCCATAAAACAATCAATATTTTTGTTTTAAGATTTCAATACAATTAACAACGTTATGTGAAATAACCCCACATGTACCCATATGGTTTGCTGCTATTCAATTTTAACTTTTTCCTATTATTCTTTATCTTTCTTTTCTATTAATCTGCTAGTTTGTTTTATGAGGCATAGATAAGAAAGATAGACATTATAAAACTGAAGTAGAATATATAAAAAGACTCTTTGTTTCTTGTGATTTACTCAATTTTTAACAATTACTTAACAAAATTTGTTTACAGCTGCAATTCATGCTTTGACATCTATCTCAAAAGTTTTAATGTTAAACAAATTAATTACGATTCAAAGGAGTTATACAGCTCTAAACTATTCTATTAAAAAATAACAATCACTTGAAGAATGAGATAGCATGATTTAAAAATGACGGATCAAAATCTCCATTCAAGGCCATAAACTGTTTCTCTAGAAATAAAGTCCATTTTTCAGTGTGCCTCCAGTAATTTAAGAATCAAGTGCCATGAGGTCTCAAACTCAAGTCACAGGTACTTGAGAAAAAAAAATCACGTGATATTGCCTTTATGAACTACTATAGGGAAAACAAATTTCATTGTATCCTCAGATTATGATGTGTCTTATTGAATTGCACATTAAAAAAGGAACTGGTTCAGTCAAACTTTTCTTTATCTCCTTTCTTTGGAATAAAAATTACTAAAACATTTGAATTGGTTTGGAGTTCATGCATAATAGAAAAACAGTTGTTGGCTAGGTTGGTTTCTTTTCTAATTCGTGCACTACTGATAATCAGAATTTCTTGATCCAAGTTTTCATACAAGCATTAGTTTGACTTGCTGTGAAGCAATGAGTTTTGTGCAGAACAGTCAAGTATCTCTAATTACAAAATCTAAAGGAACGCTTGGTACTACTCTTTTCTGGAGACGAATTAAGATGGAGGGCAAAAAATTAGATGAGTTGAACTCAATCTAACACAAGCCTAGGGAATGATAAGGGTCAGTGAGTGAAAATATCATTTTGTACACAATTCAGACAGTTTGAAATTTTACAACTGCCAGGATAAATGAGGGTCCACCAAATAGGCCAAAAGCCCATTTCCTCAGAATTTAAAACCTTTTCTTCTATTAAATGCTGGCCACTTCAGATACTGATGAAACTTGGAGCGGAACAAAGACTGACCTCAAATAACTATGATGTTTGCCTTCAATGTGGCGTTATCACTACATGGCCACATTTCAGGAGCCCATCACCATATATAGAAGCAGCAATGCACGGAAGTCCTCATACATGGGAATGTGAAGGGAATTTCCACCTTTTGCTGTGTTTTCATCACTTAGTCAAGAGCATTTGATCAATTTCCCCATTCTGGTTATAAATAGAAACAATTTTTTTTGCATATGATGGCATGTGCCTATCAGCTCTGCATACATCAAAATAAGATATAAACCAGAAAAATTAGAGAGAGAGAGAGAGAGAGAGCCTTCAATCTTATGCCAGGAAAGGATACCTTTGTTTTCCCCATGTGCGATTTACATGTAGATAATTTCTGATGGTATGGTAATCTAATGAATAACGAGCAAATTCCAGACCTTTTGGGCCAATCTGAAGCAAACGGAACAGCAATGATGGTAAACTTCTGTACAGTCACTCCGCTTGACAAAAAATTAAGCAAGTGGAATTGTTACTACTTACTAAGTTCAATACAAATGCTAAAAAGTTGCCAACAAACTTTGGGGCAGGTTGAGAAGGACCCTGTCCTGGGAAATCAATAACAATATGCATGGTGGAAATATTCAAAAGTGAGAACTTATAAGTTAATCTGGAAACTACAAGTTGTCATGCATTTCTTTCATGATTTAAAGACAAATTTAATCTTGAATCTAACAGAGATCATGAGAAAAGCACTAAATCTTGTACTGCTAGAAGGTTATGCCAATGCCCACAAACAATCAGCATATCAAATTGGAACTTTTTATCTGCCATGTCCAATGCAAAAACAGAGTCGTTAAAAAAGAGAGTTGACTGGCAGATAGATAGCTATTCAGTTCTTACACAATAGTATCCTTGTAGATAATGCGAATTATGTCAACATCGAGTGTGTAAGACAGGCAAAAGATGCATTTCCTTGTTACTAATATGTCTCTTTAAGCAGGGAAAAGTTGTTCTCTTCAAGTTAGATCAAAAGACAGTAGCTTGAATCAGGGTAGAAGGATGTTATCACTGCTCAATTATATTAAATGGCCTCTACTCTATGCATTCAAAGCTCTTTTAAAACTTCTAATCCATTGGAGGTATTGATGTAGCACCAAAAAAGAGAGATTATGGACAGAATTTATTGACAAAATATTAGTTGTAGAAACTAGCAAGGCCAAAATGACAGGAAACCAGGGAAGAAAGTAGAAAAGCAAGAGACTCTAAGCAATTTTTTATGATAAAATCAAATCCAAAGTACTTTTCATTCCTTCATAAAACAATTACAACTCATTTACCAACAAAAAGACATGGAGGCCTGCATTGATGAACTTAATATCCAAAGAAACTAAACGGTTTAAGGATACTTGAAGATTAAGGAAAATATGGATCCAAGTTTGACTTGAAGATCTAAAGATTGACATTAAAAAGTCTACTTTCAGGAATTAATTACTTACGTGCCTAGTAAAGTGATATTTCAGTATTCACGATAAGAGAAAACGCCCTCAACATTCCAAACTCACGAAACACATCGAAAAAACATAGAATGAAAAATAAACAGAGAATAGTGATTATGGTGTTACTACAGATCAGAAAAAGAATACATTAGAGAAGCAAATAAATGAGAGGGACAAACATAATGAGCAGGCATTCTTTGATCTCAAATCCAGATGCTAGAGGGCCAGTACTACTATAAAGGAAGAGTGAATATATTACTGCTTCAGGTCAAATGAGATGCATTTCTTGAATAAAATGGACAAACTTAATCACAACATACCCAACTTGGCTTTATCGTCTGCCTTCACTGTCTCCATGACAAATGGTTGTCGATTCCCCTGGATAACAAACATATTTGAGTCAATTTCACTGCTAGGATTACTTGAAATCAAATGCATACTAGCTGGAGTATGGTGCATTACCAGACTAGTTGTAGGAGTAATTTCCAAAAGGTTTTCAACAAGTTTCAGCATTTCTCGTCCTCTTTCATTTCTTCCATTTGAATAAAAGGAAAGACAGCACCTTAGGAACTTTATCTCAAATTAAGGTATGACAGGAAGAAAAAATACTAAATGTGCCAGCTAAGAAAAAAATCACATAATGCACAGCATAACACCTGCTAGCACTGGTTTACCTGACAGTAACATACTGTGGATGCTGTGTCATGCTGACACCACTATACTTTGGCACACCCATGTATCCCACCACCAAATCCTGATGTAGTCAAAGAAGAGTAGTAAGACGTTTCACTTGACATATGAAGCAGACAAGCTACAATTTCAAAGGGATATACAATTTTTATCAATCATGACAAGGCCTCTGAAGATGTTTATTGTTATTTTCTAAGGGAAAGGAGATGAAATCACCAGTGTATATAGAAAGATGGGAACGGCTTTCTTTCAATTTTTTTTTTTTTTTTTTTGGTGTTTGGGCGGGGGGGAGGGGGGACGGAGTGGTGACAAGTAGGGCTAGTCCGTAACAAACTAGGGGAAAATACTGTTAGTGACTGGCCATAGATCAAGTAAGGTAACATATAGAAGTGCATTTAAAACAGTAAATGGTTATGAAAAAAAACATCAGAATTTATTATGTATATAATTGAAAAACTAGAAAACGCAGTTACATTACAGAACCTCCAATCCATCCCTTTCTGTCTTCAGAGCTAGAAAAAGGCATTTTTTTGAAAGTTTTTAAAATTCAAAATTTCAGCTGCAACCAGAAAAGGAGAAAGTGGCCTACCCAAACTTATATGTCTATAAGAGATTTAAAGGACGCATATCCAGTGAGAAGACTTACAAAGGATGTGTTTAAGCCCGCAGGCTTGTTCGGTTGATCATTTTAGCTGAATATAGATTCTGATTTTAGATAATCAGTTTTTTCTGATGTTCTCATTTGCTTTTGCATTTAGCTTATAGATCCAAAAAGCTAAAATCCCTAATCTACCAAGGAGTAGCTTTTGCTGATTTTGATTATTCGCTATAATCACTTTCATAATCAGTTTTGCAAAATCTAAAGCAAATGAGAACAAGGCTGCAAATCCAAATTCTCTAACTTGGCACAGTTGTAAACAACAAATGGGCACATATACATTCATTATATATGAATTACATAAACATCAAGCCTCTATCCCAGACTCGGGTAGAAAAAACTCACCGCTAAACCATTTGTGTAGTCAAAACAGCTGTAAGACACAACAAAAGCTAATAGTTTAGCACAAGCTTATATGAAAGAATAAGTTGAAGAGTACCACAACTTTCTGACAGAAATATAAACATTTTAAAAGAACAAAACCTCATAAAATTGATATAAAAACAAAATTTATCAACAGCTGTGATTACAGCAGCACATTAAGATGGTGAATGATAATCACCATCATGGTACAAAATTAACATGTAGGACTAGGTATCACCATTTTCTAATCCTAACTGGCTTTAAAAAACAGGCCTAGTTGCAAAGACAATCTTTCTTGACCAAATGCATGACACCCACTTCATTGACATGTCAGTTATATGCATCATGAATCTCTAGGAGGTAATTACAATTAAATGATAATCATGCAGTTGAATAATTCCAATGAGTTCAATAACCAACTAGCAATTACCTGTAGCAAGATGGTGCAATGACATCTACTAAATCATTTGCTGGTAAACAGAAATAGGGAACCTGCTTTAGTGAAATATAAATTTCGATGAAGTGGCATACTACCAAGAGTTTAGAAGCTAAAAGAAGGATAAGGGTGTTACCTCTTCAATATGTCCATCCAAATGCTTCAAATGAACCTATCAAAGTGTTAGAGAGAGAAAATTCTTTAGCATAGGGAATCGAAATATGTAAGCATCGGTAACTATAGTGGAGCAGCACTAATATGTACTTTTTCCTTCCTAGAAATTTAAGAACATGTACTTATAGATAACCAGCAAAACTGCTCATAAGTATCTTAAAAGTCAAATTCATTTGGAAAAAGCAATTTAGATTAGCTACCCAATTCTGATTTTATTTTGTCGAGGAGAATGAGTCATAGGAGGATAAAATATACACACTTATATAGAACTATAGGTAAACAAAGAGATAGTTCAGAATTGAAAAACTACCTCACAACCAAGTATTGCATCTCGAAGTTCACCAGTTGAACTCCAAAAACTCCAAGACACAAACTTTTCAGACACCACTAGACTCGAATAATTGTAAGCATTTTCATTAAGTTTGATATGAACTTTAGTGTTCATCATGTTCAAAAGAAACCAAAACTGCACATTTTTCTACTGTTCAACGTTGGCAAGATTTCAAACTTGAAAATATTATTTCAGTTCTAAAATTTTAGTGGAAGAAAAAACAAATTAACCACATAATTCTGCTGCCAAACTGTTAGGTTGGAAGCACAAAAAGCAAGAGTAAAAGATATAGAACCTTATAATCTTGCATAAACTCGTAATGGAGGACAGTTTCTGGCTCACTGCTAGCTGCTTTCAGGAATTTATCTAAGCCTTCTCTTGTTCCGTTATCAACTATAGAAAATAGGAAAAATAAGAATCAGTATCCAAGACCTAAGCAAACATACTGGAGAAGAAAATGGGAAAGATTATTTTAATCCCCTCAAACAACAAGCAGAACTACTACTACGGATCAAGCACAAGTTTGACGACTAAAAGCAAAAGGATATCTGGCAAGCAGAACATTGGGTCACTAGAGAACTCCAATTCAATTCCAATCATGTATTCCCATGATTGAGTTTCTACTTACCACAATTAGTACCTAGAACATAAAGCTTCTCCAGATTCAAGTGGTGCTCAACAGATCTCAATGCTGCAGTTTAAGAAATTACTCTGCATTATGATAGTAATAGTCACAAAAAAGAAACTGGAGAAATCAGCACATACCCAGATGATAAACATGTAATACCTTGCACTTGGCACCCTACACCACAAAAAAGAAGGCGTTTCACTCCAGCTGCCTGTCACAAGGAAGATCCAAATTAATAGAGACCAAAACCAAGATATGTATATGCAGAAGTGAAGAAGTTACATGAAAGACCACCAATGACTCACTTCATCAAATTAAAACATAGAAACACAGAAATCCAATTATAAAAAGGAAAGACTATACTAAGGAAGATTTAGAAACTAATGCTTCCAGGAAATACCAAGAGAAGATCGAAAGGAAACATTGCTCAGCTCATGCATTATTTCTGAATATTGACATAGTATTCTCTTTTTAATGCATGTAATCAAAACTAACAGAGGCAATTCAGCAATTAAAATTCATCTCGCAGTCCACAAGTAACAAACATGAAGAATTACTCAAATGGGAAGACAAATGAAAAATGTGGATGCTCACAATTGAGACTTTTGTCATCACTAACCAAGAAGAAAACATTCGTGTACAGATTAAAGGCTCAAATACTTGGTCGTGCATATCATTGCAGACAAAAAGGAACTCAACTCAAATAAACCAGCAGAAGGACCTTCTGTACAGGTTAAAGGCTCAAATACTTGGTCATGCATATCATTGCAGACAAAAAGGAACTCAACTCAAATGAACCAACAGGAGGACCTTCAAAAAAAAAACCATGCGAGATGATTTAAAAATTGTGGCAACTTTCATAAGCACATTTTGTGGGCAATGGTTTGGCGCAAAATCACTCTTGATGAAATTGAAAATTGAAGCACTTTTCTATGAGAAGCACTTCAACACTTACAACTCTCTCAGTTTACTTTCTCAGTTCAACAAAGGCTCTATCGCATACCATCTAATGTCAGCTAAGCTGAGTTAGTTTATGTCAAGTAACAATAAGTACCACAAGTGTAATATATGTATAAAGATATAAACAGAAAGTAACAATGCTAAAGAGCTATAGGAAGAACCTCAACAAGGGCCAGGGTGTTAAGATTAGGGGATAGTGTCGGCTTAACACCTTTGGCTGCAATGACTTCCTCTGGTGTCCTACATGTACATCAACATTAGACACAAGAACATAAGTAGAAGGCAATATGAAAAGATTTAATGAAGAGGTCTCTTAATAAATGAAGACTAAGCTGAAGTGAGAAATTGAACTCAGCATACCTTGCTAGGACAGGTCTTGGGGTAAATCTATCTTCAGGATCACTTGAGCAAATTAAAGAGAGAATTAGGAACCCAGACAACAGAAGAAATGAAAACTTTTCAAAATTAAATCCATTGTAGAATAAACAAACTTCTTGGAACATCACGAAATGGTAAACTACCTCTGGACACAAATAACAGCTTCTACCATGCCAGTTTTAAGCATTTCCACGGCAATTGTTGTAACTATTCCAGTCCACTGAGCTCCTACAAATCAACAGCATAAGTCAAGACATATGAATCACCTAATGCATCTCAAAAAGAATAAAGGACATAAAGCTGTCCAGCAATTCAAGATGCCACAAAATCAAAGCCGCAATCACCAGAGCCATGAGTTATTCAACAGCATTAATCAGGACATATAAATCACCTAATACATATCAAAAAGAATCTGTCAGGTAATTCAAGATGCCTCAAAATCAAAGCCGGAATCACCAGATACACGGATTAAAAAGAATTCATCATAACTGTTAGCTTAAGACAGGTATGTTTCGACAGAAAACCAACTTCAGCCAATTTTTCACCTACAAGAATAGAAAAATCACAGACATAGAGGGGCAAAAGAAGTAAAGTACAAAAGCGTCTGGAAGATCCTCGCTGCCTACATTCCGCTTCTATTGGCCAAATTGATTATATACACAGTTTAAATGTAACATACAATAATTTTGTAACTCTTATTAAAACTCTTATATTATAGATTTATTTAAAAATTTTGGAATATAGAAATCTTGAGAGTGAAAAACATTAATGATAAAACTAAATGAAGGGCATTTTATTTAATTAGCTATAATATTTTATGGAATCACCAAACTCCTTCCAAATAAACTCAGATGAGCCTCTATCAAGAAGTAGCAGCACCGGATAAAAGACAAAAGCATCAAGTTTAAGTTAGTTATCTAGCATCTAAATTTCTCTACTTATAAAATGTGTTCAAGAACTCAATATGCTTACCATCAACAGGCTTAATTTTTCGAGCATACAAAAGATTCTCATAGACCCCCAGGTACACCTCATCCAGCGAATCTGCTTTCCTCCCTCGGCCATGGACCATCTGTTCTAAGGCCTGAGGCAAAACGAACAAGAAAACAGCACAGACTGTAATTCACAGTCAAGAAATATTTGTTATTGCAAGATACTGCACGCACAAAACTGGAAACTTTTTACCGATCTCAAAGAGTCACTATTGCTAAACCAGGGCTTAGGAGGAAATTCCTAGGACACTTTGAATGTAAAGATATATAGCATTACGGTTATCTCTTACCATGTGAGAAAGCATTTATTTGGTGCGTAATTTCAATTGTCTACCACATCCAAAAAACAACTATGCAGCTTAATTGACTTCATAAAATTTAATTCTTAAATTTAGACATAACTCTATCCTGAAGCAAATGCCAATGAGAAATAACTTAAATCACGACTAGAGTCACAAGGTTTGTAGAAAGGAGAAATTTAACATCCTCTTAAAGAATCTGGTTTTTTTGCATATCTACAGGAGTTCATCTACTTCACGTGACTATAAATTTAAATATTTCACAAGAATCTGTGCTGCATAACATTAGCACCAGTACAAACTCTATTGATGGCTCAGAGGCCTAAGGAAGAAAATGTGGCACAACAAATAAGACTTGAATGTTGGACAAACCTATCTTTACATGCTAAGTAGCTCGTCAAAATGAACATCGTATAGTTTAGAAAGAGAGAATTCTTTGATTTAGTAGAAAATTTGTATAGCTAACTACTTTCTTCCTAAGCTAAAGGTTCCAGAGTACTTAATCAAACAACATTTGTACTTCATTTTTCCAATTCTCAAAGATTTCATATGCAAGAATTTTTTGACTTCAGAGACAAAGTTTCAGATCAATGAACCACCAAAGGACAAGCTAAAATGTTCTAGGTGGGTGCCAACAGACTTCTGTCTAATGCTCCACTTTGGCTATTGTAGAGACTACCACAATGCACCTACAAATTACAGAATCCTAAAAGCTGCACCATGCACGGTGGGAGCTACCTTTAGAATCCTTACAGATGACATAGGGAGTTTGTGGAGGGAGATCAAATTGCATTTATTCCAAATAGATTACTTAGAGATTCTTTTATAAGTAAGTAAAACTTAGGATGGTATTCTTCCAGCTACCCACTCCGTTCGGGCTGTTACAATATACTAATACTCAATAAGCCTCTCACTTTAATTATGATTGCCACCTGTTATCTCATTCCAATAGATGGAGATTAAGAAATAATATCACTCCCCCAGCTTTATATTGCACGCTCGAACAGTTTAAACTGTTAAATAAAACATTAGTTCCATATCATACAAAATATTATCCCCGTATGCTACAGAAATTGGACAACTAAAAAGCATGATAAATAGACAAAGCTGGAAAAACTCACTTCAATTCTGGACATGCCATCTCCTAGAAAAGCACAAGCATTCTTGACATGGGCAATATAATAAGTATCACACAACCCGCATTTACTGCCAAACCAAGAAATCAAGGGAACCAATTTCAGCCACTTCAAAATTTAATTACCGTTACTGTAACTAAGCATAAAGAAACAAAATCCAAGTAGATTATTCTTTATAAAAATAAAAAATACAATGATTCCCAACAAGGGCTTTCAAGAAAATGCGAAAATTTAAACCTGCAGTGGTCCTTTGCTGGATAGACCCCACCAGGAGGAATTGGTCTGGACTTTTTCCTCCAGTCCTCCCTTAATTTCACTGACTTTGAGCTTGAATTTGAACTTGTTTCTGCAAAATTCTCCGCAGCATTAGCAAAAATGAGCATAAAAGAAGAACATGTACAACATATCTATATTTGAAGAGAAAAAAAAGAAAAGAAAGAAACTATTTTTCAGCTTTTTATCAAACATTTTCTTAAACACTCAAGACGTGTCTTTTTCTGTATAACTTCCGTGAGATTTTGTGTGTGTTTTAGAGTGTGACAGAGAAAGAGTGAGGGACCTTTGGAGGAAGAAACAACCGAGAAGGAGAAGGGGGGAGAGGGAAATGGGCAGTACGTTCCACTGACTACGGCCATGGAGAAAGGTGCAAGGACTGAAGAGAAGTGTGTGTTCTGTGTGTAAAAGCTACTTAGGCGCCATTAATATTGGATAACGGTGAAAATGAGCCACGCCAAGACGACGATGTCGTTTTGGATCCTGTAACTGTATTGGTAAACTGTAGGATACGGGGCAGGAGTGGTCCTCAGAAGGGGGACCGCTCCTGAACGGTCCCCTCACAAGCTTCAAGGAATGGAGCAAAATAAGCCACGTCAACTGGTTGTGTTGAAGGAAAAAAACGTCACCGTTTGACGAAAGAAAAAAAATAAGATTGACGGACTCCGTCTCCTCTAAACGGAAGATTTGAAATTTTGAAAATGAAGTTGAAAATTTGAATTAGCCGCACAAAACAAAACCGAGAGAAGAAAGCAAGTTGGGTATGTCATTGTTGCTTGGCTGACGTGAAATTAGGTGGAGAGAGTTGGGTTATGGCATCAGAAGAAGAAGGAAGAAGGTAAACAGTTAGAAAGCTGTAAAAGAAGGCCAACGATCTCTTCAGAAATTGTGTGAGCAATGCGGGCAAGACAGGCGGCAAGGTAGAAGCGAATTAAAGAGGAAATTCATTATTTGACGTTGCCCACCATTTTTTGTGCAACTTAATAGCAGAAGCAACTGTGCATATGGGCATTCGGTGAAACAAAAAGCTCTCAACGGGCCAAGGTAACGTGATTCAACCATATCAACAACTTTGTGAATCTTATACCAGCAACTTTTCTGAATGTTAGATTCAGTAAAGACATAATATGAAGATAATAGAAGAATAGTCAATGTGTACTGTATGTGTGTGTGAGAGCGTGCAGTTTTGCAGTGATGAACTATTTAACAAGTGAATGAATGTACATGCTGCTGTAGATAAGTTACAGGTTATAACCACCCTATTACAATCTTTGTGCATCCACTAGTATTGGTCCATGGTTATCACGCAATCTTAGTTTGCCCCTCTGTTGAGTATGCAGTGTGTATAAAATGGAGGTCTGGGGTTTGACCTAGGAAAAGCAGAGGAAAAGATATATGTGAATAATAAATAGATGTACCTGGTTTTGTAAGTAAATTACATGATGTAAGAAATGTATTAGAATGAGTAAAAAATGCTTGTTTGGCCCTGAAAATGTAGAAATAGTAGAAAATGCACAGGAATTGGCTTAGGCGATTGTCAGTAATGAATTACATAACGTCCAATGAAACAAAGTACCTAGAACCTAAATATAATCACCAGAGTGGATGTACATATAGTTAAAATAGACTTACATGGAGTGAAAAACACATTACAGTCCGTATAACTTAGTGTACATGGAGTTATATTTGTACATAGATAATGCCATTGTATTAGAGTAAAAGTAAAGTGATGTGAATCATTAATCATATCGATGGGACTAATAATAGAATTTCGTATACGAGTAATGTGTGTAACATAACATATTATAAACGGTAATACACACTTATGTTGTCGTTTACATACATACTATTCATGAACTATTGTAAATTATGGTGTTGGATGCATAATTGGTAGGAGCAGAAGTAATGAATTGTAGAGAAATTGGCAGAAGATGGGACTCATGAGTTAGGAATGGAGTTCAACATGGAAGAGGATGCGTACAAGTTTTACAACAAATATGCCTTTAAAATGGAATTTAGTGTACGCAAAGACTATTTAAATGAAGACAAAGACTATTTAGTCTATTTTATGCGGTTGTCATTAACGAATGACATAAGGTCCAGTGAGCTAAAGAATCTAGAATCAAAATATAATCACCAGCGTGGATGTACATACAGTTAAAATAGACTTACATCGTGTGACCAATACATTACAATCCGTATAAGTTAGTGTACATGGAGTTGTATTTGTACACAGATTGTCTTAGAGTAAAAGTAAGGTGATGTGAATCATTAATCATATTGATAGCGTAATAATAGAATTTGGTATACGAGTAATGTATGATTCATAACACATTATGAATGGTAATATACATATATGTTGTCGTTTATGTACATACTATTCATGAAGTGTTGCAAATTAGGGTGTTTGATGCATAATTGGCAGGATCAGAAGTAATGGATTGCAGCAAATTGGCAGAAGATGGGACCCCTGAATTAGGAATGGAGTTCAACAGTGAAGAGGATGCGTACCAGTTTTACAACAAATATGCCTTTAAAATGGGTTTTAGTGTACGTAAAGACTATCTGAATAAAGACAAAGACGGCGTGACCACGTCTAGGAGATATAGTTGCTGCAAGGAAGGTGTAAAGCGCAAGTACGAAGGTGATGTGATGCCAAAGAGGACACGAGCGCCGACGAAAACAGGGTGTGGAGCTAAAATGGTTATCGTGTTGTTTAGAGGAACAATGAAGTACCGTGTGCATGACATTGTCTTAGAGCATAACCATGAGTTGCACATTGTTCAATGTGCGCACATGATGCCATCACAAAGAAAAGTGAGCGAGGCTCAAGGATTCCAAGCTGAAATAAGCGAGGACGCTGGGCTTTCATTGAAACAGAGTCATGAACTTATGGGAAAGGAGGCAGGTGGGATGGGAAATGTGGGATATACTCGGGAAGACCTGAAACGATATCTTCGTACTCGACGGGAAAGGAGTTTGAAATATGGAGAAGCAGGTAGCATGCTGAATTATTTTCAAGAGCAAACACTCGAGAATCCATCATTTTTTCATGCCGTACAGTTGGACTGTGAAGAGCAGATAACGAATATCTTTTGGGCTGATGCAGGAATGTTAATTGACTACAAATTTTTTGGAGACGTAGTCACATTCGATACAACCTACAAAACAAATAAAGAATACCGGCCACTTGGAGTGTTTGTGGGTTTTAACCAACATAGGCAAATTGTGATATTCGGTGCTGCCCTTATGTATGATGAGACTATAGATTCTTTCAAATGGGTGTTTGGTACATTTCTAGAAGCAATGTGCGGAAAGCGTCCAAGTACCATACTAACCGACCAAGATCATGCCATGGCAGCCGCTCTTTCAGTTGTTATGCCTGAAACATTTCACGGTCTATGTACGTTTCACATAAGGCGTAATTTTATGAAACATCTTGGCAATCACTACAAGGAAAATAGTGATCTTCCATACATGTTTGGTGCCTGCATGTATGAGTTTGAAGAAGTGGAACAATTCAATAGGGTGTGGGAGGCGATGGTGAAGAAACACAATCTTGAAAATAATGAATGGCTCTCAGGGTTGTACAAAATTCGTGATAAATGGGCAAGGTGCATGATGAAAGAAAGATGGACCGCGGGAATGCGAAGCACCCAACTCAGCGAAAGCCTAAATGCAGCAATTAAAAATCATTTGAAACTGGATCATGACCTTGTGCAGTTCTTTAGACATTTCAATCGGGTGGTTGATGAAAAGAGACATAATGAACTGATCGCAGAATATGAAATGAGGCAAAAGCTCCCCATGGTCGGGTTAAGGCAAACACCTATGCTCGTGCATGCATCAGAGACGTATTCACCAACCGTATTTGTTGCATTCCAAAATGAATATGGCGAGTCAACAGCTATGGTTATATTGAGACAGCAAGATGCAGCGATGATTGTGGAGTTTGCGGTCATGAGGTATGATGGAGGACCTGAAAGAATAGTGGTATTCAATCGGAATGATCTAAGTGTACGTTGTAGTTGCAAAAAATACGAGAATGAAGGCATTTTATGTGGGCACGCGTTGAAGGTGTTTGATACTGTGGGCATAAAAATAATTCCTCCTGAATACATTAAGAGGCGATGGACAAAAAGAGCTCGGGCTGGAGACTGTTTTGATCGGCGAAGACGGGAAGTTGTGGCTGATCCTAAAATAATGATTTCAACTCGTTATCGGGAGCTCGCTCCAGCCATGATTAAGGTCGCAACTCGAGCAGCAATGTCGGAGGACACCAGCAAAGTAGCAATCACTGTCATATCCGATTTGGCAAAGAGAGTTGAGCTCCTCCTCTCAGAAAGTGAAGAACAACCTTTGCAAAATCAAAAAAATCTGAATATGGAGGAACGGGATAAAATTGAAATTGTGAATGAAATGGGGGAGGCAGTAGTCGCAAGAGGCATTAAAAAACGAGGTGGTGGGAAGAAAAGTAGAGTGATGCGAAGTTGGATCGATAAATTTGACAGAGTAAAAAGAAAATCTAGATTATCAAGGACTACACAGACTACGGTATGGATCAAATTTTGGTACTCGGGGAACATTTATGCTAAAACTAAGTTATCGTTATGCTATTAACTAAAGTTTAGGTATCATTCATGATGAAATAATATTATTGCCGTGTCAATACTGTAGGCCTCAGAATCGGAGCCGACATCGGTTTCAATTGAGGAATACATGTTTATGGGATGTCGTTCATCTACTGACTCTGTTTCGGTTAGTATAAAACGGACATGACCGTTGCTTTTATTTGGATGTTTCTAACAGCATCAATAGTTACATTGATCTTACATTGTGTGATAATGTTGTTACGGCTGTCATCCCTCCTGATATACCTATTTTGACTGTCTTATACAATGATTTGGTCCATACGAAACTCGTAGACGCATTCAATGAGCCAGACAGTGAATGGCCCTCCAAACGCTATTGCTCCGAATATCGATGAAAGTGAAACGGTATGTATATATTTAGTAGTTAAAATAAAGACCTTCTTATTCGTGTAGTAGAGCTACCTTTTTTTTCGGGTTAGTATCAGAAACCTCCCTTGAGGTTTCTTCTAATCACACCTAGAACCCCTCATGTTTTCGAAATCACACTTAGCACCCCTGAAATGACAACTTTGGTATCATTATCAGCCCCTCATTATTTTTGTTCCACTTTTACCCTCCTTGTGAACTCTATTTATGTAACTCACATCCCTCCAACTTTTGTAACACTACAAAATCGTTCTTAAGCAGTGTAACATGTTTTGAACATTTTGTAATTTTATGTAAGCTTGTTGTACATCTTTATAATAGATTGTGTTTCTGTTATTAAGTTTTACAAATAATTCACATAAAGTTACACATTGTTTAAAAAATGTTACATTGATCTGAACGGTGATAAAAAAAATGTGACTATGGATTCTAATAATGGCAGCAATAGTTTCAATATGTGATTGTAGTTGTAAATAAACTTGCTCTTCCATTTTTATGAAAATGGAATCGTATAAATAGCTTTTTGTGCATCCTAATCGAATGGAGTTTGTAAGTTATTAATATTGCGATGCCCTATTATCAAGTAAAAATGGATTGCTAATGCTATATACTCATGAATTCCCATCATCTTTAAACATCTTTTAGATTATGTTATTATTCACTTAGAAATTGCAATTTTGACAATGGCACTATGCCCATTGCCAAAAGTCAACATCACTGGAAACTCTATAGCTATTTAATATTAGGGAGTGGGATAGGAACAATTGTTAGATCAACCATCCCTAAATCGTGTAACATTTTTTGAACATTTTGTAATTTTATGTAAATTTCTTGTACATCGTTACAATAGAAGTCTGATAAGTTGTTAGTGTACATATGAGTCCAATATGTAATAATCGTATTTGTGTTGATAAATTTTACACATAGTTCAATTAGAATTACACTTTGTACAAAAAATATTACATAATTACATAATAATTTTACATAATTTAGGGAAAACCTCAAGGGAGGTTTCCGAAATTAAGTCTACATAAATAGAGTTCACCATTGCGGGTAACAGTGGAACAAAAATAATGACTCGGCGGACAATGATACCAAAGTTGTCATTCCAGGGGTGCTAAATGTGATTTCGAAAATATGAAGGATTCTAGGTGTGATTAGAAGAAATCTCAAGGGAGGTTTCTGATATTAACCCTTTTTTTATAGTATTGTAATGGTGGGCACCTGAAAGCTGTCAAATCATGCAAATTATGTAGTTAACGTATGCTCGCTTTAATAACATATTATTTTTTATTATTCGAAGGGTCACCGTTTGGCTAATCAGGGGCCTCCTAGAAGTGTCCCTACAGAATGGATGCATCCCAGATTTTCTATTTTTTCCAAGTATAACTCTGTAAGAGATGTCTTAATGGTCTGATATATCATTTTTATTATAATGTCTAGTCCAATTTAACTTTTTAAGTGAGCAATATAGGGATTGGTAATGATTTGTTGACAGTCGATTACTTATACTATGTAATGTAGGAGGAGCGTGCAGCACTTTTAACACACTGTGATGTTGATGCATATCATGTATTTGCACCTTCACCCCAGGTGATAAACTTTTATCGTTACAGCACATATTTGTGTACTGTTGTTAATTGGAGACTTGGATATCGTATATCATTAATCGTATGGTTCATTAATAATATTGCTGATTTACCATCGTTACGCATTTCAGGGAAGAAATAACACCCAGGGATTGCAACTTCGCGCTGACGTCGCCGCCCCCGAGAATGAGATTGATGAATGATGTGTAACTATATTTTGCGAACGAGACATTAGAGTGGTTATCCCAACTTAGGAATACTGCATATGTACGTGTTACAAGCAGTTAGTAGGGTGTTACAACTTATTGACGAGGTTGTACAGGCAGCATTGATATTTCACTCTTTTCAAATTTAGACAAGTGGATTACAATTGTAATCACATCTAGTGGTAGTAATCATCAATAGTTTGTATTGGGTTATATAACATTGTTAGGAAATTATAAAGTTGGTAGAAAATTGAAGTAACAATTTTACAATAGAATTGAACGTGTTTTTTGTGATCGGATATTTTTCACTAAATCGACCATAACAGTTGAATGGCTGGCGTGATATGTATACCATTCTACTACATTCAATTGCATACCTTAATGGCCATAATTATTGGCATAGATCGCACCGGCAAAGGTACGATGTATAAGATAACACAGTCTAAAGTATAAATTGTCTTGATTTTGTTACGATGCTAAATTCGAATTATTATTGGGCTATTTTTATTAAAACATTATCATTTAGGCCATTTGTTTTGTATCGATTGACGAATTTAGCGCCCCATTGACATGATGTATCACAGACACATCAATTGGTATTACAAGTTTTTAGGTTAATTGAATTATGGTCAAACCAGGTCACGACCACATGTTGGTAATAGGTGCGCATAAGAAAATGATTCCTTGGAGAATTAATTTGTAACGTTAAAACGAAAGTTTACAATGTCACAAAAAGGAAGAACGAACAGTACAAAATGGGTTACAACCAGTAAGGGATATGTTACTGTTACGTTACAACTAGTTACGACTGTTTAACAGGCATGATTAATATCCAAATATGTTAAGCAATTTGTTTGAGTAGAGATTATAATGAGTATAGTTTTATCGCTACCCCGATGAACATTGGACTACATCCCTTGTTATCAGTTATATCCCATACAACACCTGGGAACGCCGTCATGCATTAAACAGTGGGGTATGTACCTTTGAAAGTCATCGTCGCTTGATTCAGTAAAGTCAGATAGGTCCGGGTCCGATATAAGCATGGGATCTGCTAAAATGTGTTGAACCATACCATGTCTTTTTACGGCCTGGATCTCGTGGAACCTGTGAAGCCTACGTTCCATCTGCATAACTTCTCGCTGTAGTCTGTGTAATACACTTGCATCATTGGCTTGTGGTTCTATAACAAGATCCGCTGACCTTGTTCTGGGGATTCGGATGCCATGCCAGCGACAAAATACCTCTAATTCCATTCTTCGCTCACGAACTGGCTCCCATATGGGTTCATGGTCAATAACGAAATGGCCAGACGGTAGATGATCGCTGACGGTATTTTTAAAAATGTGACCAGCTAGTCCCAGAGAATTGTTGGTGTTAAGTGGAGCGTTCCTGAACTCGCGTTTGGTACCATATAAAATCCTCCCATCT